>NW_022630998.1:16528847-16748720 GCF_010015895.1 Lontra canadensis | reverse complement strand
AAAAAAACAGAAGAACAAGAGGCATCACCAACAGCTAGGGACCTAATCAATATGGATATTGGTAGTATGTCAGAACTAGAGTTCAGAATGGTGATTATAAAGGTGCTAGCTGGGCTCAAAAAAAAGCATGGGTGATACTAAAGAATCCCTTTCTGGAGAAATAAAATCTCTTTCTGGAAAAATAAAAGAACTAAAATCTAACAAGTTGAAATCAAAAAAGCTATTAATGAGGTGTAATAAAAAATGGAGGCTCTTACTGCTAGAATAAATGAGGCAGAAGAGAGAATTAGTGATATAGAAGACCAAATGGTGGAGAATAAAGAAGCTGAGCAAAAGAGACACAAAAAACTACTGGACAATGAGGGGAGAATTCGAGAGATAAGTGATACCATAAGACAAAACAATATTAGAATAATTAAGATCCCAGAAGAAGAGAGAGCAGACAGTATATGGAGCAAATTATAGTAGAGAATTTCCCTATATAGCAAGAGGAATAAGCATTCAAAATCCAGGGGGCATAGAGAACCCCCCTAAAAATCAGTAAGAATAGGTCCACACGCCCATCATCTAATAGTAAAAACTACAAATCTTAGTGACAAAGAGAAAATCCTGAAAGTAGCTGGGACTAGAGGTCTGTAACATACAATGGTAGAAATATTAGATTGGCAGCAGGCAGCAGACCTATTCACAGAGACTGGCAGGCCAGAAAGGACTGGCACCATACATTCAGAGCACTAAATGAGAAAAAATATGCAACCAAGAATACTATATCCAGCTAGGCTGTCACTGAAAATAGAAGGAGAAATAAAAAGCTTCCAGGACAAATAAAAATTAAAAGAATTTGCAAGCACCAACCGGCCCTATAGGAAATATTGAAAGTGGTCCTCTAAGCAAAGAGAGAGCATAAAAGTAATTTACCAGAAAGGAACAGAGACAGTATACAATAACAGTCACCTTAGAGGCAATACAATAGTACTAAACTCATATCTTTCAATAGTTACCCTGAATGGAAATGGGCTAAATGCCCCAATCAAAGGCACAGGGTATTAGAATGGATAAATAAACAAGATCCATTGATATGCTGTTTATAAAAAACGCACTTTAGACTCAAAGACACCTCCAGATTTAAAGTGAAGGGGTAGAAAAAATTTTACCATGCTAATGGACATCAAAAGAAAGTTGGGGTGACAATTCTTATATCAGATAATTAGATTTTAAGCCAAAGACTATAAGCAAGAGATGAGGAAGGACACTATATCATACTTAAAGGGTCTGTCCAACAAGATCTAATAATTTTAAATATCTATGCCCCTAACATGGGAGCAGCCAATTATATAAACCAATTAATCAAAAAATTAAAGAAACACACTAACAATAATACAATAATATTAGGGGACTTTAACATCCCTCCTCACTGAAATGGATGGATCATCCAAGCAAAAGATCAACAAGGAAATAAAGGACTTAAATGACACACTGGACCAGATGGACATCACAGATATATTCAGAACATTCCACCCCAGAGCAACAGAACACACATTCTTCTTTAGTGCACATGGAACACTCTCAAGAATAGATTGCATCCTGGGTCACAAATCAGGTCTCAACTGGTACCAAAAGATTAGGATCATTTCTTGCATATTTTCAGACCACAATGCTCTGAAGCTAAAACACAATCACAAGAGGAAATTTGGAAAAAACTCAAATACATGGAGGCAAAAGAGGATCCTACTGAATAATGAATGGGTCACCAGGAAATTAAAGAAGAATTGAAAAATTCATGGAAACAAATGAAAATGAAAACACAATTGTTCAAAATCTTTGGGACACAGCAAAGGTGGTCCTTAGAGGAAAGTATATAGCAATATAAGCATTTCTCAAGTAACAAGAAAGGTCTCAAGTACACAACCCAACTCTATACCTAAAGGAGTTAAAGAAAGAATAGCAAAGAAAGCCTAAGCCGGGTAAGAGAAGAGAAATCATAAAGATCAGAGCAGAAATCAATGAAATAGAAACCAAAAGAACAGTAGAACAAATCAAAGAAACTAGGAGCTGGTTCTTTGAAAGAATTAATAAGATTGATAAACCCCAGGACAGACTTACCAAAAAAAAAAAAAGAGAGAGAGAAAGGACCCAAATTAATAATGAATGAAAGAGGAGAGATCACAATCAACACCAAAGAAATACAAATAATTGTAAGAACATATTATGAGCAACTCTACACCAACAAATTTGACAATCTGGAAGAAATGGATACATTTCTAGAGACATATAAACTACCACAACTGAACCAGGAAGAAATAGAAAACCTGAACAGACCCATAACCAGTAAGGACATTGAAGCAGTCATCAAAAATCTCCCAAGAAACAACCAGGACCAGATGGCTTCCCAGCAGAATTCCACCAAACATTTCCACCAAACAAAGAAGAATTAATACGTATTCTCCTGAAACTATTCCAAAAATAGAAACGAAAGAAAAATCTCCCAAACTCATTTTATGAGGCCAGCATTACCTTGACCCCAAAACCAGACAAAGACCCCATCAAAAAGGAGAATTACAGGGGCGCCTGGGTGGCTCAGTGGATTAAGCCTCTGCCTTTGGCTCAGGTCGTGATCTCAGGGTCCTGGGATCGAGCCCCTCATTGGGCTCTCTGCTCAGCAGTGAGTCTGCTCCCCCCTCCCCTGCCTGCCTCTCTGCCTATTTGTGATCTCTCTCTCTCTCTGTTAAATAAATAAATAAAATCTTTTTTTTAAAAAAAAGGGAGAATTACAAACCAATATCCTTAATGAACGCAGATGCAAAAACTCTTACCAAAATACTAGCCAATAGGATCCAACAGTACATTAAAAGGATTATTCACCACGGCCAAGTGGGATTTATTCCTGGGATTCAAGGTTGGTTCAACATTTGCAAATCAATCAATGTGATACAATACATTAATAAAAGAACTAAGAACCATATGATACTCTCAACAGATGCTGAAAAAGCATTTGACAAAGTACAGCATCCTTTCTTGATCAAAACTCTTCACAGTGTAGGCATAGAAGGTACATACCTCAATATCATCAAAGCCATCTATGGAAAACCCACAGTGAATTTCATTCGCAATGGGGAAAAACTGAGAGCTTTTCCCCTAAGGTCAGGAACATGGCAGGGATGTCCATTATCACCACTGCTATTCAACATAGTACTAGAAGTCCTAGCTTCGGCAGTCAGATAACAAAAAGAAATAAAAGGCATTCAAATCGGCAAAGAAGAAATCAAACTATCACTCTTTGCAGATGATATGATACTTTATGTGGAAAACCCAAAAGACTCCACTCCAAAACTGCTAGAACTCATACAGGAATTCAGTAAAGTGCCAGGATATAAAATCAATGCACAGAAATCAGTTGCATTCTTATACACCAACAACAAGACAGAAGAAAGAAATTAAGGAGTTGATCCCAGTTACAATTGTACCCAAAACCATAAGATACCTAGGAATAAACATAACTAAAGAATCAAATAATCTGGGGCACCTGGGTGGCTCAGTGGGTTAAGCTGCTGCCTTTGGCTCAGGTCATGATCTCAGGGTCCTGGGATCAAGTCCCGCATCAGGCTCTCTGCTCAGCAGGGAGCCTGCTTTCTTTTCTCTCTCTCTCTGCCTGCCTCTATGCCTACTTGTGATCTCTGTCAAATGAATAAATAAAATCTTAAAAAAAAAGCATCAAATAATCTGTATTCAGAAAACTATAAAGTACTCATGAAAGAAGTTGAGCAAGACACAAAGAAATGGAAAAACGTTCCATGCTCATGGATGGGAAGAACAAATATTGTGAAAATGTCTATGCTACCTAAAGCAATCTACATATTTAATGCAATCCCTATCAAAATCCCATCCATTTTTTTCAAAGAAATGGAACAAATAATCCTAAAATTTGTATGGAACCAGAAAAGACCACGAATCGCCAGAGGAATTTTGAAAAGAAAGCCAAAGTTGGTGGCAACACAATTCCGGACTTCAAGCTCTATTACAAAGCTGTCATCATCAAGACAGCATGGTACTGGCACAAAAACAGACACATAGATCAATGGAAGAATAGAGGGCCCAGAAATGGACCTTCAACTCTGTGGTCAACTAATCTTCAATAAAGCAGGAAAGAATATCCAATGGAAAAAAGACAGTCTTTTCAATAAATGGTGTTGGGAAAATTGAACAGCTACATGCAGAAGAATGAAAATGGACCATTTCCTTATACCACACACAAAAATAGACTCAAGATGGATGAAAGACTCAATGTGAGAAAATAATCCATCCAAATCCTTGAGGAGAACACAGGCAGCAGCTTCTTCAACCTCAGCCACAGCAACTTCTTCCTAGGAACATTGCCAAAGGCAAGGGAAGCAAGGGCAAAAATGAACTATTGGGATTTCATTAAGATCAAAAGCTTTTGCACAGCAAAGGAAACAGTCAACAAAACCAAAAGACAACTGACAGCATGGGAGAAGATATTCACAAATGACATATCAGATAAAGGGCTAGTATCCAAAATCTAGAAAGAACTTATCAAACTCAACACCCAAAGAACAAATAATCCAATCAAGAAATGGGCAGAAGACATGAACAGACATTTCTGCAAAGAAGACATCCAGATGGCCAACAGACACATGAAAAAGTACTCAACATCACTCAGCATCAAGAAAATAGAAATCAAAACCACAATGAGATACCATCTCACACTAGTCAGAATGGCTAAAATTAACGAGTCAGGAAACGACAGATGTTGGTGAGAATGCAGAGAAAGGGGAACCCTCTTACACTGTTGGTGGGAAAGCAAGCTGGTGCAGTCACTCTGGAAAACAGCATGGAATTTCCTCAAAAAGTGGAAAATAGAGCTACCCTATGACCCAGCAGTCGCACTACTGGGTATTTACCCCAAAGATACAAATGTAGTGATCCAATGGGGTATGTGTACCTGAATGTTTATAGCAGCAATGTCCACAATAGCCGAACTATGGAAAGAGCCTAGATGTCCATCAAGAGATGAATGGATAAAGAAGATGTAATACACACACACACACACACACACACACACACACATACAATGGGATACTATGCAGTCATCAAACAAATGAAATCTTGCCATTTGTAATGACATGGATAGAACTAGAGGGTACTATGCAGAGTGAAATAAGTCAATCAGAGAAAGACAATTATTATGATCTCTCTGATATGAGGAATTTGAGAGGCAGGGTGGGGGTTGTTGGGGGTAGAAAAGGAAAAAAATAAAACCAGATGGGATCAGGAGGGAGAGAAACCAGAAGAGACTCTTAATCTCACAAAACAAACTGAGGGTTGCTGAGGGGTGGGGGAATAGGGATAGGGTGGTTAGGTTATGGACATTGGGGACGGCATGTGCTATGGTAAGTGCTGTGGAATGTGTAAACTTGATGATTCACAGACCTGTACCCCTGGGGCAAATAATACGTTATATGTTAGTAAAAATAATTTTTAAAAAAAGATTTTAAAAAATATCCTATACATAAGAAAAGTTCATTTGAAGGGGGAAAGAGGTGGGAAACCCAAGGACAAAAGTGAGAAGGATTCCAACCCCCTTTATGACATCAGGTAGTCACCAGTAAACCTTTACTCTTGCCCCCTTCTTTCTTTTTTTTTTTTCTTAAGATTTTATTTATTTGTTTGACAGAGATCACAAGTAGGCAGAGAGGCAGGCAGAGAGAGAGGAGGAAGCAGGCCCCCTGCTGAGCAGAGAGCCTGACGTGGGGCTTGATCCCAGGACCCTGGGATCATGACCTGAGCTGAAGGCAGTTGCTTAATCCACTGAGCCACCCAGGCATCCAGCCCCCTTCTTTCTAGAATAGCAAAAACAACCTTGAATTCCATCCTAAGTATTCACCTAAATGCTAAAATTACTGAAGAAATATAGATTAGGTGCTTTGTTTTGTGTCTTTTTTTTCCAAATCATTTATAATTACAGTAAAACCATAACTAATCAGAATTCTACTGACCAGAAAGTGAGTGATGCAAAATCTGAGGTGAGGAGAGATGATCTGAGGGGTTGATTAAAATAAAAGCAGAGATCAAGGTGTTAGCAGACACCTGGCCTCTGAAAACAACATTTGGGAGAGGTCACCGTTCGGGGACAATGAGGTGAAAACCATCCACAGAAACAATGTACTTCAAGGGGCAAAGGTCCGTGGGATTGCTAAGGGTGAACATGCAAAGAAAACAAGTAGAGCTGGTACATTTTTACATTTACATTTCTAACAGAGAGAGAGATCTGACATGAGGGAGATAAAACATCTGCTACTGTTTGCCTGTCCGTGACATTTTTCCTCTCTCATTCTTGCTGTCCAAGTCTTAGCTTAGTTTGCCTCACTTCACTGGGGAAAGGGGGAGCTACTGCCGGCTCCAGGGTAAATCCCAGTTGAGCTAAACCAATCACTTGTCCTCCTTTCCTTGTGCCACAGACTGGGTTAGGCATATGCACACACACATAGAGGCATACAGTGCTGGCTGATGAATTATTAGGGGAAACCCAGTGTGGAGCATTCTGAGAACGGTACCTGTGCTGATAATAAAAAAAACACAGGAAGAGAAGCCCTGGTTTTGCTACATGATGCTTCTCTTAGAACAGCAAAAGCAGCAATGCAGTGATGAAGGACACGGTCTCAAAGAAGGCAGAGTAACAGAAGAAGTAATCTGGGTTCTCGATTACATCACTCAAATGTTGGTAAATTACCCTCGACAAAGTACTTTGGGACTATGGGAGGTCAATTCCCCTGTGTTTAGAACGGTTGAGAAAGATTTTCTGTTACTTTACTTGCTGCACCAAGTGGAAATTAATCCTAAAATACAGTCAGTCTTAAAATCAAGGCAAGTGAGAATCAACAGGGTCAAATGCTCTCAATAATTCAAGAAGAAAAATCACTGGTCTAGATGCAAACTGAAAGGGAAAAAAAATAAAAATCTTAAATTTTGTTTAAGGTACATGTGCTAATTTAATGCATGCAGCTGAGAGGGAAATCCTATGCATACTTGTATTATGGTATAATCAGAGAAAAAAGAATGACAGAGTATGGGATTTGGTACAAGGATTTGAACTTATCAATTGTGGGGCATGCATAAGGAGTCTCTGAAAGGCAGCTGACCTTGCATATGATGCTCAAGTTTGACGAGCACATGTCAGACAGAATGGGAAGGGAAGACAGACCTAAAGTGAGGAAGAGGGGAAGAATCCCAAACTCACAAGCAAGAGCTGGAGCCCACAAAACAGACTGAACAAAATGGGTCCATTTTTATTGGCCTTACATTCATTGAGGGAGTATCCTGCAGGAAATAGGGCCTTTGATCAATCCAAGGGGTCAGAAACAGGTGCAGTGCTGGCCACTGCCCATGCTAGGAGGTGAGCCAGCAGATAAGTGACAAGCTGCATAATGCACAAAGGGTGCCTCTTCATTCTACTCTCCAGATCCCCTCAGAAATCTCCCTTGTGGTCCAGCCTTACCGGCAACATGGAGAAAAGGGAATTCTCAGGAATGTAAAGTAAACTAACCAAGTTGACACATAACAGAGTTACCCACATTTGCCAGTCTCATGAAAGAAAGAAAGTCTGTATTATCGTGCTATTGCTTTTTCCTAATCTCATAAAATGGCCTTTGGAAAGACCATTTGATATTTACATGTCAGTAGCAGACTACTAGAGTCTTTGCAGACCACCTCTTTTGCAAAATACTTGCACCTGCTCAGACCCCTTCCTATTTCAGTTAGAAGTTACAAATAAGGGACCATTTATCACCACTGGACTATACCCTGAACTTCCTGCATACAGGGATAGTGAGAAGGTAAATTCTGAAAAGAGTTGCTTTTAGAGACACACATTTCTTGCTATGATGTCAAGAGACTTCTACCAAACTGGGATCCTTTACTTCCAATTTTGCTCAGATACATCAAAAATACTGTTGTCTCAAACCAGAAAATTTAACCCCATAGTGAGGGTCATCTAGAAACAAAATAAGGTGAAAGAAAATGCCTAACACCTGAAAAACTTATTTTGCCAAACATGTTTTCCCATGTTAGAACTAAATGAAAGACTAAGCAGCAAATAAACCATAGATATGTTCAGAACTATACAATAATGGGCCAAGTCAAGAAATATGTATTTGCTATTGACTTCACCAGTAATTAACCCATATCCACTATTTTCTTCTTTAACCTGTATCTATTTTCTTATTATACTAAGTGAAATAAATGAAGTGAATTTTAATTTCTGACTCTTACTCTTTACAAGTCAAAACATCTAAATGTATTCACATATTTAAGTCCAAAATATTTAAGAAGTATGGAATAGAACAATTTTAAATAAAAAATATTTTCTAACTCTGACACTGGCATAAATACATCCTGTAAACATATCATTATAATGGAGTCATTAACTCTTTTATAATGATATGCATAGACCAAAAAACAAAACCAACCAGAGAAATTCTGCATTAAATGTATCATACCTTTCCCTTGTGCCTTTTTAATTCATACAAATTAATTAGAAACCTTAAAGCCCATATAAATAATATACAAAGAAAAAATACATTTGCCTAAAGACACATACTTTTGAGAACAATAGAGAGTAGCTTTGCCCTCCCATGTAGTAACGCTCTTGTAATGCAGTAATAAAGTGGTCAGACAACTGGATGACTGAAACAAAATAGCACAAAATCCCACTACATATACATAATAACTTGATATAGGTCAAAAGTTACATCAGGAATCAATGGGAATAGGAAGGACTATTATCATACAGTGTTACAATAGTTCACAATACAGAGAAAAATGAAACTATATCCTTACCTAAAACCTTGAATGAAGTAGTTTCCAAATTAATTAAAAACTTCAAAGTAAAATCTAAAACCATAAAAAAAAATGAAAAGATAATTTGAAGAGTATTTTGTGACTAATGTACAGAAAAAGGACATAGCCAAAGTTCAAAAGTACAAACCACAAGGCAGGAAAAAGACAATGGATTTGATTATCGTTAAGAATTTTTGTTCAGGGGCGCCTGGGTGGCTCAGTGGGTTAAGCATCTTCCTTCAGCTCAGGTCATGATTCTGGAGTCTCAGGATCAGATGGAGCCCCACGTCTGGCTCCCTGCTCAGCGGGGAATCTTACGTCCTCCCTCTCCTTTTGGCCCTCCCCGTGGCTCATGTTCTCTTGCTTCCTCACTCACTCTCTAAGTAAAATCTTTAAAAAATAATTTGGGTTCAATTAAAGATACCACGTAGAAGTTAATAATAGATAATAAATTGGGAGGAGATATTTACAATATTTTAAACCAGCGAAAGACTTATTTTCCAGCATCCCAAAGGAATGATAATAATCAATAAGAAATCAACAATAAAATGAGAAAGGCAATAGGAAAATGAGCAAACTAAACAGGGAATTCACAGAAGAAACTCAAAGGAATATGAAATACAGGAAAAGATGCTCAAACTCGTTAATCCAGATGAGCAAGTAAAAATGAAAAACTTAAAAAGGACATATGAAAAGATGCTCAAGACCCTATATTATTAGGGATATAGTTGTCAATCAAAGTAACAAGAAGATATCCCTACACACCTATCAGAAAGGCCAAAATCCAAAACACTGACACCACCAAATGCTGGAAAGGATGTAGAGTAACAGAAACTTTCATACACTGCTGGTGAGAATGTACAACAGGACAGTCTCTTTGAAAGACAATTTGACAGTTTCTTACAAAACCAAACATACTCTTACCATATGATCTCTTTGATATTTTCCAAATGAGTTGAAAACTTAGGTCCATACAAAAACCTGCACATAAACATGCACATGAATGTTTATTCGAAAGCTTCATTCGTAATTGCCCAAACTTCGAAGCAACCAAGACGTCCTTCATTCAGTATGTGAAGGATAACTGAACTATTACATCTAGACAATAGATTATTCTATAGCACTAGAGAGAAATTAGCTATCAAGCCATGAAAAGATAGGAATAAACTAAGTTGCATGTTACAGAATGAAAGAAGCCAATCAGAAAATGCTACATATTGTATGATTCCAGACCTAGGACAGTCTAGAAACAGCGAAACTATGGAGATAGTAAAAGGATCAATGTTGCCAGAATCAAGGGAAAGGAGGGACAAAAAGACAGAGCATGGAGACTTTTTAGGTCAGTGAAATTGTTGTGTATCACACTATAATGGTGGATACACATCATGCATCTGTCCTAACCCACAGAATATGATCCTCTAAGATCGGGAACAAGACAAGGATGTCCACTCTCATCACTTTCATTCACCACAGTACTGGAAGGCCTAGCAGCAATTAGACAAGAAATAAAAGGCATCTCGATCAGTAGAGAAGTAAAACTGTCATGACACCATATACAGAAAACACTAAGTACTAAGTACTTAGAGTACACTAAGTACTCCATCCCAAAGCTATCAGAACTGACAAATGAATCCAGTAAATTTGTAGGATATAAAGCTAATACATAATAATTACTTGCTTTTCTGTACACTAATAATGAGCTATCAGAAAGAGAAATTAAGAAGCCACAGTCAACTGCAGAAAGAATAAATATCTGGGAATAAATTTAATTCAGGAAATGAAAGACCTGTACTCCAAAAACTGTAAGACAGTGATGAAAGAAATTGACAAAGATACAAATAAATGGAAAGATATATCATGTTCATGCATTAGAATACTGTTAAAATGTCCACACTACCAAAAGCAATCAACAGATCCAATGCAATCACTATCAAAATAACAACAGTATCTTCCACAGAACTAAAACAATCTTAAAATTTGTATGAAATTTTAAAAGACCATGTATAGCCAAACAATACTGACAAAGATGAAAAAGCTGGAAGTATCACAATCCCAGATTTCAAACTATACAATAAAACTCTAGTAATCAGAAGAGTATGGTATAGACATAGACACACAGATCAATGGAATAGAACAGAGTGTCCAGAAAGAAACCCAGACTTACATGGTCAATTATTCTATGACAAAGCAAGCAAGAATATACAGTGAGGGAAAGGCAGTTTCTTCAAAAAATGGTGCTGGGTAAACGGTACAGCTACATACAAAGGAATTTGTCTGGATCACTTTCTTGTACCATACACAGATATAAACTCAAACTATATTAAAAACCTAAATGTAAGACCTTAAAACTTAGGCAGTTAACTCTTAGACATTGGCCTTAGCAACATTTTTCTGAATCTGTCTCCCCAGGCAAAGGAAACAAAAGAAAGAAAAAAAAAAAAAGGAATTGGGACTATGTCAAACTAAAAAGCTTCTTAACAGTGAGGAAACCATCAACAAAACTGAAGGGCAACCTACTGAATGGGAGAGGGTATTTGCAAGGGATATATTTGATAAGGGATTAATATCCAAAATATACATTGAATTCATACAACTCAACACCAAGACAACAAATCAGTCAATGAAAAAATGGGCAGAGGACCTTAAGAGACATTTTTCCAAAGAAGACATTCAGATGTCCAACAGATACATGAAAAGATCCTAAGCATCCCTAATTATCAGGGAAATGCAGATCAAATCCACAATGAGCTATCACTTCACACTACGCAGAATGGCTAGTATCAAAAAAGACAATCCTCTTTCAGTGTTGGTGGGAATGTAAACTGATGCAGCTACTATGGAAAGAGTACATGAGTCCTCAAAAGTTAAAAACAGAAATACTATATGACCTAGTAATTCCACTATTGGATATTTACCCAAAGAAAATGAAAACACTCTTTTGAAAAGATAGGAGCACGCCTATGTTAATTGTAACCTCATTTATGATAGCCAAGATATGGAAACAATTTAAGTGTCCATCAAGGGATAAGTAGATAAAGAAGAGGTGTATGTGTATATATCTATACACACACGTGTGTATACACAAACACACACACACAATGGAATATTTCTCAGCCATAAAAAAATGAAATCTTTTTTTGTGACAACATGGATGGACTTAGAGGTTATTATGCTAACTGAAATAAGTCAGAGAAAGACCAATACCATACGATTTCACTTATATCTAGAATCTAAAAAATGACACAAATGAAAGAAAGTAATGGATTCATAAATACAGAGAAAAAACTGGTGGTTCCCAGAGGGGAGGGAGGGTGGTAGAGTAATGGGCAAAATAGGTGAAGGGGATTAAAAGGTATAAACTTCCAGTTATAAATAAATAAGTCAAAAAAGTAACAAAAAAAACCATATTAAGTCATGGGGATGAAAAATACAGTACAGAGAATATAGTCGACGAACTATAACAGCACTGTATGGCGACGGAGGGTAACTACACTCAGGGTGGTGAGCAGTGAGCGATGCATGTACTTGTCAGATCAATGTATTGTGTTCTTGACGGGAATACAATTGTGTTAACTATACTTCAATGAAAACAAGCATAAAAAAGAGTGTAGTGAGGAAAGAAAAGGAAAGAAGGAAGGGAGGGGAGGAAGGAAAGAAAGAAGGCCTGACGCAGGGAAATAAACTGCTGAAAAAAGGGAAAAAGCCGTCAGAGGCCTCTTCATTTCCTCCACCCGCACACGATTGCTCTTCCACTCTGCGCACTCCCTGGTACCCTTCACGTCTTCGTTCCAGCTCTCTTGCTCAACTTCTCTTTTTCTCAGAACCTCTCCCTGTCCTCCTCCTCAGAACTCATTAGAACCTGCCCCTTTAAAATTAGACCCTATGAAGACCCTAAGGTTAAATCCTTAATTTCGCATATCCCCTGGACTAAAATTTTCCCAAAGTAAGCAAGGTTCCCCACAAATTTGCTGAGGAGGGGTGCCTGGGGGTGCTCAAATAGTTAAGCATTGGTGCAGGTCAGGATCCCAGGGTCCTGGAATGGAGCCCCAGGGCGTCTCCCTTCTTGGTGGGGAGTCTGCTTCTCCCTCTCCCTCTATCGCTTTGCCTGATTGTGCTGTCTCTCTCTCTCTCTCTCTCTGCCAAATAAATAAATAATTTTTTCTTTTTTTAATTGCTGAGGAATTTAACATAGTTGTTTGGACTTACCAACCTTGTTTCTCATACTTCGCCTACTAGTTCGCAAGCTCCTTGGCCAAGCCCAGCCCTGGAGGAAAACAGCTAAACCCGACCATTCTGAAAACTCTCTAGAGCTGCAAATGAGAGACCAATCCCCTGCCTTCTTACATGGTCAGGTTTGCAATCACTAAGCGACTTCACCTGGCAATTTCTAGGGCTTTCCCGAAACTTGTTGACTGGAATAAGATTCAGGTTTGCACTCAGAAACCCAGTGAGCCTGTGCATAACTCTTACATTTGACTCCAAATTGTTTCTAAGGAAAATTCTAGCCTTCTACCAGTACTGAATCCACTTGGGTCGACTTCAGCTCTGTGTTCCTTAACAGGCTGATCTGAGATCTTTACTTTCTAGTTAAAATGACCAGGATAAAATGGGAAACCACGTCCACTCTAGCTTCGGTTAAGTGAGTACATCTGCTCACCCTCAACCTAGGTAGTTCAACTAAAAGGAAATCCACTAAAATCCTTAATTTTCAACTCCAACAAATGGAGGCCCCTAACAAAGCCAAACTTCATCTGGTCTTTGTCTTACTGCAAAAGCTAGGACACTGGGAGAAAGATTGTTACCCATTTAAGCTCTCCAGGAGCCTTCAGCCCTCCAACCAACCTTTTCCTGATTACAAGACTCTGAGGAACTCTAGGAGCATTTCTCCATCTTTCTCCAGGTTGGAAATGAATCTGTTTCCTGAACCCAGAGCTGCACTGTTGGAGTGCAACCTCACTGTTGTTATCAAACAGTCCCTGCCTCGATGGTTTCAAACAGTTCAAATACCAGGGGTTTCTAATAAACGTCAGTGCATTCCTGTCCCTAAACCTATTCCCTTTTATTTACACCCTCTGAGAGATGCTCAACCTTTTCTCCGGACTTCTCTCAGCCCTATCCCTTTATTGGGCCAAGATTTCTTAGAGAAATAACACTCTAAAATTTCTTTCTCCCAAAAGGGGGAGATACTTCCAGAATTTGATAGTAGCAACCAAAATAAGGCAACCAGATGAATCAAATAACCCTTCAATATTTTTAAGTGCTCCATCTGAAACAACACGAGACCTAATAGTAAGGATTCTAACTGTGGCTCCCTACTGAACAGGCTGTAGGGCATCCAGCCCATAATAAAAGATTATAAGATTCAGGGCCTCCTTACTTCTGCCCTGGGGATAGGATTTGCCAATATCTCCTTACCTTTATTTAGGAAGGAAGACATTACAAATAGACTCTAGTGCCCCAAGGAATGACCAAAAGTCCTTCCTACTTTTCCCAATATTTAAAAGCAGTTTTTCGACGATACAGAGTTACCTGGAGGCTCTGGTTTATGACAAAATGCCGAGGACTAGTTTTCTCTGATCCCCTTCTCAGGCCTCTTCTCATGGAAGACAGCAACCACCTGTTAAACTTTTAAACTTTTAAACTTCATGGGACACAAAGTCTTCAAGGAGGAATTGCAGTTTTCTCAAACTAAACTTTGCTATTTGGGGCACCTAATTTCAGAACAAGGACTACATTTAGATCCAAATATACACCTTGAACTTACTCAAACCTAAAACCAAGTGCCATTTACAAGGTTTACTGGTTAACAGGCTACTGTATTAAAAAACGAAAACAAATAAAAAAAATTAAAAAAAAAAACAAAACCTGATCCTATCATTTGGGAAGATCAGGATGATTTAGTCTTTAAAACCTTAAAGGAGGAATGCTTAGATGGCTCAGTCGGTTAAGCATTTGGCTTCAGTTCAGTTCATGATCCCAGGGTCCTGGGATCAAGTCCCACATCCCGTTCCCTCCTCAGCAGGAAGTCTGCTTCTCCCTGACTGCAGCTCCCCCTGCTTGTGCTCTCTCTCTCGCTCTCTGACAAATAAATAAATGAATAAAATCTTTAGAAATAAAACCCTAAAGGAAAGCTTTAAAAATCCCCTGCCTTTGGACATCCGAATGACCAATTTCCTCCTTCCCTCTCCTTCCTGAACTCTCATTACACGTACCCACTCCTCACATCACTCATGTTAACCTTGCCACCCTCCTTCCCTCTTCTGTGGATGGTACTCCTCAGGACTGTTTGTCTCTGACAGGTCACCTCCTGCTGCTGCCTGATGACTTAGAGGAAATTCTTTTGGTTAACACCAACTCTTTTGTACTGACATTTTGTACTGTGTTTAAAAGGACCAAAATGGTAAATATTATGCTGAGTATGCTGTTCCAAAGTCTTTGGAAGTCATCAAATCTTTGGAAGTCCCTTCTGCCCTTGGTTACCTCGGCCCAATGGTCTGAACTGTCTTACTTGGGCTTGTGTTTTAGCTGACAGCAAAACCGCATATACCTGTATGATAATAGTGATGCCTCTAGAATGCCACCAAGTACACCGCTCTTAAAGGAACCCACAACCAAACTTCTGTCATGGTCCACGGAGATATTCCTTCAAATGATAATCTAGAAAAGTTGACTAGAGATGCCCAGCAATTGGCCCTAGAAAAGGAAAAACAGTATTGGAATTCTAATAATTGTTAGTTTGGTTAAAACAAGAAAACTCTGGGGGCACCTGGGTGGCGCAGTGGGTTAAAGCCTCTGCCTTTGGCTCAGGTCATGATCCCAGGGTCCTGGGATCGAGCCCCGCATTGGGCTCTCTGCTCAGCAGGGAACCTGCTTCCTCCTCTCTCTCTCTGCCTGCCTCTCTGCCTACTTGTGATCTCTGTCAGATGAATAAATAAAATCTTTAAAAAAAAAAAAAAAAAAACAAGAAAACTCTGGCTTCGGCCAAATGGTAATCCAGTCCTGCCAGAGACTCCAAATTTCTCATCACTGATTACTATCCATGCATTGAATCACTGGCATTCTGAAAAAAATGATAATCTTTCTGAACAGCAGTGGAGGGGATATATTAATAAGGCTGCAAGGAGTGCCCGCTTTGCTTTTTTTTTTTTTTGCCCTCTTGCTGAAATACAATTTAAGATCACCTGTTTACACTGCTCCCAAGCACTTTAAATTCCTGAATGGAGGTTTGATATTTGGGGCACCTCATTTCAGAGCAAGAAAAGCTCTTGATCTACTAGAAAAGATCATCCCAACCTGAAGGACTCTCTCTGGAACTTTGTCGTGCTGGGGGAACTCCCTACGCTGGGCAGGTTTTCGACAGGTCTGTGCTGTTTGGCTGGCCGGTTTTACAACACTTCACTGTGTTTACAGCCCTCAATCCTCCAACATGAAAAGAGTAAATAAGACCCAATTGGCAAAATTTGCAGAAACCCTTCAAATATCCTGGCCAAACGCACTGCCAGTAATCCCTAATCTCTGGTCTACTCTTTTTGATGATATCGTGAACATCTGATTGTTAAACCGTGCTTTAGCAGAACGATCTTTACACAGTGTGCCCGAGGCGACAAAGACTTTAAACATCTCACCTTGCAGCTCAGATTTTGTCTATTGGAAAAGATCTCTCCAGAAAGACTTCATAGTGCAACTCTGTTGGAAAGGCCCCTTTCAAGTACTGTTAACCAACCCTTGGGCAGCCAAACTCCAAGGAATCGACTCTTGGGAACATGTGTTGGATCTAAAAAAAAAAAAAAAGAAAGAAAAGCACCAAACCCTGACTGGTCCTGCACACCAACTGGTGGCCTGAAAAATAGATTTCCAGGAATTGAAACAAGTGAAGGAGAGAACTTTCCCCCAAAATGACAGAAGCCTGGTTCTGTTTACCTTCTCCTCGTTGTTGCTTCTTACTTTATTTGCTTTGTTCCTTTCTTGACCCAGTCTGTTGCAAAAAAGATGAAGCCTCTCTGACCCGAGGTTCTGTTACCAGAAACTCCAATCTACTCATAATGTCAGGGATCCCTTGGTTTTATCTGTAAGCAATTTCTGTTTGATCCCAAGACCTATCAGTTTAGGCGGTTAGAGCCAGATGCTCTCATCCCTGTTTTAACCTTCCTCTAACCATAACCTTGCATGCTCTTTAGCTGGTTGACTTCAAGTCTGGCTCATGGTTTAGAACTATTATATACATACAAACTGGGGTCATTATTCTGCTATATAATCATTTTTTAATTTTGCACCTGTTGCCTGTCAAATCTCTACAGAAGTGATACACCCAGTAGGGTGCTTTTAGCTCAGCACTTACAGATGTTCTCCAATGCTTCCAACTTTTTAAGGTACAGACCTCTAATGGGAAATGCCTGAGAGTTCTCCCTCATTACCTTCCTTGTTACTCAAATGTGGCCTCACAGATTTGAAACCTGTGCATTTTTCCCTCTGATATAGAACAGGACAACCAGTAAATATCCTTCCTGGCACCAAGGGACAAAACCACTAAATATCAAAAATCTAATCTTGAGCAGCAATGTTTTGAGGAAAGATCTTAATCAGAAGTAGGAAATGTGAAAATAAAAGAAACCTCATGTAAGATGGAATCGGGAAACCCTGAAGCATGAGCTTTCATGTAATGCTAGTCACCATAAAAAGCATACCTTGCATTTCCAACAAGAAACTTACTTTACATAACCCAGCCGTGGGAAAGAAGAATTTCTCCTTATTTAGCAATAGCCCAGCCAATGAGAACTCTGAAACAGCCCTCTCAGCTTTCTCCTTCCTTCTGTAAAAGCAAGCCCCTCTCCTCTGTTCTCCAGACATGCCTCTGGTCCACCATAATTTGCTTGTCCTGAAATGCAATTCCTCTGCTATTCCTGAATAAACTCATTTTGCTAATAGCTGGCTCTTTTGTTTAAGGTCAACAAATATGAATGACTTAGAGCAGCTACAATTTGGAAAATGTACAAAGTTCAAGCACCTAACTTCAAGAGTTAGAAAGAAATAGTAATCAAGACTATTTTATTTTAGCATAGGGATGGATAGTAGAATATACAGAAATAGATGCACACATGTGGTCAACCGATATATATATATAATGGAGTCAAATAACTCAGTGAGGAAAATTGCTCTTCTTTGGAAATGATGCCAGAGAAACTAGATATCCACACAGCAGGAAAAACAAGCCCCAACTCTTAGCTCTCATCCTACAGAAAAATTAACTTGAAATGGAACAATGATCTAAATAACTCTTCAAAAAAAAAGTACAAGAAAATATTTTTGACTGTGGGGTAGACAAAAGCTTATATAGATGGGATACAAAATGTATGAAATATTAAGGGAAAAAATTGGAAAATGGACTTCATTAAAGTTTAAAACTTTTGTTCTTTGAAAATTACTGTTAAAAAAACGGCAAGTTACAGCTTTGGAAAAAGTACTTACAATACATACATCTAATAAAAGACTGGTATTTAAAATGCTTACAGAGGATGTTGATAATGTGAGAGGCTAATGAGAGCAGCGAACATATGCAAAATCTCTAGCTTCTGCTTCATTTTGTTGTGAACCTAAAACTGCTTTAAAAAATATAACCTATCAAAAAAAAAAATCCCATAATCTATTTAAAAATAGCACAGAAAAAATGCTTACAGCTCAGTAACAAAGAAAGCAAATAATCCAACTACAAAATGGGCAAAAGATTTGCTAAGTATTTCACTTCAGACATATAAATACCCAAAGGCACATGAAGAGATCAGTATCAAATTAGTTATCAATAACATGCAAATTAAAACCATGTGACTGCATAACATAACTATTATAATAACTTTAAATAAAGCCCACCATAGCTAGTACTGGCAAAGATGCAAAACAAGTGCAACTTTCACATATTGTAAAATGGTATAGCTATGTTGGACAAGTTTGACAGCTTCTTTAAGAGTTCAGTGTTTACCATATGATTTAGCAATTATTTTCCAAGGTACTTATCCAAGAAATGAAAACATATGCACAAAACAACTTGTAAAGGAATGGTCATAGAAGTTTTATTCATATGAGCTAAAAGCTGGAAACCCATTAAGTGAGCAGTAGATCCATACAATTGAGTATTAGCAATAAAAAGGAAAGAACTACAGATACATGCAATAACAGGAACTAATCTCAAGAACACTTTGTTGAACAAAAGAAGTCAGACAAAAAGTGTGTGATTTCACTAATTTACTTATTAAACTACATATATATCTAACCTGTAGTCATATAAAGCCAATCAGTAAGTGGTTTCCTGGGCACAGTTTAAGTATGGAGACTGACTGGGAAGAGTGCAGTAAAAACTTCAGGGGTGTTGGAAATATTCTGTATCATGATTATGTTAATGTATGTTTCTCAAACCTCACCAAATTGCACACATAGGGTGCATGCAATTTACTGTAGGATGTATATTATGCCCAATAAACTTAACTTTAAAAAATCCATTTTAGAGTGCCTCTTCTTAGTATACAGTTATAAACATTCCTCCTAATTCTAACAAGAAAAAATAGTTAATCTAAAAAATCATAGTTTTATTTGAACCCATTAGAGAGTAGAGACCACCAGGCAACAAAGTGAACTGAATTCTAAAAAAAAATGACAAGATTCTCCAAGGGAAGCTGATCTAAATGAACCATATATTAGACAAGACAAGAAGAAAGAGTGCATAAAGCAGTAAGAATAGATCAGTTAGAGGCACCTGGTTGGCTCAGTTTGAACATATGACTCTTGATCTTGGGGTCATGAGTTTGAATCGCATATTTGGTGTAGAGATTACTTAAAAATAAACTTAAGCAAAAAAGAAAGAAAAGAGTAAGAAACCAGTTAATATTTAATGCATTTTTAAAGGATGACTATGCACTAGACTGGTGCTGTACTTTGCAAAAGCAGCAGAAACTGAGGTGCTACAAGAAATGTTAAATTTTTGAAAGAAACACATTGATACTGTCCATCTGTCCAAAATATTAACCAGCAGCTTGAGATAGTTCAATTTCATTATTAAATCCCATTACATTAAAAAAAAAATCCCACTACAAGTTGATTTTTGATGGTTTCTCTGATTAAAAAGTACTATATGAGGAAGTAAAAGTAGAATAGGTAATGAAGGTGACAGTCTCCAATCTGATTCCATGATTTAAGAAGTTGTACAACAGGTTCACATATCCCAAGAATAAGTACTTGTGGTTATTTTAAGAATATTAAAAAAATGTCATTTTTTTAAATACTCAGAAATCTAAGATTAGAAGGGAACTTCCTTGACAAGATAAAGGTCATATACAAAAAGCTATGGCTACTACCATAATCAGTGTTTATAAATTTTAACAAATTTATCCCAGATGGAAATAAGGCAGTAAGATGTCCATTCTTACCAACATTATAAAAAAGATCCTAGGAAGTACATTAAGGCAAGGAAAAAAAAGGCATAGAAGATTGCAAAGATACAAATAAAACTTTTTTCACAGAAGATATGATAATCTATGTAGAAAATCTCAAAGAATCTGGAAGAAGCTGTTAGAACTAATTATTGAGTACAGCAAGGTCACAGGAAAAAAGTTATTTCCAAAAATCAATAAATACTTAAAAATTCAAATTAAACAGGCACAAGGATGGTTCATTCAACTCAGCATTGGACTCCTGGTTTCAGCTCAGGTCATGATCACAGGGTTATGGGATTGAGTCCCCCCATCAGGCTCTATGCTTGGCTAAGAGTCTGCTTGGGATTCCCTTCTTTTTCTTCCCCTCCTTCTGCCCTCCTCATGCTCTCTCTCAAATAAAATCTTTAAAAAAATTGTCATAAAAAAAGCATTTATAAAAGGGATGGTTCTAACAATTTATGTAGCAAGATTTGTATAGTGAAAAAATCACAATGAGAGAAATTAAAGACATAAATAATGGAATACATACTGTGCTCCTAAGTAAAAAACTGTCAGTATTTTCCAAATTGATTATAGGCTCAATATAATCTCAATCAAAATCCTAGCAGACTTCGGTAGAACGTTACAATTGGACTCTAAAATGTATGTGGAAAAGCAAAGGAATTTAGAAGGCCCTAACAATACTGTAAGAAGAACAAAATTTAGAACTCACATCACCTGATTTCATAATTTATTGTTTATTTAAAGATTGTATTTATTACTGAGAGAGAGAACATTGAGAGCACAAGGGGGGTTGGGGGGGGCATTGGCAGAAGGAGAGGAAGAGAGATAATCTCAAGGACACTCTATGCTGAGCACAAAGCCTGACATGGGACTTGCTCCCACAACCCTGAAATCATGACCTGAGTGGAAACCAAGAGTTGGTTGCTTAACTGACTGAGCCACCCCGGTGCTCCCATAATTTACTCTTTAAAGTGCAGTAATCAAGACAGTGGTAAGATAGTCTTTTCAACAAATAATATCCAAAAAACAAAACCAAAAACTGAAAACAACCCCACATATACCTTTTGTTCATACCATACATTATATACAAAAATAAACTCGAGATGGATCACAGACTTAAATACAATTCCTAAAAGTATAATCCTTTTAAAAGAAAACATATGAGAAAAATCTTTGTGATCTTGAGTTAGGCAAAGATTTCTAAACACAAAAAAGGAACCACAGAAGAAAAAAGGGAAAAACTGGATTTTATAAAAAAAAATTTTGAACTCAACCTTTCAAAAGATACTGTTAAAAAAATTAAAAGACAAGCTATAGGGGCACCTGGGTGGCTCAGTGGGCTGTGCCTCTGCCTCCGACTCAGGTCATGATCTCGGGGTCTTGGGATAGGACCCCGCATCAGGCTCTCTGCTCGGCGGGGAGCCTGCTTCCCCCTCTCTCTGCCTACTTGTGACCTCTCTCTCTCTGTGTCAAATAAATAAATATAATCTTTAAAAAAGACAAGCCATAGACTACAAAAAAAATTTGCATTTATCTGATATGTGAATTCTATAAACAATACTATTTATAAAATTGGAAAAAATTTTGAAGACTAGAAATAAGAATGACAAACACATTAAAAGATGTTGAATACTATTAGTCACTAGAGAAATGCAAATTACTTGTTACCACTAGACACCTACCAGAATGGCTACATGAAAACAAAAACAAACAAACCCTACAGAACAAAATGCTCACATGGTTAAAGGGTAACAAGAACGTTCATCTATAGCTGTTGGGAACATAAGATGGCATATCTGCTTTGGAAAATAGTTTGGTAGTTTTCTTATAAAATAAAACACGTACTTTACCACACAACCTAGAAGTCCTAATCCAAAGTACTTCCAAAGTTTAGAATACGTCTACCCAGAGACTTGCACGTGACAGTTTATTGCATCTTTAATCATAATGGCCAAATGACTGGAAGTCCAGTTGGTGAATGGATAAACAAACTGTAGAACATTCAATATGAAGAACAGCACTTAAAAATAAAAAGTAATGAGCTACTCTCAATGCAAAAACACAGATGAATCTCAAAAACATACTAAGTGAAAGCTTGGCTCAAAACCTATATTTTGTATGACTCCTTTAAATAACATTATGGAAAATGTAAAACTGTAGGGACAAATCAGTGGTTGCCAGGGACTAGGTATTGGGAAATTAGTATGGAATAACTTTTTTGAGGTACTGAAAATGTTTTTGTATCTTAAATATGTTGGTGGTTGAACAACTGTGTAATATGTCAAAGCTTATTACAATGTATACCTAAAAAGGATGCATTTACCTTATATAAACATGATCTAAATTTTTAATGGGAAAATATCAAAAACCAGCCAGAGGGAATTTTTTTGGCTATTTCACCTTAAAGACATTGCAAATGTAGCATGTTTCTCTTGCATTATGGTGTTTTTACAAGTTGTACTCTTTCCTTATGAGTAGAATAGGACAGTCTATCATGCCACCAAAAAACATATTTCCTATCAAAAGATAAAGGAACAGACAAATCAAAATGTTTTATATTTTTCTATTACATACCACATCTCTGAATATCTCTTCACAAAGTATCATTATCTAAGCAGTCATAAGTTACAAAAACAAGTTTTTCATTTATATAGAAGCAGTGTTTTAAGAGAGGAATTAACCTGTTATTAGTTATTATATTATTATACTATGTTATTATAGTCAATAAAATATTAAAATCCCTGAAATCCTATTACTTGAGACTTTTAATTTCTAGATGAGACTTAGGTATTTCTCTATGTTTCAGGTGATTTTTATTAGTTGAGTTAAAAAGCAAGAGATAGTAAAAAGACTCTAAGTAATAGAAATACTGATAGGCATATAAATGTTTCCAAATATACCAACAGATCAGGTAATAATGGAAAGACAAAAGTTTAATAATTCTTTCCACTTATGGGACATGGCATTTTTGGGAAAGAACCAAAATAATGAAAAAAATGCAATTGATACATGAGGCATTGTTTTAGGTACTTGGGTTACCTCAGTGAATATGAAGTCCTTCCCCTAAGGAACATACATGTTCACGAGGAAGTAGCCAGTGACAAATGAAAAAAAACAAAGTCAAGTAATGACAAGTGCTAGAAGGAAAAGAAAAGGGATTCAAACATGATTGATAGGGGCACAGCACCAGTTTAGAGTCTTGATGTGACATGTGAGCAGACTTGACTTGAATTATTTAAGTGAGGGAACAAGTTTTGTACAAATAAGGGAGGGATAAAGGCTTTCTTGACTGAATGACCAACAATGCAAAGTCCCAGAAGTATTCTTTGGGGTTTTCTAAACAATAGGAGTAATGTGAGACACAAAGAATAGAAATAGCTAGGGGTAAAGTGCCACATATTATAAAGTTATGATTGCCATGCCCATTCATTTACCAAAAATTATGGAAGATTGCCAGTTGTTTTGTTGTTGTTGTTGTTTGATGTTACTGGTGGAGAAGGGCTGAGTCTGGTTTTACATATTTTAAGATTAGATACCTATTAGATAATCTAAGTGGAGATGAATTCAGGGGAGTAGTTGAAGCTGAAGATATTCAGCACAGAAATGGAAAGAAAAGGAAAAACAGTAAAACTGGTGAGACAGAGGACAGAAATTTAAAAAAAAATTATAATAGTAATACCACAGGTTTCCAGAAAGTAGCAAGAACTGCTTGAGGCAAGACCTGATCTAAAAAAAAAAATAAAACCATACCTAAACTCAGCATAGTGAAATAGAAGAACACCAGAGACAAAGCAAGTTTTGAAAGGTAAAAAGAGGAAAAAAACAATGTGTCAGGTCAATTCCACAGCTCATCGACAGACTGGAAACCTAACAGTAGTCTAAAGTAATAAAACTACAATTCAATCCGCGTTTCTGGCAGATAATGTAGATCACCAATGCAATCAATACTTTAGCTCATTTAAGAGAAGCATTATAAACTCAGGTTTGGAGACAATTTATACCATTTCAATTTAATATTTAGATCAAGACTCAAATGCAGATTGGGACATAGAATTAAAAGCATCTTATTCATTTGGGAATTTGAACTACCAGTCTTGTTTCAAAATAAAGGTGGGTTAAGTTTTGTGGTTTTTTGTTTTATTTTGATTAAAGGACAAGGTGACTAATGGCCTTTTAGGATAGAAAATATGGCACATGAAGTCCCACTGAAGAATTTATATAGATATTTGGAAAAAACCTGGAAGTATATTTTAATCCTACACTACCAAATAATCTTATCTCTGATTCTTTAATGTATTTAGTATCTCCTATCCTTAGGTCTTTCTTTATAAAGAATCTAAAGATATCCTATAATAAAATCAAACTATTTGGTTCTTAAAAAAAGAAGAAAAAGTTAGCATAAAGCATCTATCAAATCAATTATTGTAGCCATTGCCAGGAGAAAATATAATTTCAATTGTTTTGTTTTAAACTTTTAACAAGAAGTTTTTTTGACATTATTTTGTCTCAGGATATTTTTGTTGTACTGTGCCTAGTTGCCTGTCCTTAAACATGTTCATCACAAATCTTGCATCAAGTGCTACAATATATGTAATAGATTTCTGTATTTTTAAATTGAGTCTTGAACTTCAGTAATGGGGTCTGATAGTTGTTTATATTAATACCCTTAAATATCAATTTAGAAACATTTAAAATATTTTTTGCCTTACTTGCTAAGTAACAAACTACTTAAAATTTTAACAAGCCACATTTATGAGTTCGTATTACAATTTCAAATGAAGCTGGGTAAGTCCAAAAGAATCCCATATTTAAAAATTAGTTGCTTTTCCCTGCCTACCCTTACTCCCAAATCACTGTACTTCTTGCAAAACAATTACAACTATAAAACTCTATTATTATTTAGTCAGAAAGAGTAATGAAGATAGGAATTACGCTAATTACCCCAGTGCATATTCTTTAAATCCCATAGAAATGAATTCAGTGTCAATCAGTGTATCTATACAACCCTTTCATGATTTAACTAGAAAAATGGATTACAGAAATTATCATATATGTAACCTACCATATTTCATGCAACTATAAAGGTTTGTTTTATTAAGCCACTTACTCTGAAATTAATGAATCATTCACACTCGTTTTCGACAGCTTTCCAGTCAAAAATTATTTTCTAAAATATCCTGAACAAAGAATATTTTCTTTATAAGCAAAGAGGCCATTGCTTTTAATAAGAATCATTTATTGTATGTTATTAAAGTGGAGGTTAACTGGTACAGTACTATGCATAATCTCTCACCCTTGAAAATTTAAACACAAATGAATAAAAATAGCAAAGCAGAATGAGCATGTAAAAGACAAAATTTAAGCATATTTTATAGAGAATGTTCCCTGTTATATCTATGCACTAATGTTCTTCTCCATTGTGTCTTAATAAGTTTATGGCTTATTCCTCTTCTACAGGATTGATGATTTCTTACAAATAATGAACATATTTTCCATCAATTAATGTTACAAACAGTTTTAGATTTTTTATTCAACTCAACTAATTAAGTGACTGAAATATTCAACTAGATATGTTATTAAGAAATTAAAGCCATTCCATTGCCTCAAAATATGTTAATATTGTTTTTCTATGAAATCTGTACAATAGGATATAACACAAATATCCCAGCTACAAAATGAATTAAAAATGCCAACCCTGATCTGTGTACTGTGTTAATATTACAATTTCATTAAGTATTGTATTTCCTTGTTAAATGATATTTTATGGAATAATCATTTATACTAAATATGGAAAAAAGTGGAAAAGCTTAAAAAGTGTACTGGCACTAAACTGTTTTATCACTTTTATATTTAATTATAAATTAATGTTTAAAAATTGAGTTATTTTTGCTATGTTATCTGATATGCCAGGAAAAAATAGATTATTATTCTTCAGGGTAACTAAAAGAGGTATCACTACTACCAAAAAGCGGGGGCGGGGAAGCTTTGTTTTGTACACATAAAATCTTAGACTTAAATAGATAAAAAGAAAATGTCTAAAAAATACACCCATCTATGGATAAATTTCTGTAGACTGTTCCCACAGTTAATCAACAGGGACACATTTAAGAATATTATAAGCATATACCAACATACTTATATTTGTCAAAGTTAAGATTCAAATTCGCTACAGCATAGCACACATCCAAGAATGTATGCCACATTGATTCAAAAATTCCCACTGAATATAACAAAATAAAAATCTGTGAATAAATATAAGGCATTCTAAAATAAAATCTGCAGGAAACCAACAAGAGTCTAACAAAGATTTCTATGATCTCAATTTTACTTCATAGATTGTTCATACAGTCTTCAAAATAGGTTTAGTTGTAGTGCCACACATTGACAATAGTTAACTGCTTACCAAAATACCTTTTTCCTGGTAGCTAAACATTATCACTTAAAAAAAAAAAAAAAAAAAAGTTAAGTGCTTGAGGGAATAAGAATGCAGCAGAAAATTACAGGAGCCCACATATCCTTTTTCTTAAATTTAATTTGTCATATATAAGGTTTTTATATACAATCAGTGTGCATTGTAACAGTTTATATTAAAAGTCAATCAAGTTTATCTAAAATGTTACCTGGCTGCATAGCACATTTGACATTATTGCCCACATGAAAAGGGAAAACAAATGGATTTACAATAACTTTTGGCCATTTTGGATTCTGAAAAGTGTTCATACACCTACCCTTTTAAACCAAATGCATCTGAAAAAAATGTTTCCAGAGCATGCAGTTTAGATTTTACATATTATCTCACCATTTTGTTACTACAAACACAATATTTACTAAAAAAGAAAAAAAAAAAAGAAATAACATATATCTAATAAAATAGTCAATATAAAAAGAGGACTAATGGAATTAAGTGGCCCCTTTCCCCATTTTTTACATTCTAAACAATGATTCCATCAGACAAATCATTAAAAAGTGTTATTACACTGATATTTTTAAATGATAAGAAGGCCTGAGTTGGTAGGGAAAGGAACAGTCAAAAAAAGCCTGAGAAGGGAAAGGAAGTAAGGAAAGCTCATTTAATCCATTTACAATAATTTACAGCCATTTGTGTGTATGTGTGTATGTAAAAAGGCATAATAATAGATCACAAACAGGAAATTCCTGGCTATTTTACAGATATAAGTACAGAATTTAAATATTCAAGCTTGTGATGAAAAGCGGCAAGGTGGTCGCAGTGTACAATGTAAACAAGTAGCTTTGGAAAGTGAACAAAGTCCTTGAGTGTTTTTTCTTTATTAAGAAAAGAACTCTCTTTCATTCCTTCCTGAAACATGATCACAGGTCAGAGTAAAGTTCATATACAAACATAATTTAAATGGAAGTCAGTCTAAAATCACTGACTTAAAAACAGTTTTATCCAGCCTATATGGAAGGGCAGTGTTGAGGTCCCTGTAATAGTAAACATTTTCCATTTCTTTAAAAAAGAAAAAAAAAAAGTACTACAGTATTTGTAGTACAGTGCAGCATAATCCTTAAATATAAAAATATTTTCTCTTCTGTTGGGATAATAGACCTTGCATCCTGGAAAGAAGTAACAATACTGCTACTGATAGAAGATCTGTTTATATCTTTCAAGTCATGTAAGGCAATTACTGTGTTGGTTTATGATATATGGCTAAAAGAAAAGTCCGGAAAGACAAAGTATCAGTTTTTGTTATGTTTTCCGACTACTCCAGGTATGCTCGGGTGTACTTTTGTGTTCAACTGAGTGTTCAAATGGAGATCTGGAGCCATAAGGAGATCTCTGATCTAAAGGTGATCTGGGGCCACTACTGGAAGCTCTGTGGTCCATTTGCCAATCTGAATGATACCTATAATCCCTGGAAGATTTATGGTGTGTATATTCAGAACTTGCCCGATGGTCTGAATGTAACCGATGATCTGAATGAGAACGATGATCAGAATGAGATCTATCCTTTAAACTTCCTTCCAAATTTGACCTGTGATCTCTACTCCTGTGATCATCCAGTTTTCTGTGTTTCTCTCTATCACTGTAATACCTAATAAAAGATAAATGAGGGATTAAATTAATAATGTGAATTAAAAATGTCCAAATAAAACAATTAAAAAATAAAACAGAAAAATACTTTAAGGCATCTTCTTAATTGTATATAAGCTCTGTGTTTCATTACAAAAACTTCCTAAATGAGCTTCAGTCATTGGCTCTATCTCTGCATGCCTTGCTGGAAAAATGATTCAATCACAAAACTGAAGTGAATCATACAGGATACCTCAGGTAGCAGCTTATTTTATATGCCCATTTTATTTTTTTAGTTATTTTTTTAATATTAAATACAATTTTATTTTTAGTTAAAGCATAACTGATACATAATATCACATTAGCTTCAGGTGTACAACATAAAGAGATTTGAAATTATGCACAATATGGAATGTTCACCATGGTTCAGTGTAGTTACCATCTGTCACCATACAAAGTTATTACAATATTGACTATTCCCAAGGTGTACTTTATATCCCGATATGAATTTATATTTACATAAATTCATAAAATTTATATAATTATATAATATAATTATCTGAATTTATATAAATTTATAACTGCAAGTCTATACCTATTAATCCCCTTCACTTAATTCACCTATACCCCCAACTCCCACCTCCCTTCTGGCAATCATCGCTTTATTCTCTGTATTTACGAGTTTTGTTTGTTTTTGTTTTTTTTTTTTTTTTTAAGATTCCAGACACAAGTGAAATCATACGGTATTTGTCTTTCTCTGTCTGAATTATTTCATTTAGTTCAAATGCCCATTTTTCAACTGGTTGCTACTATCCTATGCAAAAGTTATACTAATGCATCTTAGTTATCTGGAAGTGGGGATTAAGATAATGATACAGAATACACTTGAAATCAGAGCCTTTTATGAACTTTTAACCAGAAAAAAAATAAAGACCTCTAAAATGCAGTCTGTGAACTAATTTGCCAGAAGGGAATTTTCATTAGTTGGGGAAAGGTTGTTGTTATAAACAACATAAATTATGTCCTATAAACCTGTGAAATTATAAAAATTTACTACTACAAATAGATCCTTTTGTTTTGTGTGCCTTTTCTAATTCAAAGAACAATTCCAGAATTGATGTATTTATGACAGTGCTTCTATGACAGAAGAAATTATTGCAGTGAGCCTAACTAAAATGAAAAGAAAATCTAATTTCTCTATTTCTGATCTTTTACTTATTCTTCTGTTTTAACTTTTGCTCTTCATAATTATAATTAACTGATGAAAGTATTCCTTTATCAAATAATGTATTTTGTGATATTAGGTTTTCTACTACTTAGTTTTCAAATAACAACAATAAACAGAGAAAACTTCTGATTTTAAGACTTCCCAGATTGTTGTGATTAAATATAAACTCAGTGTAAGTGTTTTCACATCAGGTAATTTTTCCCGTTTTTTTTTAATGGAATACAAAACTCCCCTCATTAAATTACAGTCATATTCCACTGAGCTTTTATTTTACTCTATTATTGTATTTTGAAGAGTATTTGAGCCAATAATCTCCTAAAATCAACCAATAAAAATGAATACTATGATTTATTATAGCACTCTGATCTTAAATTAAGAATTAAAAAAAATTTTATAGAAATTCAGTTCTCAATATTAACAAAAATTAATTTGTATCAATTTTTTTTTATTTGTAAACAAACACCTTTATTTCACTTATGATTTGTAATGATTACCTGAATACTGAACTGACTGATAAAGTCGAGTATTGCAAACTTAAAAAAAAAAAAAAGATATGAATAAGCAAAATTTCAAAACTAATTGTCCAGTTTACCTGCTTTCTTGCTTGTAATGATCCCAGTCACGATGATCTTTACCATTACTAAAAGAAGAATAGGGTCTTTTCCTAGAGTCAGTCTTTTTATAAGAATCTCCCTGATGTCGGTCTTTATGATGATCATGATACTGAGATAAGTGTCTATCAGATGAATAACTGTCCCTGCTGCTATCATCGTGATTTGTATTATCTTTTAATCTTTCCACATCTGTTAGATAAAAGAGTACAGCTTTGGTTAATGATGTGTAAAAACAAACAAACAGAAAACAGACCAAAAAAAAATGGTGAACAAAAGTAACTCTGCTGCTAGATTATAAGAACACCTATTTCAACTCCAGAAAAAAAAAAAAATCAGTTGTTCAACAGACAGTTAAAGACTTTAGAAATGGTCTCTAAAGGCAGTAGAGTAAGGCCTACAAAAGAGTTACTGTATTCTGAAATGTGTAAAACTACAACTGAAAAATTTAAGGCCCATTTTCCTCTCAGATTATACTTTCGTTGCTCTTGCACCAGTAGAACACATTATTACTAGATTTATTTGTTTTTAGATCTTATTTACTTGACACAGAGAGAGAGAGAGAGAGAAGGAGAGAGCACACACAGAGGGAGCAGGAGAGGGAAAAGGAGAAGCAGGCGCCTTGCCAAGCAGGGAGCCTAATGTAGGGCTTGATTCCAGGACTCTGGAATCATGACCTGAGCTAAAGGCATATGCTTAACCAACTGAGCCACCCATGCATGCCCGAAATAACATTTTTAAAAAATACATTCACTTTAACAATTATTCTATAAGTTCTAAAAACTGACAAGAGGTTGATTTATGGGAAGGTTAATAAGCTAAGAGGATTACTGTTTAAGATAACAAGATTTGATATAAAAATGTGGGTATTAAGTAAAACAAACCTGAAAGAGGAAAACAATTTTTAAATTTAGTCTCTAAAATAATTAGTAACACTTACCTGGATTTCTAATCACTTGAGCATTCGAGTTGCTGTTCTGGTCATTATTTTGCTAAAATAAATGCAGATATGTAAAAATCTTTAAAGTAGCTTCAAATACCCTTACAAAATTGGAAAAAGAAAAAAAAAATAACCACCCTAAAAAGAAAATCCTGATGTTGAAAGAAGTCCTCATATATTAGAATGTATAAATGTATCACTTCCAGATACACTTCCAGATTTTTTAAACCATAGACTATCTGTCCCATGACTTTCTTTAAAATGAAAGAATTTTATTTAAAATTGAAAGAATTTTAGACTTACAGAAAAGGTGCCCAAAAAGTACCTAGAGTTCCCATATGCCTTTTACCCAGCTTCTCCTAATGTTAATATCTTACAAAAGAGCACAGCGTAATCAAAACTGAGTAATTAACATTGGGACAATACTATGTACTGAACTAGAAACTTTATTCAAATTTTACATTTTTCCAGTAAAATCTTTTTTCTGCTCCAAGACCCAATCTGGTATTCATATGAAAAATCAGTTTTCATGTTATCTTAATTTCCTCCAATTTCAGACAGCTTTTTAGTTTTTTTTTTTTGTCTTCGATGACCTTGACACTTCCGTAGAGTACTAGACAGTTATTCTATAGAACATCTTTCAGTTGGGGTTTGTCTGATATTTTTCTCATGATCAAACTAAGGTATGCATTTTTGCCAAGAATTCCACAAAAGTGATGTACCTTTCTTAGTGCATGTACTGGGGGTTTATGCTATTAACCCTGATCAAATGTTTAAGGTGGTTTTTAAACACTTTGGAGGAGATACCCTTAGACTATGCCAATATCTTGTTTTCATGACCACTTATTTTAGCTTCCTTCAGAAGATCCTACCTGTAACAACTTTTATTGTGCTCTAACACTGATTTTGCATTTCCTTCATTCCTTCTACATTTATTAACTGAATTCTTCTATATGGAACAATGTCTCAGTTTTAATTACACAAACTAATGGAAAAAATATGATGCATTAATTTACCTGAGATTCCTGTCGTTTTTTAATAGCATGTTTATATAATTTATGTAATTTTCTTGCATCAAACTCCGTAAACTTAGATACAAAAATCCACAGGTTTCTAGAAGAAGAACAGGTAAATCAGTCTGGTGGAAAAAATTAAGCCTTTTTATGGAACCCCTAACCTCTAGACAGAAACACACATACAAACATACTTGGCCTTCTATGGAACAAAGCCCAAGGACATTATTTCTAGTATTTTTAAAAACTTTATATGGTTAAGACTCCAATCTTTTTAAGTAATCTCTACATCCAACACCAAACTTACAACCCTAAGATCAAGAGTTCCATGATCCAAAGACTGAGCCAGGCTGGTGCTCCCATATGAATAAGACTCAAAATGAAATTAAACATTAACTTTTACTTCTCTTCCAAATCCTTTCATTTTATAATCTTTTAGAATGAAAAGTAGTAATCCATCCTCATTTGAAACCAAAAAGTTATAAACTTACAAATCAGGAAGGGACTCATATCATGGTTCCTATTACTATAAAAGAAATAACCTATGTTAAGTAGTCTGACTAAAGATACCATCAGATAGTGTGGATTAAGCTTAAGAAGGGTCCTAAAGAATGTGTTAAAGAGGTGTGCCTGGGTGGCTCAATGGGTTAAAGCCTCTGACTTCGGCTCAGGTCATAATCTCAGAGTCCTAGGATCAAGCCCCGTATCGGGCTCTCTGCTCAGCGGAGAGCCTGCTTCCCCCTCTCTGCCTAGTTGGGATCTCTATCAAATAAATCAATAAAATCTAAAAAAAAGAAAGAAAAAAAAGAATGTGTTAAACAGCAACTGTATGGGACCCATTAACCAAGAAACTTTAAATTTGGATCTTGAATATAAAAAGATAATGTGGCTATATTTCCATTTAAGCCTAATAAATATATATAATTGAACTTCACTGTATCCCTGTTCTATAGTTCTGTGGTTTGGGAGTCATCATGTGAGTTGAAAGAGCTTGAGATGTATAGAATTCTGTTTTATGGTATTTAAGGAAAGCATTAAAACTCTAGTATATATATTCCAGCTATAAATAAAAGATTAAGCCAGACAATATAACATAGTACTTTATGATTATTTCCTCTCCTTCCTCATAATCTCTCTCTTTTTTTTTATCAGATTATTTACTTCAGACAGAGAAGAGAGCATGAACAGGGAAAGGGGCAGAGGGAGAGTTCTTGATCTCAGAACCCTGAGATCACAACGTGAACCAAAATCCAGAATCAGATGCTTAATGGACAGAGCCACCCAGGTGCCCCTCCTCATAATATATCTTATCACTCAGTTGAAAAACAAACAGTGCCTTATAAAGTTTATAAAGGGTTGCAAGTACAGATGATGTTATTTTACAGATGATTACTAGTAGGCTCAGAGATATTCTGTAACTGTTCAAGATCACAAAGCCAATAATTAGCCAAGATGGGGACCAAGCATGTCTTCTGATGCCAACTCCAGGAATCACTGCATGGCATTATAGGCACATGTCTTTATGCTTTTATTGTCCATGCATGGCTTCAGTGTCTTTAGTCATGATAGCTCAGTTTCATTTGTTTTCAAAAGCTTAGTGATCATAATCAACTTCGTCTCCTCTTTCTAACATGGGTCCTGGTGGAGTTTAAGGAGAAAGTGGACAAGGATAAAATCGCTCATGTAATCATCAGTCCTTCAGAAATATGTCATTATTACAGTTTTCTGCTTTAATGTATAGCTGTACTGCATAAAGCAAGGAAATCCACAAACTAATAAACTGATATGACTGGGTTGAGGTCATTTTGGAGTATTCCTAACTTGTCTAGTAGCTTGGCTTAACACTGATCTGGATCTGGTAGTCATTAAGTGATTTGTATAATATTATAGCAGCTCAGATTTATAAATTTTAAGATCAATTGTGTTGCTGCTCCTTCTAAAATAAAGGGGAAAGTAAAAGTCTGCATTTTACACTGCTTGAGAAAATTAATTTTTACAAAGCTGTATACTTAGACCTAGAAGATGAATTGCTAAATTTATATAACAATAAATTTATTTGTTTGGTACTGCAAAATTCTAAAGTTATTACTAAGAAAAATTTGGGGAACTGTAGAAATTTCTAAAAATAAAATGCAGCCTGAATTTTAATAGAAGTTTCCACTACTTTTTTTTTTTTTTTTTAAGATTTTAATTATTTGAGAGAGAGAGAGAATACACATGAACACAGGCAGGTAGAGGGGCACAGGGAAAGGGACAGTCAGACTCCCCACTGAGCATGGAGCCCAATGCAGGGCTCAATCCCAGGATTTGGGGATCATGACCTGAGCTGAAGTCTGGTGCTTTACTGATTGTGCCACCCAGCCAACCCTTCACTATTTTGTGTTTAAAGGAAGAGGTGCCACCTGTTGCTTATCATGACATATAATTAAGCAATCTTTCACAAATACAAAGCTTTGAAGTTAAAGGGAAAAAATGAAAACAATCGCCCTCAGACTACCTCTTTAAACATTATTTTGTTACCTAAACTTCAGAATAAGAAACTGAAATAATAAGACACAAATAGATGGTTACGTAATTACAAATTTCATGTTTCCTGAAAAGCACATCACTTACTTTCTCCACTGCTTGATTTGTTCAGGATTTGCATACTCTTTCAGACATTCTGTGATATGGTCTCCAATTTTTATTAAACACTGTCTAGTATGCTCCAATTGTTCTCTTTCTGAAAGGCCTTTTTCAGGCCTATCAAGTTGTTTCAAAGCTGCTTTGACAGGCCTCATCCTTTCTTTACACTTTAAATATGGGAAAATAAGAACATGTATTAAAAATAAGAATTCAACAAAGATCTTTTTCCTTCAATACATCTATATGAGTAAATATAACACTATTTGATGCTAAAATAAGCATTAAAGCTTACATCGCAGCTCTTAAATATCAGGGTTTTTTCTCTCAGATTTTCTTCAGAAAGTAAGGTTTTCCACTATCATTTAAATTCAATCTTTATGTATGTTAAAGCTTTGGGTTTACTTACCTTCTATAAAAATGGTTACTTTATACCTTGTAACACATTATTAAGCAGTCTTAAACACAGAATGTTAAAAAATAATATATCTCAAAACACAACTTAGTATATTAGATTCACTCTAATATAGAATAAAATGTAAAAAATAAGGATCTTCATAAAATAAAAATGCTGACAAAGCTATTAAAATCAATGTAGCTATAAGTATAAACTGTCTATGCTTCTAAACCTTTGGGACAAAAGAAAGTAGCTAAAGAATTTTTGCTCTTATATTTTGGCTGGTCAGGAACTGGGAATGCTTGATAGGAACCAACCTTTTCCATTGCCTACATATCACTGGCATGCCAATAAAAGGATGATATATCAAAAACTGTATGATTTAGTTAAAAGTCCAACATGTGCAATAAAAGCTATAACCTTAAGCCAAAACTAAATAAGAGTATTACTAAAAAACCAAACTATACAAATTTTATTTATGCATACAAATGCAAAACAAATGTAAAATGAATAATGATATCCTCAAGTAGCAAAGCTGGGTTAGTTCCCAGAATGTTAAGGATGGATCAACTATAGAAAATATATTTAGCTGAACCAACATCATTTAAAGAAGAAATCCTCATATCACTGCCATGGAAGGGCCAGTCTTATTAAGTGTCTGTATATGTGTGGGATCGTTTCTGAGTATTTTATTCTGTTTTATTGACTTATTTATCCAAATCGCTTGGAAGTTATCCATCTTCTGTCAGGAATAATTTAAATAATATTAGAATTACATGCTTTTTAGTTAAAATCAGAATTCTGCCAGGCCTGTTGTCTTTTTTTTATTAAGGGAAAATCTTTTCCTTTCTAATTTCCAGCATTACTCCTCTCTGTTCTCCACATTTCCTGCTTCTTGCTCGATTTTGGTAGTTTATATTCTGCTAGAAAATGATTCATTCAACATATGTAATTTGAGTATATACCATGTTCTAAGCATTATCCCAGACCCAGGAAATAGAGCAATAAGTAAAAGAGATCTTGCTTTTGTGGAACCTGTACTCTAGTAGGAGAAAACAGCCAATAAATAAATAAGATGCAGTGTGTTGGATGGTGACAAAGAAAAATAAAGTAAGAAAAGTAGAGAGATTTCTACTTCAAGTAAGACTTCAGAGAAGAATGATGTTTGAGCATCTATTTAAAGAAAATGACAGAGTAAGCGATTTTGAGCAGAGGGAAGAACAAGTACATATGTTCTAAAAACTGAAAGTTCAAAGGAATAGTATAAATGCCAGCAGGGCCAGAACCTAGAGGTAGCAAGAGATGATGGGAATAATAAACCAGATGCAGTATCTTTTAGCCTATTATGAATCTTTCATCCTGAGTGAGGGAAAGCCACTCTTTGAAGGATTTGAAGCAAAAAAATAAGCAGGGGTGACTTTACCCTCTCTGTAACAGTCATTATCACTCTGGCTGCTGTGTGTGGAGTATGCGCTGAGGAATGAAAAGGGTATAAGCAAAAGATGAATGGGAGCAGTGAAAAACAGCTAAGAAGCTTTTGAAATAATTGAAGGCAGAGATGGATATAGCTTGAAGTAGTATGGAAGAGCCAATATGATTTGCTCATTGACTGATAGCGGAAAAGAAAAAAAGAATTCCTGACCAAAATCTATGCTAAGGCCAAGGCCTGAAGTTGGGAATTGGAGCAATGATAACCAATATGTACAAAGCACTTGCTAGGTATTAGAAGCTATGTGTTGTGTAAAGTCACCTCATTTAATTCTGCTAGTAGACCTTTGCAACACTATTTATTTTATTGAAGAAACTGAAGCTTAGAGTGAAATGACATCTATCAAACCCAGGTCTGACCTCAAAGGTTGTACTCTTTCTTAACTGTTAAATTACACAGGATATTTAGGAGACAAATCAGTAAGACACAAAGAAAATCAAGAGGTGTCAAATTAAGCAAAGATGTAAAGGAAAATGAAGACCAAGAAAAGACCACTGAATTTAATAATCAGAGCTACTTCCAAATAAAATTTATATAGCAGTAAAATCCTAATCATGTGAGCTCAGAAAGTTTGGCTACAGAGTCCATGTTGAAAACTGTTCCATTCTTCTCTCCATAACACAAGCGATTTTAAGATCAATCATAAAAGTTGATGGAGAAGAAACTCGTGCATTGGGCACAACAGGAAGTTTTCCATTTCAGCAGTTATTTGAATCAGTCAGAAGGCTAAGGAGGAAATGTAGGCAAAGGTGGCGAGAGGTACTATCTCACCTAACTCAGTAATGAATAGGCAGAGTAAGGGCAGCAGTTCAAAAGAGTTCAGTCTTCACTTCAGAAAAGCAAAAGCACACCACCACCTCCCTATTCCCACCCAATAGAGAGGCTTTAAAAAAAAAAAATCAACAGAAAATAGAGGGAGGCTAGATTAAGAACCAGGTCACAAACAGAAAGGTTAACCTTAAAAAGATGCTGAGGGATCCCAGCATGTAAGAGATAAAAATGAAAGTCCAGAGATATGTTCAAATAAGTACGATGGAAATCAGGAATAAGAGTAGCTTATTCTGACTGTCTCCAACATTCTTAGGGATTGGAGGGATGTAAACAGCCTAAAGTAAGAAGGAGAAAAAAACTGAGGTAGGAACTAGTATACTTAAAGAGCATGAAAAATATCTGAAGGTGTATTAGGGCATGCCATGGAATTAGCAGGAACGAATAAATAAATGGGTTCAATGATCAACATTCTCTAGTTAGGGTACAAAGTAGAAGAAAATGGGAAAAGAAGGTAACCTGGGCATCTAAAACGGTGTAGGAGGTAAAACAAAAACATGTTTTTAGAAGTGAAAATTTCCATCTTTCAAGTATAGCATTTGATTAATACTAGCAATAAAACTGACTTAAGATTATACCAAAACAGCAAAAAGATTCAGATTCTAGAGATCCTAAAGAGGAAATAGTCTTTTTTTTAAGATTTCATTTATCTTTTTAGAGAGAGAGAGGAGAGAGAGCATGTGCAAGCGCATAAGAGAGAGAGGCAGAGGGGGAGGGAGAGAATCTTAAGGAGGCTCCAACACGGGGCTCAATCTCATGACCCTGAGATCATGACCTGAGCCAAATCAAGAGTCAGAAGCTTAATCAACCAAGCCACCCAGGCACCCCAAAGATGAAATATTCCCATATGAATACATATTTACATGTATTTGTGTATACTGTAACCGTATATAAATAAGATACATTTATATCAGACTATAGATTTTCCCTTTAGGTGCTACCAATAATAATGTATCTCTTATTAAAGAATAATTTGTACCTTTCTCATATCATTCAGTCTTTTTTCTCTAGTAACATTACTACTCCTCCTGATTTTGCTCTGTATCTGGATTTTTTTAGTCCTTTAACAATCTGCTGGCATGTCTATATTCAACAACAACATCCACCACAACCACTACCAATTTTTTCAGCAAAGCACTAGCTGAAAACTTTCTATGTATCAACTCTTCTGATCATGATACTTACTTTTCTAATAGCAGCACTCTGGCTCCAGAGCCAGTACATTCAATTATTGCACATAACTGCTTTCCCACACTGCAACCTCACTATAAAGTTTTCCTCAAAATTTATATAACAATTAATTTCACAGTTGAGTATTTTGGGTTCTTGATTATATCAAGAACTTGATTATATAAAGAACTCATTTGGAAAGAGGCCAAGATTGAGCCTCCCTGACTTTGATGAATATAAAAGCATGACAACATGTAAACCCAGTATTTATTAGCCAAGTTGTTAGTTAAAGTAGCCTATGAAACTGTACTAGTTCACAAGAGGGAATAGGCAGAAATTTTGGAAACCTTTCTATCAATTTGACAATGTAATTTTAGGTCTACTGAATCTGGTAATACAATGGGGCTTACGTTTTGCATTTTCCCCTTGTTTTCACTTTTCTAATGAAATAATTTCACTCTTTGTTTTTATTGTACTTTCTAAGAATACTGGTCTATAAAAGATTGGGAATAAAGCTAGTCCTATTCTATAGATAAGAAGCAATGTTACAAAGATAAAAAGTACAGGAACAGAGAAGTTTACAATTCTAAAGCTGAAGGGAAAAAAGTTTGCTCCAAGCATTCCCTAAATGCCTCTCCTTAAAGTCTTTATTAAAGAGCTTTTCCAAGTTAATTCTAAATTTAAGAAAACTTTCAAAATTTAAATCTATTGCCTTTGTCAATCTGAACTGTAGTACTACCCAATTCAAATACACTTCTAAATTAAAGCTCCAGAAGATAAAATTGCCAATTAAAATACTGTATGAATTCTTACTAATAACCAGCAAGTCTACTACTCACAATGCTGAATGTCTTCTGATCTAGCTCTTCAGATTCTTCAGATATGGGAACTGGTTCACCACCTGCGGTGATATGAACTGGAGCATCTGACACTGAAGATTTCTTGGATCTTTCCTTGCTATCAGACTTGGATTCACTCAACTAAAGAAAAAGAAAAAATAAAAACAAAAGTCCAACAAACACAAAGGTAAAATGATTAATACTTCCAGAAAACAATTACTGTCTTACTTTATTCTACAGTGATTTGTTCACATTCCACACTCTATTTTATGTCTGGGAAACCAAAAATGGATCCACTCTGTAATGCTACCATATAGGTAAAGCTTTAAAAACAAACAAACAAAAAAGTTTTTCTCCTTTTCTAGATACCCATATGTATTTTTAAAGAACTTGGTTATTCAGGCTAATTTGGGATGATAGGCAATTTATTTTCCTAAAATGTAAATATGCTGATTGTGTCACTTTCTAAGTTTATATTATGATTTGCATACCTTTTCTTCCTTTATGTCTTTTTCTTTCTGTATAGCTTCTTTTACTTTGTTTTCTCTTTTCTCTTTAAAATCTTTTTCCTTTATATCTTTCTTATCCTCTTTTTCTTTTAGCTCCCTTTTAAGTTCTCTTTTATTCTCTTTTTCTTTTGCTTCCCTCTTTTCTTCTGATTCCTTCTTTATAAAAACATCTGGCTCAGGTCTTTCTTCACTGTCTCTTTCTGTTTTAATTTTTTTATTTGGATGTTTCACAGAAGTGATCTCATCCTGAAAAGGGCAAGTATGGCCAATGTATTACTAACCAAATCTTGACAAAGACTAATTTCTTTTCTTTGCATGACTATGGATTGCATGTACATGGATTCAGAAAGAAATAACCCAGAATCCCGTTAATAATGATACATGCAAAGTTCACCTTCCTATAAAAACTAAAGTAAGCCAGTCCCATTCAAAATTCAAAATAAAATGAAAGGAAACAGAACCTCATTTAAACGGCAAATGTTTGAAAAGGACGGACCTCTGCTCTATCCCTCTTAGTGATGGGTAGAATTCTGTTTCATACATGAGACTATGTAATGAACTACAAAAAAGGAACTTTAGTACCTTAAAGTAAAATTTCAGGTCTTAGTTCAAATTTTAAATATTAAGTATACTAAAGCATGCTATGTGCCTTTCTAATATAAAAATCTTTCTAAAAACACATTCTCACCTTTTCATCATCTTCATCAGACTTCTCTGAAGGCAGGGGTGAAGAATCACTCTTTATTTCTTCTTTCACTTTTATAGACTTCATTGCTTTATTCTTCTTAGCTCTTGCTTTTCTCCTCTTTGATCCTCCCTAAAAATAATTATTTTTATTCTAACCAACTCCACAGATTCAGTAAAAAAAAAAAAAAAAAGATTCTTGAATACTAAATCTAAAAAGCTAAAAGAACAGATATTCCTACCCAATCCTTAGTCTAATCACAATAAGCTACACCAGTCTTAGAAAATCAACAAAAGTGATATAACTTAATGAAACAAGTACATATTATGAATAACACGAACTAACGACAATTAATTATTCCCTTAAAAAAGGATTAGAGAAAAGCAGAAGTTGAAAGAAACAGAAGGAAGGTCTTTCACCTTCCTAAATTACTATTATCTTAAACTAAATTTGATCCTACCAGAGATAGCATTACAAATATTTTTATTGGTACATAGGTAGTTACTAACATTGTGGTTAAAATGCAAATGGTTAAAGGCTGTTAGTTTCCAATCACCTCTTCAGTGTATTTTTCCTACTATTTTGGACCCCCTGCCCCTAATAAATAAGCTCAGTGTTCTTTACGCTGTACCTTCAGCTCTCCAATACCACCAAATAAAAGAGTAATAGAGGCTTGATCCCTTAAAAAGTACACCACTTTAAACAGGTTGCCCCTAGTACCTATCCAAACATTAGGAAAAAAACCTGGATCCCACTTCTGAAAAAAGGACATGCCAGTTTTAAAAGGAATGCAGAGATAACTTAGGGCAAAATGTCATCAAATGCAATTAAAGTTATCAAATTACAGAAAAATACACTTATAAGGTCATATTAGCCTCAGATATCTAGGGCTTTCAGTAAACTAAATTTATCTTACTGAAACGTAAACTGCTCTTTAAGCATCTAAATTTTAACTTACTGCACCAGAAAGCCTCTGAGCTTCTTTTTTGGCAAGATCTCTACTAAGTAATTTGATGAGGTAGTCCGCACGTGTCTGCAATTGCTTTGCTTGTGGTTTTTTATCAGGATCATCTGGAAGGATCTTGAAAGAAATTAATTTTTTCAGGTTGTTTTTAATAAGTAATATGAGAAGTTTATTGCCTATATATAAGGCTTACACATTTAAAGAAACACATAATTTACTGCAAATTATAACTGTTAAAATTTGAATGCAGTAAGAATGCAAAATACATTTTTTTATTTATACCTACACCACAGCAAAGATTTCATTTGCCTGGGAATTAGTTCTAAATAAATACATGAAAAAAAAATCACTCCATTCAAAATAATATAAAGTGTGAGGTTAGAAATTTCTTTCAAATGTACAAGTATATTTAGCATCCACTGTTATTAAACATTATTTTTAGATTTCTTCCCTCTCTTAGTAACAGTATATTTAACTATAAAGTATACAAAAATTCGTCAAATACAATGTATCAGCTATGTATGTGACCCAAAGCCTGCACTCTGAAGAAATTTCTACAGTGGGAATTTAAGCTATTCAAGTTTGGCTTCACTGATAGCAAATGATGCAACACCAATATTAAAAGTGACTGTGAAGAAGTAAAATATAAAAAGATATATGATAATAAGGCAATGCTTCCAGTGTTTTCCAGTCTAGGCAAAAAAATGATTTTAGTTGTGGTAGTATCAAATCACTAAAACCCCTAAACATTGATAATTTAAAAAAAATTATTTTGCTCTTGAATAAGACAGAATGAGAATTTTACTTTAAACCTAGTAATATGAAGAAAAATAAACCTTTGCCTTAATAAAAAAATATAATTTCAGAGGTAAAGCATAATCTAAGAGACATTCAAATTCAACCCCTTCATGAAAACCAAGAAGCCAAGGTCATACAGCTAGTTGGAACCTTGGTTTCCTATCAATTGAGTTTATTTCTAACATAATTTAAAAGCAAAAATATAATTCAGTATCAGTAGTCTACAGAAACAAGAAATATATAAGTACCTTGTGTGTTAAACTGAGGTCAGGATCCATTTTAATCATTTCCCAGCTTCCATATCCATATTCATAGATACCAATTAACAAATTGGAATCATCTTCTTTGCCCCAGTCTATATCAAAATGAGCTGCCTTTGTGTGGCATGGGATAGTATACCTGTATCAAAGTTAATAACCACTTTCAAGTTTATAACTGCCATATTTTTTTTTTAAAGATTTTATTTATTTGACAGAGAGAGATCACAAGCAGGCAGAGAGGCAGGCAGAGAGAGAGGAGGAAGCAGTCTCCCTGCTGAGCAGAGAGCCTGATGCGGGGCTCGGTCCCAGGACTCTGGGATCATGACCTGAGCCGAAGGCAGCTTAACCCACTGAGCCACCCAGGCGTCCCTATAACTGCCATATTAAAAATTAATTTTGAAGGACATATTTCAGTTATTGGAACTTCAAAATACTATGCCTTATTTATTTTTAAAAACATTTCATTCAAACTAGCCAATGACATAAGACTTTTATAACATACATACAAATTCCAATTATTGAATAACAACAAATAGTTTACAATGGATAAAGTAAACAACTCACTGCTTTCTTTCTTCTGGATCTGAAGGAATGGATTTGTGCAATGGTATTAATTCTTCTTCGTGGGAGATGACGAGCTTGGCATTCACCTGTACACCTGATATTCGGAATGTTGGACCCTTCACTTTTCCAAGTCTACCACCTTAAATTTAAGACATAAAATAAATGAAATATCAATTCTACAAAATACAAAGATATACTATTACTTATATTAATAATCATTACTATTTAACTGTATTTATAAGTATTACTTATTTATATTACTGAGGGGTGGCACTTGCTGCAAACCTTAAATTTCACAAGATTTTTCAGTACATACTATAGAGATTACAATAAAGCAGATGTGGATTCACAGAAAGCATTTCATAGAAAGTATTTCCATAAACGTTTTATCAATTGCACAAGATACATCTATTAATACTCTTACCTTCTAAATAAGTGTTCTAGCATAATTTTTTCAGTATTCCTTATTACTAAATATGAGCTAAATATTTTCATTTAAGTAAATTACAAAATAAGCATAATGAAATAACTATGCCCAGAGCCATTATCACATAGGCACACTATCTTTTCCTAGCTATCTATACTAAAAATACAGAAACTTCTGATGTTACCAATTAGTTAGAATACATCAAACAGATAGACAGAATCTACTGCTTTCAAGAATACAGTTCTGTTACCCATTTCCTATTACCCAGTATGGTCCTGCTTTGTTTTTCAAAGCATCTTTTAAGAGTGGTGAATAGGTAAATACCCTCCTAACTCAGTAAAAGCGTTACTTGAAACTTCCAGTTACTCTCTTTTTAAATCACTCTCACTTTAATATTACCTGTTCGTTCTGTTCCTGAAGAATTATCCTTTAAAGCTTTAATGCAACCATTATGCACCAATTCTCCTAATCGTCGGAGGTCTGTCTCGGACTTATCAACTAATTCAGCATCCCGAGCAATTGCATCTAATCTGTTAATGAAATAATAAAATTTTCAGGTAAATATGGAGAATAAAGTGGTAGCATTTAAGACACAGTAGTTCTACTCTACCTCAACCTCTACATGTCACTCTACATGCCCTAAAAAGTCTAGTTCACATAAATGGCACAAGATACATAAAAAAGGAGTTCAAAAAATGTTTAAAAATTTGGCAGGGAAACAATTTATTTATGCATTTATTCAAGAATAATAAAGTTAACCAATTCATTATAAAAAAATGGTATGCTTCCAACTTGAAGATTATGTAATAATTCTATAAAAGCTTTTCATAACCAATCATATCTTAAATTCTAAAGTGGCTAAATATTGTAATAAAGATGATCCTTGAACACAGGCTTGATCTGGACAGGTCTAATTATATGTGGACTTTTTTTGGTAAATATAGTAATTCTAAATATCCAAAATAAAACAGAATATATCTTTAAGAGGGAGTTCTGGAGAGAAAAAATAGAATTGAGCCAATCTGAGTCTTTGCTACTGTATATTCAGACATTGGGCCTTCCACAACAAAGGACAAAGAATATTCAAATCACCAACAATTATTGAAATTAACCATTAACTTAAACACACACACACACACACACACACACACATACACACCCCTGTCCTGATAAACTAAATTTTAAACATGAACTATAATTAGGGAAACTTTGTAAATGGTTTTTAAGCAAATTTAATGAAGTAGTTAAAGCCAATAGTAATATATGTAAATAAAGCTGAAAGCACATAACACATATCCTGTGATTCTAAGAATGAAATATTTACCTTTCCAGAGGGCCACCAAATTTCTTGTAACTCTTGATAAACCTAACAGAAAATAAATGTTTGGTTTAAATGTGTTATCCATTAAAAAATGATTTATAAATATACAGAAATAAGAAAACAGCTGTTAGTGCAAGAATTAATTCAAGGCACTGTTACTACTAACACAAATGAAGAAACCATGCTAAAGACAAAAATGTTAAAACATTAATATATACCAAGTAAGATAAGACATATTTTAACACCCAGCATGATGTTTAGAAACCAATATAAATAAAACAATAGAAGCTAAATTTTATTTTAGAAATTACTTTATTATTTTCACAAGACAAGTTCAAGGCTACCACAGGAAGTATGTCCAGAATTATCAACCATACTACACCTCCTTCACATTCCAAGTACTGATAAAAGTTTACTGAATAATAGCTTTATTTCAGATGTATGGTATAATACCAACAATGGAAAATAAAAATTTTACTTAAGAACAAAGCTACCAAGTGGTTGATGGATGAGGGAAAATATCCAGGAAAAGTAGAAGTTGAAATGTTCTTCAACTAAAGACAGAAAGTCCAGCAAATCAGGTGGTCATAAAAGTACCCTTAATAAAATCTAACAACATATTTAGTTTTCTGGTAGAAAGAATGAGGAAGAACGTTATCAGTCAGGTCTATGATTTAAAAGAAAAGAGTTAAAATGGCTTGAAAGAAATAACAAACTCTCAAAATATAACAGTAAGCAAACCTTTTTACAAATTTCATAAGCAAAAATATTACATAAACAAAAGCAGGCTGATATTCCATTCCCCTTATATAAATGTATATAAAGAAAAACATACTTTGAAAGAAAACTGTAACTTATCCTACATGACTATCTTACCTCAATTCTTACTTGGACATATCAGAAATGCTTTTAACATTGCTACTTTCAAAAAGCAAACCTCCTCAGTGTTAAAAAAAAAAAAAAAAATCGAACTAAAGTAGTCCCACATAAAAGTAGTAATGTTGGGAGTCATAAATGCAGGAAAAAATTTTAATAAATAAATCCAATGTACTAAAATACACACTCATTATTCAAAAGGGTCACTATTCCGAACCACATTAATAAAACCAAAAAAATTTAGCAGTCTAAGTAGACTAACAATAAATAACATGCAGAGATTAGATACCAAACTTTATTTTCCATAGCTATAATGAGGACCCAAAAGCAGAACCATCCAATTCCTACACAATCATCATATATTTGCCTCCTCTAAAACCTTCATTTTAATTTTGAAAATTATGGAAATTTGTACATTTAAATTTCACCTTCTAACAAAAGCAAGTTGAAGTAAAACAGTCTTATGTCATCTTACCGCCTAATTTCTGCATCACTAAATCCTTTGATATTCTCTCGAGGAATAGTCCGTGGTCTTCCACGTTTCTTTGGCCTTTTCCTTTCTGAGATCGAGTCACTATCAGATCCAGAATATCTCCTACTTCTACTGCGCCTCCCTTCACTTCCATTAAAACTAATCTGGAATTGGAAAACAAAAATTTATCCAACCTTAGACTAAAGAAGCTTTCTAACTCTAAGAGCAAAGAAAACATTAAGAGAATTAACAAATTCAAATGTTGTCTGTATATCAAAAATTTTTCTATAAATAAAACCGAAAAAGCCAACAAAACAGAGAAAAACATGGCAGGTTAATGACAAAGAGTTATTAACAGCCCCAAACATTTTTTAAAACAATTCTTATAAATCAGAAAGAAAATACAAAACTGTCTTTTTTTTTTTTTTTAAATATTGATTAGAGAGAGAATGCTCACATGTGAGAAGGGGAGGGGCAGAGAAGAGGGAGAAAGAATCTCCAGCAGACTCCCTGCTGAGAATGAGGCCCTGATGCTGGATCTCACAACCCCTGACATCATGACCTCAGAAGAAACCGAGAGTCAGATGCTTAACCAACTGAGCCACCCAGGTGTCCCCAAAATTGTTCTTTTGTAAAAATGAGAAAAATTATTAATAAGTGATTAATCAAATAGCATAAACATAGAATTTTTTATTTTTTTAAATAAGAATTGAAGTAACAGTATTTATAACACCAATTATTTAACAGAAACATCAAAACATATCTTTATAACTCTCTGGAATTTTTCTAAGGTCACAGTGCATTTTCTGAACCCCTAATATGCTGAAAGCTAACTGAAAGTCAAAGACAGTAGTCAGTTCTTCCTCATTCTAACCTCCTTTCATCCTTTCACAAGAAGTAATATAATGCTGTGCTTCTTGTGTACTATAAAAGGAAATCATCATGGGGTTGGCAGAAATAAACACTAACAAGAAACTACATACATGTCACTTTCAGACCACATTTTTTTTTGGCTCCACTTCTGCCTATTGATAGGATGCCCCGATCCTAACAACAAATCTCAATTACAAAATCCTAACTCCTCTTACACAATCACAAGGCAATCTAATAGTCTCAAATATAAGGAAATACAGTAGAGTTGGTAAGAAAAGATGAAACTTGAACATTGGTTCACCTGTGAAAAGCATTAGTTATAAGCAGGCAAAAGGAAGTTAGCTAAAATTTGCTAAAGGCTTTGTTTGGGGGACTATGAGAATACAGGATCCCTGGAAATGAAAGGCAAGGCGAATACAACTTGCACCCCGTCTCACACATTCCTCTGCAAAACTCCCAACAGGTGCTCATGAGTAACACTGGGCAGGAGATCAGAAAAAACTTTCTTTCCAAATGATGGCCTGGAGAACAGGAGTAGCTTTCTGGGCACTGAGGGCACCTCACCGGGCACCTCACCAAAAGACACAATACAGTTGCAGGAAAAGAAAAAGAAAACAAAACACTCTACCCGTGGGTGAAGGATAGCAGAACAATGACTAAGCAATTCCTTCATTTGCCTCAGACTCAAAATTTAAGGAGGCACCAAAAAAGCTCAGTAATCAAGACAAATAATCTTGTAATTGAATATTCTAAAAAACAAAAGTTAATTCAAACAAAAAAAAATCTAGTATTAAAGTTTCTTTCCTCTTGTTGCAGGATCTCATGTAACCTGGAATGACCCTGTTACCATTATTTAAAATCTCCTATTTTCTTCATTTGGGTCATAAAATATAAACAGCAATAAACTTAAAAATTCACATCACACAAGGTATGCTGATAATGACAGAATTTAACTAGAAATCATTAACAAAGATAATCAGAATATCTCCCAAATATTTGGAAATTAAACTAAACTCTGTAATAACAAAAAAGAACAAAAATAAACCAACAAAAAAATACCTACGGGTCAAAGAGTACTTCCTTAAGGCAAATTAGAAAATACTCTGAAATGAGTGAAAATGAAAACACAACAGGTATCAAGATTAAAAAAAACGCAGTGCTTACAGGGAAACTTGTAGCATTAAACACTGATAATATTATAAAAGGAAGGTCTTGATTAAGTTCTTAAGAATACATCTTAAGACACTAAAAACAGTAGAGCAAATTAAAGCAAAGCCAAAAAGAGTAAAAAAGAGCAAAAATCAATTGCAACAGAAAAAATAAATGAAACGAAGGATGATTTTTTGGGAGGGGTATTATGAATAACTTCATGTCCATAAATTCAATAATCTAGATAAAATGGACAAATTCCTTGAAAGAAACAAACTGCCAAACTCACAAGAAAGAAATATTGTGAATAGTTCTGTATTTATAAAAGAGCTTAGAGTTAAAAATTCTAACAAAGAAAACTCCAAGACTAGATGGTTTTCCTGACAAATAATGCCAAACATTTAATGAAGAATACCAATTCTATACAGACTCTTCCCAAAAGCAGAGGAGGGGTGAACACTTTCCAACTTTTTTTATGAGACAAGAATTATTAAATCCGATGAAATACTACAAAAGAAAACAATGGACCAGCATGCTTTATAAACAAAACCAGATCAGTCCAGGCATGAATACCCTTACAACAACAGACATAATCTTTTAAATTAAAAGATCACCTGTTTTGCACAGTTTCTCATTCTTGGAAGCATATAAATTTCTTCAAGTTCCTTTTGTCTTTCTTCCTCTTCTAATCGTCTTCTTTGATCTTCTGGAATTATTTCTTCCCAATTCTTTGAATTTCTTTCTGGTTCCAACTCAATGTCATCCTCATCCATATTTGAAAAGTTGGCAACCTTAAATTCCAGAATTTTAACAGAATAAGCATTAAAGAAAAACTCATCCTTAAATTATATTTTGCATTTTAGGGGAGAGGAAGTGATATCCCAGAATAAGGCAATAAAACCTAAATATCCTCAGGATAATGAATATCACTATGGATTAAACCAAAAATGACTGCTAAGCTATCTATATTCTTTATTAGTTCTTTATTATTTGTTATTTTTTATTAGGTCAAAGTAGAATTAACCAAAAGCCTTATAGAATGATTCTCTTTTGTCCTGCTGCTCAACAAAATCAGTTGACAGACCAACAATATAATTTATAGTAACATGCTAAATCATCTTTTGCAGAAAAGAGCACACCAGTCCATTAAGTACAAAGTGCTATAGAACAAACCAATATTCTTGTTTTTATGATCATAAAAAGTAGTACAAAGAGTTACTGACAAGACACAAAGAACTCTGGGTCCATAGATAACCTTAGGTTATCTTGGGTTCCTGGTTTCTTCAATGTTAAAAAAAAAGGGATAGAAAGAGCTCAATAACTTTTGTGAAGATTAAATAATATACTGAAGGAACTATGAAGACTGGTACACAGAAGGGATTCATTAAAGCTTACTGCCAATAGTGGCATATAAAACTTACAAAAACTGGATGAAAAAAACCCATGCTTATCCTGTGTTAAGAAATGATACTACATAGTGTTCATCCTTTCATGTCTTTATTTATTTTAAAGACTTATTTGAGAGACAGAGAATGCAATAAATATTTGTTGAATGAACAAATGACACAAACTGAACTGCCCTTCTTAGAACCCTCAGTTCCTGGAAAATGGCTATCGAGGAACTTGCTTCTTTACACTAAACAGCTTACTCTACGAAGTTGGAGTAACCTTGCAACCTTTTAGCCCTTACCAGACCAGGGGTATTTATAAGTACTAATAGGAGTTCATTGCTTACATGGACTGATTAACTTGAGTTTTCTTAGGTATGACCATGCTTAACTTAATCTAACATCAAAAACTGCTCCAACAAACATTAGCTAAAGGCCTTCCATCATAGAAATCTCCATTAGAGACCATGTTCACTCATATACCCAAATATTTGAGGATGTGCTATTTGCCAAGCACTTTTTTAGAAGCTAATTAGAATAACAGCCCTCCTCATTCCATTAAATGTACCTATTCATAAATGATTTGTCCTTTTCAAAACAAGTTGCTACTGGTTTGTCAAAATAAGGGAGAAAAATTTTCAAACACATAGCAAATTTTAAGACAAAAATCTTAAGAAATTATGTTGACTGTGATTAAAGAGATTAATAAAACATGAAATGACAAAAAAAATAATCACTCCCTCTCAATTTAGATAATTTGAAGGAAAAATTAAAAAGAAAGAAAATCTACCTTGAACTGGGAAAGCAACTCATCTCCTACAGTTAAAGGGCCTGGTTCGTTTTCATGAGTTTCAGCCCTCTTCAAGATTTCATCTATATCCATTTCCTATAATTAGAAAGAAATCTTTAAGTATACTTTAATATATTTTGAAGTAAATATACCTCATAAGTTTAAAGAAATGGCACATTTTGAGGAAAGTTTTTTTTTTTACCTGGGGCTCTTGCTCTTCTCCTTCAGGTTCCTTAAAAAGTTCCTCAGCGCCAAACTTTAAAATGGCTGATAATTCTTCTTTATTGAAAGGAGTAGAACTAAATACAGACAAATAGAAATGCTTAATATTAACAGTTAACAATTTAGTACTTACACTACACTTTCATTCATTATTGACACAGTCAACTTTATATAAGTTATATGACAGAGTTAGGTGAAGTACTAGAAGTTCATTTATTTTAAAAGATAAGAACTTGAAACCCGGAAATTAAAGGAATTTCTCCCAAGATTTATAAAACTTGAGTGGTGAAATCAGTACTGAATGTATGCTTTTGATTAAAAATTACTCCAGTGCTTCAAAAAATTGAAGAATTACAATACTAAATATGATACATCAAAGATCAGCTTGTAGTATGTAACATTTCAGGAAAATGAGTGTAGAATGAGTCTACAAGACTTTTTTTTTTTTTTTTTTAAATATTAAAGTAACTACCAGGGTGCCTGGGTGGCTCAGTTGGTTAAGCATCTGCCTTTCGCTCAGGCCATGAACTAAGGGTTCTGGGATACAACCCCGTGTCATCAGGTTCTCTGCTCAGGGGGAAGTCTGCTTCTCCCTCTGCCTCTCTTCTCCCCTGCCCCGGATTCATGTTCTCTCTAACCAGAAAATCTTTTAAAAAAAAAAATTAAAGTAACTAACTACCTTGAGGGGGCAGAACCTGTATGTAGTACTGTCTTCCCAGTTGTGTCCATTCTCTGAATTACAAGGTGATCTAAAACCATCTTCTTTTTGGCCCTTTCAAGTATATCCTCTTCAACTGATCCCTTCGTAACTAGACGATAAATATTCACCTGTAAAGATACACATGATGAAACATAAAATGCAGTAAAAAGGATTCACTTGCTAACGAATACCCAAATACTCTACATAGAAGGAAGCTCATCCTACGTGAAATTTTCACTGGTCAAAATAAAAATTAAAAAAAAAAAAAAAACCCAATATATATAAAAGCTAAACTTCTTCAATTTAAAGATTATTTTGAGGCTGTGTCCTTCTTATATTTTGGTCAGGAGATTTTATTTGCTTATTTTTTTTTTTTTTAAAGCAATGACGGGGCGCCTGGGTGTCTCAGTGGGTTAAAGCCTCTGCCTTCGGCTCAGGTCATGATCTCAGGGTCCTGGGATTGAGTCCCACATTGGGCTCTCTGCTCACCGGGAGCCTGCTTCCTGCCCCACTCTCTGCCTGCCTCTACAGCTACTTGTGATCTCTCTCTCTCTCAAATAACTAAATAAAATCTTTAAGAAATATATTAAAAAAATAAATAAATAAAAGCAATGACAGTAATTTTTAAATTATTTTTTAGCTGAAAAAAAAAGTGGGAAAAAGTGGTAAACATATGACAATTTATATCAGTTATGTTAATTCTGATTAATGTTTCATATTTCATATAATCCAAAATTCTGTGAACCATTTCTCATGTTAATGATGAAACCCTGCCATAAGACAAAGCTTTCCAAAACAAAAAAAATGATGTGTAGATATTTTGCCCTATTTCTCAAGACCAGCAGTTCTATATAAACAGTAGGACCATATAGGGATATTCTGAAAATTTATGGGGACATTTTCATAGTTTTTGAAATCATCAGGTGGGTTTACCAGTACTTAAGAGCACAGGGACCTGGGACATTAGACATTCTGCATTAAACTGGACAATCAGGCACAAAGAAAAAGTATCTTGAGTCTTTCAAGTCTTATAAATGATTTTTTAAAACTTTTAAATTATTTTGAGTCTAAATTCGATTCCATTTTAAAGTAAATAATAAGAGTTTTAATGAAGTTCTAATACATACACTTTTTTCCCAGCATTTTAACTACTGCATAAATCAGTAGATAACAGGATATCATTTTATTTAGATCTCTGTCAAAAATTATTTCCAAATGTGTACAGTATTGGTGTCACCAATAAAACGCATCTGTATGACTCATCTATACTCATTTTATAGTTGTTGCATATAAGTATTTAATAAGAGATATGAAATACCTTGTGTCAGATTTAGAACCAAATACTAGTAAAACCATAGGCACGTGCATGATTTCACATATATGTGGAATTTGAAAAAACTAAACAAGTGCTCATAGGGGAAAAGAGAAGCAAACCAAGAAACAAGACTCTTAACAGAAAATAAATTGATGGTTACCACCTTGGGGATGTGGGTGGGGCATTAAACAGGTGATGCGGATTACGGAGGGCCCCTGTTGTAAGGCGTACCACGTGTTGTATGGAAGAGTTCAAGCACTATAATGTACACTTGAAACTAATAATATACTGCATGTTAACTGGAATTTAAATAAAAATTTAAAAAATAAAAAACACCCAGGAACAGGAAGCAATCTTATTATAATACACCAATCATCAAATAATAAAGAATACAACTCAATAATCATTAATAAAAATATGTATCCATATTTATATATTTTAAATGTGTTAAGTGATAATTAAATATTTAAAAATATAGTTATGTTTATATCACATTTATCTTTTAAAAGTTTTGTAACATAAATGTAAGAAATCTGTGTTACCATCATTTTATGATCCTATTCAGATATTCTTCCCAGAGGTCTACCATGCAAATTTCTATAGTATTTTATCTAACTGGTTCTTCTAATGTACCCTTTATTTTCTATCACCTATTGGAAAATGTGGTGGCCTTTAATTAGTATCTAAGTAGTATAAATGGAATGAGTCCAGCCATGTGTTAAGGATTTCAATATAGGAAGGTTTAGTGCAATTAACCACTATGCCCCATCTCATTCATAATAACAGGCCTAATTTGACTATTCACAAGGTCCAGCTCACTTATAAGATTACCTTCTTCACCATCTCCTCTCTGGCAGTCTGTAATTTATCTTGGCATGCTATTATCCCTACTTCAAGTGCACCTCTCTTTATAATATGCAAGTAAGTGTTATGACCAATTTTAATATTAATTGCTATTCTCTTATGCACCAACATACCCCTGGATCTTTCCTTCCTTGGTACTTCCAATGGAGAATGAGTTCTGTTCTTATTTTCCTATACATGTAGCTCTATATATTAAAATACGTATTTTTTAAAAAGGTTTTGGGTTGTTGTTGTTGGTTTTTTTTTTTTTTTCCCCTACCTAAATTGCTATTAGGGCACTCAAATTATTTTCAAATTCATGCATTCAATTCAAGGAAAAGGAGGTGCTAAAAACAGCTGATGTAAAAGTAGTCACTGGGTCTGATGATGTTAAGAACCACTACTATAAATACAAGCTTTCAGTTAGGGGTATGCAATATTGTTCCAGAGTATAAAAAAATGACAGAACCATAATGTATTTCTGATCAGAGTTTTATGAGAATTATTTGGGCAAAATATTTTTTCAATTTAAAATTATGGACAAATTTTTCAGTAGAAAACATGAAATCTTAAAAAAGTAGTATAAATGTGCCCATAAGTTTTTCTGTTGTTTCTTATCTCCTGCTTTGGAGAAGTTTGAGAAGCACTACTCTAGATGTAGGTAAATGAATTAAAATACAAAGACCAAGGCATCAGAATGATGACAGGTAGTTTTTCTCAAGGCCTATTATAACAGCATCAGAAAGCTGTATAAAAACTATAAAATCAGAATGGTTTTGCAATCTTATAGGCAAATGGATAAAATACAGGTTAAGAAAGAGGTAGCAATATACTAGAGAAAATCTCTTTCAGTAGTTAAAATAAAAACATTTTAAAGTTTAGGTTTTGAATGAAAAACATTGGTACTCTATAGCTGTAAACAAAACGTATGATTAAAAGAGAGGGCATAATCCTATTTTGGCAGTTACTTCAATTCTGCCAGACCTTCTTTCGGTAAATCTGAGTTCCTTAATATTTTACATGTTAAAGAGCAACATGACTGTGTTCCAATGACTTGACCAGGAAGATAAACCAAAATCACTTCCAAACACTGATGATCATAAAACAAGAATACAAAAGTAAAATTAAAGAAAAAAAAAATACCTGTTTCTTCTGCCCAATTCGATGAGCTCTAGCCTGTGCCTGAAGATCATTTTGTGGATTCCAATCAGAATCAAATATAACAACAGTGTCAGCGGAGGCTAAATTAATTCCCAAGCCTCCAGCTCTTGTGGAAAGTAAAAAGCAGAAATCCTGTAAGGAATTATAAATAGGCTCAATTTTAAATTCTTCTAAACTGTGACTGTGAATAATTAGAGAATTTATTAATTTTTTTGAATTTAGAAGTATTTCACCAATAAAACTAAAAAGTAGTTTTAAAAAATACTAAAATACAAAACCTCTAGCAAAACCAGTCAACAAGTCTCCTAAATACAAATATACATGGGAATAATATACACCAAATTTAAAAAATTCTAAATGAAAGTGGGCTAATTTATTCTGAATCAAATTAACTGTCCTATGCTGAAACAGTATTAAAAAGAAAGGGTAAAATTCTTCAGATTTAACACGGAATATTGATTTTTAAAAACCTCACAAAGCAAAACTGGGTAACAACAATATGATTTAAAAAAAAAAAGAACATACAACTAAAATAGTGATTAAAATAATTCACAATTTTAAAAGCATTCATACCTCTGATCCTTCAGCATTAAAATGATCTAGAGCTTGTTTTCTCAGCTCCCCTTTTATTGATCCATCTAATCTCTAGAAAGAACACAGTAAAATACTGCATATAATCAAATCAAATATTTAAAAATAATATTAAAATCAACAAGATTAAAATCATTGATACTTAATCAATGAAATTAAGTATGAAAAGGCTGTACTGCTTTTGCTAAGACTGTAACAGAGTATAAGGTACCTAAGAGGCAAGAAGACAATGTCCAGGCATTTTGTCTCTCAAGTTTGTGCTCTTAACCACTAAAACTATTTCCCCAGATTATAACAGTAAGTAATGGCAATGGCTACCATTTCACCTGAGTCTCAGTGTAAGAAATACATTTTACATATGAATGAGTACACAGCTGTGTACCCAAAGCAAGTTACATGAAAACAATGTACCATGATATACTCACATATATTAAAATCTATTTCATTTTTTCAAAATATTGGTACAACTCATTAAATTGATTCCCAGATCCATTAACTGGTTACAGACCACAGTTTTATAAATGCTGATTAAGTCCAGCGTGGTTACTGGACCAACAGAGCCATCAATGTCACCTGAGAACTTAGAAATGCAAACTTTTGAGCCCCATCCCAGATCTACTGAATCAAAAATTCTGAGAACGGGATCCAGGGACATCTGGGTGGCTCAGTCGGTTAAGTGTCTGCTCAGGTCATGATCTCAGGGTAATGGGATGGAGCCCCACATTGAGCTCTGCACTCAGTAGGAAGTCTGCTTCTCACTCTCCCTCTGCCCCTCCTCCCTGCTCATGTAGGCTCTCTAATAAATAAAAACTGTATAAATTAAAAAAAAAAAAAGAGATAGAGAAAGAAAGGAAGGAAGGGAAGGAAGGAAGGAAGGGAGGAGGGAAAGAAAGAGGGAGGCAGATCCACCAAAACCCCCTGATTAAGTATGAAAGTCACTGATTTGGGGCACCACGGGTTCTAGTCAAATAGCCTGCATTTGAGTGTCTGAGTGTCTTCAGTATTCATGGGTGCCTGGACAAGTGATCTTGACTTTTTACCTTGTTCATTTCTTTCTCAGGGAATAATCATAGTAGTAGTATTTCCCTCATAAAATTCAGAGCATTCAGTGAGAGAAAACAGTAAAAACACTTAGCTCAGTATTGGATATATACTGAGTGCTTACCAAACACTTGCTGAAAATATGTATTTTAAATAGTGCTATTTGTTTCTTTTTCATTAACAATTACAATTAGTAAACTTTTAAAATACAGTAGCTATATCATTTATTGAGATATAACTAGACCAAAAGAACGGTAAAAATAGTTTTCTCTGGGAATTAATCTGGGAATGAGAAGCCATTGGGGGCACAGAACTGCTGACAACAAGCACTTCTTTACTCTATTGTTTTGTTTGACCATGTACATATACTAGTTTGACTAAAAACAACCAAGAGAGAGTTGAGGTGGGCACGGAGGGATGATAGGGAGAAATACAATGGTAGCTGAAGGGTAATTCCTTTTTGAGGGAATAAAACATTCTAAGATTGTGCTGTTGGCTGCCCAACTCTGTGCATATATTTAAAATCACTTAGTTGTACACTTTAAATGCATGAATTGCATGGGAAGGAAATTACATCTCAATCAAGCTGTTACAAAAAACAATGATACTTTTTTCATACTTTTCCCCTAGCCTGAATGACTATATATTTCTCAACCATGTTCATATCACCAAAAACCTATCCTTCAAAGCAGACATTACCAGAGTTGTAATGTTATTTTTATGTATAATTACCTGCTTAATATCTATCTCCCACATTATGATTTAAATTCTAACAGAGCAGGGATTATGTCTGTTGAGATTCTTCCTTATAATTCTGCTTCTGTTTTATTTCCTGCACTAAATATATGTCATTAACTAGTTATAGGATTGAAGTTCACTAGGTTCTAGGCACTGTTTATAAAGGATTAAATAAGGATTAAACAAATTATTAGAAAAGTACTGAGATTAGCACCTGTCTCTTAACATTAAACATTCAATGTTAGCCTCAATTATACTGAATAGATTTCAAAATAAATAATGAATAAATGGAATATAAGACCATTTGGTCTTTAGTACCTTCCTTAGAGTCATCTGTAGTTTTATTCAGCAAGCAATGTATCAGAGTAACTATGAGAACATTATTCTTCAGAATCTGTAACAGTCCGGCCATTTCGATTTGAGCACAGAAGTACAGAATTAAAATAAAAATTAGAGAAAAGAAAAACTGCTTTGCTGCTAAATATAAGGTCAAAAAGGAAAAAAAGGAATAACGACAAATAGAAAATATTTCCCCCCCTAGGTAGGAAGAGAGAGAGAGAAGAGGGCAAAGGCAGAGGTAGACAAGGAGAGACAATCTTAAGCAGGCTCCACAGCCAGTGCAGAACCGGACTTCGGGCTCAATCTCATGACCATGAGAGGACCTGAGCCAAAATTAAGATGCAGGAGCTTAACTGACTGAGCCACCAGGCACCCCACAAATAGAAATTTTTAAAATAGACACAGTATCTTAGAAGTACAGTTTATATAAAAATCTATACAGAAAAATTTCAAAGGTAATTGTGTAGAATACACTCAAGAATCAGATAAAATTTTTTTAAAAATCAGATAAAATTTAAGTCAACAAAAAAGAAAAAATGAAATCCTTACTTGAAAGGGGAATTGACGATATTTCAAATATTCTGCAAGAATATCTAACATCCGCACCATTTGAGAAAAAATAAGAACTCTATTGCCTCGTTCTCTTAGACGAATTAACAGTTTGTCAAGAAGAATCAATTTTCCGCTACTACGGATTAAGTGCTAGGAAACAATAAATTACAAATGTTACAGCATGTGAAAAAAAAATCAACCAAATTAAATAAACACTCCACTTAATACTTCATCTTCTTTAATTATTTAAAATCAAAATGTTATGTTTTTATAATGGTGGAATATAGTTTATTTCAGTTTTCAAAATTTTCTAGGACCTTTCTAGGATCACTCTGATCTACGCCAGCTAGGATTTTCCTTGTAATTTAGCACCTAGGTTTTTGTCATGTTTTGGAGGTAAGGGGATGGGGGGAGTGGTTTCACTTCACTGGCTAGTCATTACAACTACTTCTCCAAAAATCTCTGAAAAACAATATACTGAAAGAAGCAGCTACTAAGCAACTAAAGGTTTTAAAACAATAACAAAACATATTTGAATTTATACATATCAGTCACTGAACCTAGGACTTTAAAGCACTACTGGAGTAGGATGGCAGTTGTGCCTTCTGCATACTTCTCATCTGTCTTCCAGAATTGACAGGAATGGTAAAACCTGAGGTTAAGATGTCTTTCTCAAGACTACTATTTGACATATCACAAATTCAGCACATTCACCGATGTGAATTTCTGTCAATTAAGAATATATTAAGGGATTTCTGCTAGATAGACCTTGTTAGTCCATACAAATCCATTTTTAGAAAATGATCAAAATAATTGAATAAATTATCATTTTAAAGGCTTTTTTTATAAAGACTAAAAAAAATTACTTAATTATACCATAACCAAAAGAAATTTTAACTAATACATTAAAGCCTTGTGCCATTTTCAGTTATAACTGCAATAAGCATTTCTAGAATTTTGTTTTACCATAGAGTAACAATATTTTAAAATCCTTACTTGTAAGGCCTCCTGTTTATTATAGAATTCATTATTATCTGGTGGTTTAATGAGGTAGCAATGGTTACAACATTTCTTTAGCTCCATCATAATGTTCAAAAAGCCTGAGGTACTGCCCTTGGAACCTTTGCTGAGGGCTTTGTAATTCCTAGTTAATATCCATCTGTTTAAAGGAAAAAAATAACACAAAAATGGGGTTCAGCACAATACTTACCAGGATGAATTCTAAAATCATGAAAAAACAATCAAGCACCAAAGCAAAACTGCACCATTACAAAGTTCACAACTGGATATACAATGGACCAAACCCCATTCACAAGACTAACGAACTTCATTCATAAAATTAATGAGAAAACAACACATAACTTGTTATCTGAGCAATATACAGCAAAGGCTTAATGTAACATAGTGAGTATACCGTATTAATCCTTTTTCCCCTGAAGTTACTTCAAAAATGGATCAACTATGATCTATATTAACCTTCCTACAAATTTTATTACACTAGGCAACCAAATCATAGACATGTAAGAAACCTCATGAGCATACCTGGTTTACCCACACTGCCTTCTCTAAATTACAATTAAACAATATATATGCAACTCGTAGAAAAATTATGGGTGGTTATTTTTATCAGTCCAAACTATTTATGTAACTATATAACATTTCCTCTCACCACAATGTACTTGGTCTTCTACCATCTTTTATTTTCTTCCTTTCTATAAGGTTAGTCTGGGAAAGGACCTGAAACAATTTTATCACTGATATGCCTCAGAATGATATGGGGGGGCAGGGAGTGGGACTAGCTAGAGATAAAATAAGACTGGCTGTGAGTTGAAAACAAACCCGAGGGTTGGAATTTTTTTTTTTTTAATAATGTTTGAAATTTTTGTGTATGTTTAAAATTTTCCACAACACAAACAAAATTCATGCAAAAAATGTATTCCTTTTCATGTATGGTACTTACAGCTTTTACCATGAAATAAGTTTTTCAGAATCCAAATGCATGTATACAACAGTGCATTTTATGCAATTAAATGTTTAAATAGCTTTTAGGACAAATATTACCTTTTGATTCTTTGAAGCAGAAGTAGTATTATACAGCTCTTACATACAAATTTATCTTAAGTATGATTAATATTCCTCAACAGGGGGCCTAAAATTTTAAGTTTCTTGTTCTGGCCTCTACCTTTGTCAATTATGTAATCATCATAACTACAAAATAATGCCTTAGTATCACTAACAGTTAAGTATTATTAACACTTAACAGAACCCTCTATCTGGTAACAGAGCACAAAATAGAGAAACACAATTAATCATGATTAGTATTAGGTTACCCATGGTCTTGAACATGCCATTTAATCTCTTTGCTTCAAGAGCCTAGAGAATAAACCTATTCTAAAATTCAACAATCGTTACTACTCTAAGAACATACTGCAGGGTGGAGGGACACCTCAATGAGACAAGGTTACAGGGGGTTATTTAGAATTAAATGTCCAACATGTGGTCTGTTTACGGCTTACTTGTAATACTGTTTCTGTAAAGCACTCATTTCCATTCTTAAAATCTGCTCAACCTTGGCAGGAAGAGATTTTTCCACATCTTTTTTAACTCTGCGTAACAGAAATGGCTCAAGCTCCTTGTGGAGGCTTGCATAACCATATTCTCTGCCTTTTCCATGTTCTTCTTCAAAATCTTCCCAGGAAGAAAACCTTAAAAATGTAAGAAATAGAAGAACTACTGAAAAAAGTCATTGAATATGAGATTTTTGAGAGTAGTCATATATAAACAAAATACAGACTTTCAAGAAAAGAGATTTGCTAATATTAGTCACTTCTAAGAACCATTCTTTCCAAGAAATCTGTCATGTATCCAAAGGTGAAACAAAGTTGTTTTACAAAATTATGATTCTCTTTGAGTTAAAGATGTTAAATAAAATTAAAGTATTTTCAAATACAGGATTTTCACTACAATATTTCTCAAAGAATTTTAAAATTCTGAAAAAAGAATTTGTCATCTTGAACAAGTTATCTGACCTTTATCTACTCTAGTTTTCCTCATTTAGAAAAAGGGATTGCCAGTACACTTTATTGTTATTACTGCTCCTATTAAATACTAAGAAGGATACTGTTTCAGTTTTCCAAATGAATTTTATTTTGAATAAGGGCAAAATGAACTGTTACAATTTATTACACATGACTTAAACTTGTTTATTTACAAAACTGAAAAAATATTAGAAATATGAACTGTTGCATGTCACTTCCTTTTTTAATTTTCCTTCTTAAAAATCTGTGGTCTAATGTTCTAGGGCAATAAAACTTCTTATGGACCTTATTACCTACATTAATTATTTTACTGTGAAGCGTAACATATAAAACTAATATTAAAACTATATATCCCAACTTATCTTACTTTTCTGGCATAATGAAATGTAGCAAAGACCAGAGCTCTTTGAGGGAGTTTTGTAGAGGAGTTCCAGTAATAAGGAGACGATGATTGGACTTAAAGTCTATTAAAGTTTTATACAGAAGAGAGTCATCATTCTTTAATCGATGTGCTTCATCTACACCTATAAACGCCCAATTTAGACCTCCAAGGAATGCCTTAAAATGAACAGAACACAGTTAACATTTTAAGAGAAAAATTAAATTCAAATTACTAAACTGAGGCAAACTGAAATTAAAAGCAAACTTTTTTCAAATAAAAATTATATATTTCAAGATTTATTGAAATCCTCAAAGTAACTCAACATGCAAAACAAAGTTCCTTTGATGACGAATTCACTCATTGGAAAACAGAGAAAGGCAAATGAAAGTTTTTACTAGCTTACACATTCAAAAAGGAAAAAGAAACAAAATAGTATCATTAAAATAGTATCATTTAAAGTTTTTCACAAAGATTTTTAGCTTTAGGCCAGCAGAAGTCCCTATTAATGTCAATTTAGAGAAAGAAAATAGGATATAAATTTGGACATGTCTTATTCCAAGTGTAGAAATAATTTACTGTATGATTTTTATGAGCTGTGGATCTCCAATATATAAATGTGGATCTCTGACTTAAAACAGAGGCAGGCCTCATTCTGCTCTTTAATGGCTGCATAAACTAGGAGACAAGCTCATTAACCTCTTTTGAGACGGAATTTTTCTTTCCAATAAAATAGAAAGAGCAGTATCTTATAAAATAGATGGGAATTACTTGAGATATGAACTATAAAGAACTAAATAAACAACATTTATAAAGCATTTAGTATAGTGTTTCACCCAGAGGTAGCTTAATTCTTTCAGGTATTTTCCTTCTCTTTAAAGATCTTACAAATCAACACACTATACCAAACTAGTTTTATATAAGTCAATAGTTGGTAAACTTTTCTTGTAAAGACCCAGATGGTAAATATTTAAGCTTCTTGCAGACAAATGTGAATTGGTCTCTGTCACATATTCTTTGTTTTTACACCATCTAAAAATGTAAAAACCATTCTTCGTTCAAAAGTTACGAAATATAAGCCAGATTTGACCCAGAGGATGTGGTCTTCTGACCCATGATTTATCTTCTCATCCTATCCACAATATATGGTAAAGCAAAAATTAATATACTCCAAACAGAAAAGCATAAGTAATACACACCTTATCCTTCAATAAAATTTCGTAAGTTGTTAAAAGTATATTAAATTTTAACCGTTTGGTCTGGGGATGCATCCATTCATGAGTTCTTATCTATCAAGAAATTTTGAAGATAATTTTAAGACAAACATTAAGAAACGTACACTTTATTTGAATACCTAAAAAAAAAATCGCTCCAAAATACAGAAAAAAACTATGTTTACATAATAAAATCATTTTAATTCTTAACACAGTCCAACAAGCTACAATCATCTTACTTATAAATAAAAATATAAACAGCACAGCATTTCAAAGCCTATAAAAGTAAAGCAGACACGTTTTTAATACACACTTCCCACTGAAGGAAGTTCTCATTTAATAAAACATAAGTGATTAATTCATTTTATAACATAGCATTTATGGATGATATATAATATCCAGGTCTGCTTCACAATATTTAGAAGGAAAGTACTCTGTAGAGGTACAGATCAAACAAAACCAGCAAAGCATTAAAACTGTGAAGCTGGAGATGGACACACAGAGATTTATTATACTCTTCTGTCTGCTTTCATGTATATTTGAAACTTTCTATAAGAAATTAGAAAAAAGTATATATTACATAAAGTAACACTTAGCTAAAAATTGTCTTTTGTTACAGCCAATTGTACTAAATACTTTGTGGCAAGTTTTACACTAGAAACTAGGACTATAAAGATAAGTATGTCTAGATTTCTAAATTTGTGAAGAAACAACTTACCATATTTCTGCTGTTAATGTCACCTAAATAAACCACAGCATTCATTTGAGAAGCCCATGTCTGAATTTCCCTTTGCCAAGAAGTAAGAGTGGAAAGTGGTACCACTAACAGAAAAGGTCCATATAATTGATGTTCATGAAACAAATAGTTCAGAAATGAGATCGTCTGTATTGTTTTTCCAAGGCCCATTTCATCAGCAAGGATGCAACTATTTCCTCTACAAAATTAAGAACAAAAATTAGGTATACAATAGATTCAAATTTATAAAGAAACCTTTTCACATAACCCATGTACAAATTTAAACAGTTAAAATTAATCGGAAAGGTATACAAATATACCACTTTTATTAGCTATCAATAATAAGTAAAGGCTTCTGCAATAGTATGAGAGAAGGACACAAAGTTTACCATTTTAGTCCAAAGGAAGCTTAAAGAATAACAATAATATGAAGTAGTGCAGCACTTAAACAAGTTAAACTCAAACTCCACTGGATTTTCTTCTTAGTATTATTAAGTATTACTTACATACTAAGGAAATTCAAAAGCCTGCATATAAATACCAAATGGTCTTTATCCTTGATATTGGTGTAAATCTTTTCCAAATCCTGTATTTGTAAAATTCGTATGCCCTCAAATTAAACAGACAATTCAAAATATACTTACTTGCACCAAGAGTGAGCAAGCCAATTTAAACCATTCAGTTGATAATCTCTTAATTCTAAACTCTCATGTCCTCCAATATAGGATGGTTGCTTTTTTATGGCTACAAATCTTGGCCTTTGTTTTAATACCTTTAGTAGAAATAAATGAATAAGAAGAACTATCAAATGAGAGAATTTTTAAAGATCAAAATCTTAGCTTTTACCATAAATTCTCAAATTTTATCTAAAATTTCAGGCTCAGAAATTCCATGACTCAAAATCTCAAGATTCATTCAAATAAGACTGTATTCTCTTACTGTAACAACAATGTACAGTGAAATATTTTGCCCTTTTTGGACAAAAAAATGACAGAAATAAATAAGTTCCTACTGAAATACTTCAGTCTTACACAGTTCACAAGATAGAGCTATCTTAAATTCATTCATTTAACTGCTGGTGCAGCCCTGACCTAGAAATAAACCATACAACTGGCTTAACAGAAATCTCTGATTTCTAAATTACCATTATCAGTTTAATTCAATCTTATAGTAAGAAAACAAATTCTAGTAGTATAGAGACCCTCAAAACTGTGGTTAATAATGTCTCTAAGTATAAAGATCTTGTATTAGGCAAGGTAGTCCTGGGTACTACACTTCTTTTCTTATGGGTATGTCCCTCTTTTCTTTCCCACCTTCAGAGAAAATATTCACTACCTTTTAAAGCAAGGATATATATCTATTTTCTAGGGAATTTCCCTTATTTGGTCTCCCCAAGACACTCCTCAGAACTACTGCCACCAATTTATCACCTTCCCGACCATTTCACTCACCAAGACTAAAAGACAGCACCACATCTAAGACCACAGAGCAATCACCAGAACACTCTTTCCTTTAAGATCTATCAACCAAGCAGTTCCTTCTCTTAGCTTCTCTGAAATCAGGATCTAACTCTCCATTTGGGCTTGTAATATTTATGATGTGTAAATACTATTTTCAATTAGTTAAAAATTCCAAACAATACTCACTTTGCAATCTTTAAAAGGAGTGGTTTTTGATTGATTCCTGCTAAAATACTCATCTATGCATGCTTGAAACTTTTTGGAAATTAGAGCTCCATCCTCCCAGCTGCACTCTGAGTATGGAAGGCCCTGCCATTTACAGTAATAATCGGGATAACCAGCTGCTGACTTCTGATTGGAATGAGCTGTGAGATAAATGAATGAAAATATTTATTTATTTTCACAATGAATCTTATCCAAGGACTAATCTTTGGTAAAAAACTACATAAGCAAAAATCACTCATCTGGTTTACATTACCCTATTACAGTAAGATTAAACTACTGTATTTGATGTGTAAGCAATAAATTTAAATTTTTTTCAGATCAAGCATGGAAAAATAAAAGTTCAGTGAGAATCATTTATTACTAACCAATTATTCGTTCCACAATTTGATACTGTTTGTGTAGATCATCTGTAAGTTCTTGCTGGCAATTATAATATTCCACATCTTCTGGAGAAGCATTTTTCAACCTGAAAGATTATTAATCCACAAATAGACTTCAAAATCTCCCCTAAATAACCATTCCCCCATACTATCTGTAGAACAAAATCTCCCATTTGCCACTTATCATGTGAGTCAGCTGAATAATGAAGAAACTGAAATAGAAATAAAGTGAAGCATCATTAATTTTTAATTTTAAAAATGTATAATTTATAATATATATGAGACAAGATTATCTACATGATTATCATTAACAAGAAGTTCAGACATGGCTATTCCCAAAAGTTTACCTTCAAATACAATTTAAATCTATAAATAGTTATTTTAGGTTATTGCATTTTTTTTTTAAAGATTTTATTTATTTATTTGACAGAGTGAGCACAAGCAGGAGGAGTGGGAGAGGGAAAAGCAGGCTCCCCTCTGAGCAAGGAGCCTGATGCGGGGCTGTATCCCAGGACCCTGGGATTATGTCCTGAGCTGAAGGCAGACACTTAACTGACTGAGCCACTCAGGCATCCTTTGGGTTATTGGACTCTTGACTATGTATTCCTTATTAAAAAAAACCTTAGTAATCATCTTTGAACTGTTAAAAAATTAAGTAAAATATAAAACATATTTACCATCTTTTTGTTTCCTGATCTTTTTTCTTATAGTTATCCAATTTTTTCATTCCTCTAACATTCTGCTGCTTAAGGGTTTCTTCTGTCTCCCAAGTATTGTGAATATGGGACCATCCTTTCCATTTAATCAAATATTGGATCTCGCCTGGTTCCTTGTTTTTTTCAAATCCTGCATTTGGGTCACCATCTGCTTCAACTGCATAGATGGTTGTAGTAGCACCAGTAGCTGAAAAAGAAAACACAATACATTCCATGTAATTCTGTTATAAGATGATTTCCTTCAACCCAAAAATTCAAGAATATGAATAAAAATGTATGTTTTTAAATAAGTAAAGAATCAGTCTAGAGAATGTAAGGATAATTGTATTACACATACATAAATTTTAGAATGGAAAGATTATCTAATTTAATCCCCTCAGTTTTAAAATTAGAAAAAACAACATCAAAAAACAGTGGCACGCCTAAAGTAATACAGCAATTTATAATAACCAATGACTGGCTGCCTGATAACTGGAAATAAAATATGAAAAATCATCTTTAAAAACTCCAAAATCATTATGTTGGAGATATCTGTACCCTCATTATTACCCGCATTATTTACAACAGCCAAGACATGGAAACAACCTAAGTATCCCCTCAACAGATAAAGAAAATGTGGTACACATATATAATGGAATACTATTTAGCCACAAAAAGAAGGAAATTCTGCCATCTGCAACCATGTGGATGAATTTGAGGATATTACACTAAATGAAATAAGTGAGAGTAAGACAAATACCATATGATCTCACTTACATATGGAATCTAAAACAAACAAAAACCTCATAGGAAAAGAGATCATCAGATCTGTAGTTACCTGGGGCAGCCAGCAGATGCGTGTGGGGGTTAATAATGTAGATGCATACAAACTTCCAGTTTTAAGATAAGTAAGTATTGGGGATGTAATGTACAACAATACATTGTAACTGTAATGACCACAGTTAACACTGTTCTACAGTTTATTTGAAACCTACTCTAAGGGTAGGCTTTAAAAGTTATCACAAAGAAAAAAAATTTTCTCTTTCTTCCTCTTATTCTATCTATACGAGATGATGGATAAATATAAACTAAACTATTTGTGGTAACAATTTTGCAATGTATGCAAGTCATGCTGTCAATCTTAAATTTATACATTGTATGTCGTATCTCGATAAAACAAAAAAAAAGCATGTCAAGATAACTAAAAATAACTACAGATTAGAGATAAAAGAAAAAACATTTAAAAATAACCAAACTATTTGTGAAACTGAAAATACCTAAATAACAACCATTATTTAGTTATGACAACAAAAAAACTGAAATACATAGTTTATAAGAATTTTTCTAATTATTTGCAATGAACAAAGTCAGGTTAAGTGGATTATGTGGGAAGAAAATATTCAGGCTAAGCAAAGTATATTTTTCCACCCTCTTCGCTTTCAAAACTGAAATAACTTCAAGAAATACGTTATTTACTTTAGTAAATATTACTGAAATAACCAAACGATAAATGTTTTTTAAGAAAATACCTCCTTTTCTCCCAATCCGACAATCCATAAAACGTTCTATTGTTTCAAATTCTTCTTCCTCAGGTTGAGGAACATCCTCTCCACAGACCTCCAGTAGATCATCAGAATCTGTTTTCATTTCTTCATCTTCTTTATAGCTAACATTGACAGTTGCCTGGCGACGAGAACTTCTTTTATCATTATCATAATCTTCTTCATCATCTTCCTCCTCAGATGAATCAATCTGTCTCTTTTTTTGTCCAAGAATTTTCTTCCCATTTTTTGCCTTAGATCTAGGTAGGGAAGACCAGGGGATAGAGGTGTTTTACAGAAACACTAGCATATAAAACAAGATGCAAGACACTATATACAGAAAGAGTACCTTCTGTAACCAACAATTTTCAGGATCAAATTGAAAACATACTATACTTACCTATTTTGAGGTTTTCTGCTTTTAACTTTGTTTTTTGGCTCATAATCAGATTCTGTTTCATCACAACTGCTTTTATCTCTTTCTTCTTCAGATTCTGAATCTGAACCAGATTGAGATGGAGATCCTGACCCAGACATTTGCCAATCTTCACTGTATACAGAATATATAAAGTATGTTTGTTTATCCTTACATCGTATAGCAAATTTTATCTCTGATAAAAGTACAAAAAAAATCAAACTGAACTATATTTCAGTTACTATCAAAAAAACTGTTGCTTTTACCCACACCAACATATTAACATGTGAGTAGAGTAAAAAAATGCTGGAAAATATTCTTCACAGATCTCCCATAACTGTAGAGTTTTGTTAATCATTTAGTTACACTTAAATGAATGGCAAATAAGGAAATGTTATTCTGATTATCTTTGTGGATGAAAACATAGTATGCTATTTAAAGAATCACAGGGTTTAATTTTGAAAATCTTGTATAATTATATTTGCCCTCTCTAAAAAAAAGATTCTAATCCCTTTCATTTTAATTTTCTGGAGACTGTGATTTTTAAAAATATACACTCTGAAACTGATTTTTAAAGTAGTACATGTTCATTAAGAAGCCCAAAATACAGTATAGAAAAATGTATATATAAAAAAAAATCAGTCCACTTTAACCAACAATGAGCAGCTTACCTTTATTGCTATTTTTAGTCTACTCAGTCTATTTAATTCTAATACACATGTAGAGAAAAATTACTGGCTGCACATGTTAATATTCTACTATAATATAAACTTCAAATGGAAGATACATATTAAATTCTTATATATACACCATATCCTTTTCTCACAGCTACTGCTTCTACTCCATTCCTCTGTATCTCTTGTGTCAATTACAACTTTGTCAGAGTTACATAAGCAAGCGCATATGCTAAAATCTGGTTTATGATAAAAACATGAGAAGCAATTTCTTTTTTATCTTGAGATCTTTTTAGAGCTTGCAAATTAGAAGTAGCAATACTTGGAATACATGAAAGTATCTCCAATTCACTATTTTTTAGAACACAAATTACATTCATTTTTATATTTAACCAAGCCTACCCATCATCCCAAATCACTAGATTTTTAAAAATTATTTGGCTGTACCTCTGCTAAGTTTACAAATTACTAACTCAGTGGAAGAGTTTAGAGAGCTGATGAGACACAGTAGCTGAAAATGTACTTCATAAACTAAAAGACAGATCTGAGGAAATTAGCCAGAATGTAGCACAGAAATAAAGGGATAAAAAAACATGATACAGTAAGATTAATGAAGATGGATGATCCAGCAGATATATAAAACAGATATAATCCAATATGACTGATATATATTAATAACAGTACCAGAGAGATTTACAGGATAAGAAAATGTCCAAAAAACAGGAATCTTCACATTAAAGATATATGAGTGAATAAAGTGGAATAAATAAATAACAAATCCACAGCCAGACACACCAAAGTGAAACTACAGAATATTCAAGACAAATAGAAAAATAAGACCTAAGACAATGGAATAATATTTTTGACAAAATGAAAGAGAAAAAAAAATCAGACCATCTAAGTAACTGAACTTAGAATCTGAAGTACTCTTAAACACCTTCTGAGTCAGGATGTTTAGGAAATTACAGTGAGTTTCTAAATGAGTTCTACAGAGAAAGTAAATTTCACATGCAGATGAACAGTAAGATAGCTATTAACATAAATTAACAGAATTACCCAAATTTCCACCGGTCCCTACACTTCTACATAGTTTTCCCAAGTTATTAAAATTTTCTGATTTTATGACCAAGTAGAACTCTGGAATTTAAAAATACAAAGGAGAGAGGGGTTACAGAAGATAAACAAGTGGCACAAAAACCTCAAGTCCTCAGAGAAAAATGGATATTAAAAATTAATAGTTTAAATTAATCTAATAAGATGCCATGAAGCAAGAATTTACATAAGTCTACTTTTGACAATTTTTCATAAAGATAAGAAACACAACATCAAAAGGTCTTCCTGATACGACAATGACTGGCTGAACAAAATGACATACTCTTTATGTTTTTTCCTTTTGACCTCATTCGATGAGTCATCAGAATCTTCACTGCTGGAGGAATCCTATAAAGAAAAAACAAAGCTAATGTTATTAATGATTAGAATTTTTTTTTTTTTTTTAAAGATTTTATTTATTTATTTGATAGACAGAGATCAGAAGTAGGCAGAGAGGCAGGCAGAGAGAGAGAGAGGAAGGGAAGCAGGCTCGCTGCTGAGCAGAGAGCCCGACGCGGAGCTCGATCCCAGGGCCCTGGGATCATGCCCTGAGCCACCCAGGCATCCCTAAAATAATAGCTTTCATGATGAAAACTCACCTCCTCTGATCCACTATTAGATGAAGCCTGATGCTGCTGCTGCTGCTGCTGCTGCTGCTGCTTCTTGAGCATTGCAGATCTCTGAACGGCCAGAATACTAGGGCTAGATTTCCAAAACTGTAACAGAAATATAAGCAGTGAAGGATGAAATTTTGAAAAAAACAAAAAAAGGTTAATTTACTGAACAGTAGCACCAGCATTATCACTGCCTCCAAATAATAAGTTAAGACTCTTTTCTGTACTCACATTATGTGTAATACAATATTATGGCAATTAAAATAAAATTCTGAGCTTTAGTTGCATATAAAAAATTTATGGTGTGCTGAGTTCATAAACAAACAATATTAATCAATATATTCTTTGGCGCTCCATATTATTTTCAAAAAACAAAGTGACAATCTATGACACTTTTGCTACTGGAAAAGTGGCTGCCGGGTTTTTTAATTAATGTGAGGTGAAGATGAAGAGCTTGAGTCAGAATGCAAATCAACTATGTCACTAAGTATATAGTTTCAGTTCAACTGACTTTTATTTTCGTTTATTTATTAGACAGTAAGATTTTCTCCATGGCAGAAGATATGTGTTGATGTACATTCTGGCCCAAAAATCTTATCATGACTGGTACTCTAAGTAACACTACTGTATTCTATTATGAGGAGTAGATAGGTTTTAGTAAATCTTATATTAGCCTTTTTCAAACAGAATGACCCTTAGCCTACTCTACCAAGTTATCTTCAAGGAAGCAAGTTCTCTTAGATTCCCCTATCAGCAATAAAGTATCTCCTTTGAAGATCTTGAAAATACAGATCAGACACTCTAAGATTAACAGAAAGATCTCACAAAACCTTTAATTTTTATCCATGAGACAATGAATATTTATGAAACTCCGTTTCTGCCTTAGAAAGTGTTTATTTTGTACTTGCTTGACCACTTCTCTTCCAGCCAATCAAGTCCACAGATACTTTACGTTTGAGAAAGTAAATTTTAATGTTTAAAATTAATGTTTTCTAAAAGCTAGACTAGAATGTTATAAATTTTCCCAAAGTAGTACAAGAAATCAATCTTTCAGGATACTTTATTACCTCAGCTCCATCAACTTTCGGTGGTTTTGCTTGGACTTTGTTTTCTCGGGAAGTGTCTGATTCAGACTCTGACTGACTGCCCGATTCAGATCCGGACTCAGAGTCACTGCTACCTGACTGGCTACTGCTTCCATCACTACTGCTTCCAGAACTTGAACCCGATGCTGAGCCCGAAGCTGACCCAGAATCATCATCCGACTGGCTACAATTTGAAAATAAGCAGATTTCAAACAAAATTTATTAGGAATTTAATTTTCCTTGAAAGTCAGCAGAAAGCCTCAAATCTTTAAGCCTCAGTTATTTCATATTTCAACATTCTATAGACAGATAGAAAAAAGAATATTAATCTATAATAAATGACTTACTTTGTAGATTTAGTACAGTTTTGACAAAAACATAAGCCATCAGATCACAATCTTCCTCCAAGATAATAAGTAAAATCTATCAAACACAGAATCCTAAGCTAGAAACTTGGGAAAACAAGCAATTGAAGCCATATAGTCCCTATCCTTAAAAGGCAATTTAACCATAGGAACTCTAACGAAGAAATTGTGTGAAGAAAACAATTAATGTACTGAAAATTTTCACAGTCGTAGGTAGAAAAAAAACTAGTTTCTACTTGTTTTTAAATTATACCTGTACTCTACCATTCTGGGGGAAAATAATTTATTAAAATTAAGCTATGAAAAAGGGTGTCTGGGTGGCTCAGTCGGTTAAGCATCTGCCTTTAGCTTGGGTCATGATCCTGAGGTCCTAGGGATCAAGTCAACACATCGGGCTCCCTGCTCAGAGGAGAATCTGCTTCTCCCTCTCCCTCTGCTCCTCCCCCAACTCACGCTAACGCTCTCTCTCTCTCTAATAAATAAAATCTTTCAAAAAATTTTTAAAAATGAAATTAAGCTATGATAGAATATAATTTACTAAAAGAAAAAATCAGTAATTGCTTCTCTGAGAATATCACTGAATCTCTCATGGTTCCACAGTAATAAATCTGAAATAGTCAATTCTCACAATCTTTCCTAACCGCTGTATATCACATGTGAAAGCAATTAACAGTTCATTGAGAAACCACTTTTTTTCCCATTACTAATTTTCAGTCCAAAGTAGTCTAGAAATGGTCAGGACTATACAGGTGACTGTGTAAATTACTATTATTCCCAAGGCCATTTGTTCACATAGTGTTTACATCTGAACTGTTGAAAACTAGGGCATTAAATTCTTTATATACACGTTTGATTCACCTTTTAATGTACTTTTACTTAGCTTTTTTTTTTTTTTTTTAAAGATTGTATTTATTTATTTGACAGAGAGAGACACAGCAAGAGAGAAAACCCAAGTAGAGGGAGTGGGAGAAGGAGAGGCAGGCTTCCCACTGAGCAGGGAGCCCGATGCCGGGGCTCGATTGCAGGACCCTGGAATCACGACCTGTGCTGAAAGCAGACGCTTAACGACTGAGCCACTCAGGCGCCCCTAATTTCACCTAGCGTTATGACAAACAACAGATAATGTAGTTTATGTATACACAGCTCAACTCAAGCTTCATCATCCTCTGCTGTAATTTTCAGAAATACCACCAGATGGAGGTATTATTCTAAAGAAATAGATGGCAATATTAAAAGTAATTCCTTTATAAAAATTTCTCCTTTTCTAGAGCAAGGAGTTTAGTTTTCACATGGAAACACAGACATAAAAGTTTGAAAGAAGACTTCTGATTCCAAAAGTTAGATATAAATTAAATGCTTAAAATGCAAACATTTGCATATCTGAAAGTCTAAAAATTTAGTAGAATAAAATTTTCACAGAAACAGAAAAAATTTGCCTTTTAAAGTCTATGATATCAAGACCACTTTTTTTAAAAAAGATTTATTCATTTATTTTAAAGAGAGAGAGAAAGAGAGCATGGATGCAAGTAAGAAGAGGAGCAGAGGAAAAGGGAAAGAGAATCTTTAAGCGGACTCCCCACTGAGTGCAGAGCCCAACAGGGGGCTCAATCTCTTGTTCCTGAGATCATGACCTGAGCCAAAATCAAAAGTCAGAAGCATAACCAAATGAGCCACGCAGGCACCCCACAATCACTTTTGCCAAAATTTTTAACCATTGGTCATGGTCCAGAGATCCAAAATCAGCACAGTGCCTTGTTGACAAACCAATCCCACTTACCATATTTTACTTGTGTCCCTTCTGAGAAATTTCAGCACGAATATTAAGATACTTTTCCTGACATATAATTTTATTTTTCCTTCAACCCACTTTCATTTACTCAATAAACTTTACAGAGACAATATCATGTATTAGGCACTGGCAAGACCTAGAGCACACAAAATCCTTACCATTAAAAAACCTCTAACTTCAAAAACAAAACAAAATACCTCTAACTTCATATGGAGAGACAGTCATGTTAACCAATAAGTGTCGTTCTATGCTATTTTAAGGTAAGTGATCTAGGTGTATAGGGAGCACTACATATACAACCAAGTCTAACAGATTAATTAGGAAACACTGAGAAAAAAAGTGTGATTGATAGAAAAGGAGAATTGCTTATAAGCTTCTTGAAGACACCATTTTATTTTTTTCCAGAGTACTTAACCACAGAACTTTACACAGATAAAGGTGCCCAATAGATACTCAAAAAATAGACAGGAATGACTGAATTTGGGGGGCTATCATGGGCTATATTCTTGATTGTGTATTGATTAGTCATTCCAGATGAGTGGCTAGTCAACATTCTTTGTTAATAAATCAAAATTCTAGGGGTGCCTGGGTGGCTCAGTAGGTTAAAGCCTCTGCCTTCGTCTCAGGTCATGATCTCAGGGTCCTGGGATCGAGCCCCGCATCAGGCTCTCTGCTCAGCAGGGAGCTGGCTTCCCTTCCCTTCTCTCTGCCTGCTTCTCTGCCTACTAGTGATCTCTGTCAAATAAATAAATAAATAAAATCTTTAAAAAATAAACATAAATCAAAATTCTAAGTGAAAGGAGGAATCTTTCCCTTCATATTCTTTAGGTTATAGTAGTTCTGGCTGGAGAGAAAAGCAAACAGCCTGAATCCAGGTTACTCTAATGGCACAAACCTATTATAGAATGTATTTTACCTTACGTATTAGAAATATAAAGTACTTCCTTTATCTAGTTGTTCTTAGTAGGATTAAGAGTATACAAAGATTAAGAAATATTTTATACTGCCACAGAACAATCTCCAGAATATAGTTAAGTAAAACACAAACAAAAAAAACAAGATATAAAACAATGTTTATAGTATGCTTCCTTTGTATGAGGGAAAAATACACATTATTTGCTCATATTTTTAAAATAGCAATAATGGCAGTATATGCCAACAATTAAAGTTAAAAATGGTTATCTACAGGGGTGCCTGGGTGGCTCAGTCGGCTGAGCAACTGCCTTCGGCTCAGATCATGATCCTGGGGTCCTGGGTTTGAGCCCGGCATCAGGCTCCCTGCTTGGTGGGAAGCCTGCTTCTCTCTCTCCTTCTGCTGCTCCCCGTTTGTGCTCTCCCTCAACCAAAAAATAAAATCTTACAAAAAAAAAAAAAAGGTTATCTACAGAGGGAGGGACAGAGGAAGAATAGCAGGACAAGGTTTGAAATGGGAGTCCTCAGTTTGAAAACATGTAAATGTTTTACATAACTTTTTAAAAAAGAAAATCCTAAAAATTTTAGGAAAAACAGACACAGGTTCAGGAAAAAAAAATCTATATTCGGACAAAAAATTTTGAGCTAAAATTGTTGAAAAACTCCTCCCTATTAAAGTAATTGTTTCAGCCCACTCCTGTAAATGCTCTTTCCAGAATAAAAATCTGGGCGTGGCCAGTGTTTCTATAACAAAATGCAAACACCTATGAGGGCTTTCAGGAATTTGTCTTTACCAACCTATTTCCAGCCAGTTTCCCACTTAAATCCTTAGTTCTAGCAATGGCAAACTACTTGTAATTCTGAGAGCCAGTTTCTCTTTCCACTTCCTGCTTTTGCTCAAGTACTTCTTTTTTTTTCCCTCATTATAGAATTCCTACTTGAGCCTCATCTCAGAGGATTTCTCCAACATTTTTCCTGACTCCATTATTCTCAATTCAACCTTAAATTAGGTATCCTTCCTCAACACTTCCAAAACGTTATGTAGATACCACAATCTTGGCTGTGCGTCCATTTTGTAATGAATGCTGTAGTACTGTTTTCTTTGGTATTTTTGGTATCCTATCTTTCATATTCTACTATATGTTTCAAAAGTGTTGGGATTTTTACTTGTCCTTTGTATACTGAACACCAAATGAAGAGCCCAGTATCTTTGATGGGTGGTTGGATGTACATATAAACAAACAGATCAAAGATAATATATGGGTTCAAATGCTTGTATAATTCACAAATATAATTGGTCTACAAGAAATATTTCTGAGGAGCGCCTGGGTGGCTCAGTGGGTTAAGCCTCTGCCTTCAGCTCAGGTAATGATACCAGGGTCCTGGGATGAGCCCCACATCGGGCTCTCTGCTCAACAGGGAGCCTGCTTCCTCCTCTCTCTCTGCCTGCCTCTCTGCCTACTTGTGATCTCTCTCCCTCTGTCAAATAAATTAATAAAATCTTTAAAAAAAAAAAAAAGAAAAGAAATATTGCTGAGCTCCAACTAATGTTTTATTTATTTAGGTAACAACCAATATCAATAATCTATACAACATAAGTCACATAAGAGTTTACTTAAGCGTTATCCTTATTATATTAAATCCAGCTACCACATTACAATTAAGTGGTGGATTAAAAGAAACACTGTATTCCTCACCTTTCTCCATTTACAAAACAAAACCCACCATAAATTTATGGGCACTCTGATAAAATTGTTTTCTGAGGGTAAATTAAATAGGAATACAACATTTAAATAATAAAACAGCAATTCAAATTAAAGTCTCTTTGCAGGCTTGTTTTTCTATTCAAATACAAACAAGAGAGCAATGTAATGAACTACCATATATCTAAAAACAAGCTTCACAATTATCAATATACCAATCTTGTTTCAAATAATCCAGCTTCCCAAGCACATACAATCTCAGGCATTTAAAAATTTTATCCATAAATATTTAGGTAATACAAATAAAAAGTTTAACACTATTTTTAAATATCCACAATACCAGTACCATATCTTTAAAATACCATTTACTTCTGAATTTCAATATGAAATTAAACATTAAATAATATTAAATATCTAGTTCAGTTTACCTCTTTAGTCACAATTTTGTTTCTTCAACTGACTGAATAGGAATCCAAGTGAGATTCACAAATTATACTTGAATCATATTTTTTTAAGTCTCTTTCATTTAAGTTTTTATTTAAATTCCAGTTACTTATTTTACAGTGTAATATTAGTTTCAGGTATACAGTACAGTGATTCAATACTTCCAAACGTCACCAGGTACTCACCACAAGTGCACTCCTAAACCCCATCACCTAGTTAACTAATCCCACCCCCCCCCAACCACCCCACTTCTGGAAACCATCAGTTTGTTCTCTGGTTAAAAATCTGTTTCTTGGTTTGCCTTTTTTCCTTTGCTCATTCATTTTCTTAAATTCCACATATCAGTGAAATCATATGGTATTTCTTTTTCTCTGACTCTTTAAGTTTCCTTCATTAATCTGACAGTTCCCTCTTCCTCTTTGTTTTCTCTTGCAATTTATTTTGTGGAAGAAATTAGGTAGTTTTTCTTGCTTTTTCAGATTTTGCTAACTTCAACCCTGTGGTATTAACATATTTTTCTGGCCCTTATAGTTCTTGTAAACTCTTAGATCAAGAGACTCAGATTCAAATTCAGCTTTCCTTAGCAAGAATAATTTTTGAGTTGTTATGGACTTCTATCAAAAGATACTTAAGTTTGGTTGTCCTTTTTGAGTGAGGTTAAGTTTCAGCTGTGGCATTTTCAGCCTTATCTATTCATTACACAGTTTCCTATAAGCTCTGTATCTAACGTTTTTAGCAGCCATTGGTCATGATTGCTTTATCAAACCAATTTATTTAGAGGCAGTAAAATGGTGATCTATCTTTATTTACCCATTATATAATTTCATTAATAGGTGGAATACTTCTATAATGAGAAACTTCCGTAATTGTTAATCTTAAGGTACAGTTCATACATGAAAGCCACTTTCATTTCTCTTCCTTGTCAGTTTTGAAAGTTAAATTGCTAGCATCCTTTCCAAGTCAATAATTTATCTGTCTCATTAACTCATGGATTTGAACTATCTGATGAATTTTAATCCACTGTATCATTGTTGATGTCCAAATTGCCCCATCTTTAGCCAACAGGAAACCCTTTATTAGTTCTGAAGTCCTTTTGACAAGAACTCAAGTACTCTTTGATAGCTTCCTCACTTTCTGGTGTGACAAGAAGAACCAGGCTCATCTTGCATATTTCAGAATCTAATTCAGGTATTTCATCAAAAGCCCTGTTTCTGTTTAGCTTAGAACTTACATTTCAATCTGAGTACTAAGTGAGCCTATAACTAGGGATTGGTCACTGCTTTTAATTTTGTTTTCAGGGGCTCCTGGGTGGCTCAGTCAGCAAAGCATCTGCCCTCAGCTCAGATCTTGATCCCAGGGTCCTGGGATGCAGACTCCCAAAGGGCTCCTACCTCAGCAGGGAGCCTGCATCTCCCTCTGCCTGCTGCTCCCCCTACTGTGCACTCTTTCTCTAACAAACAAAATCTTTAAAAAGTTTTGTTTTTAATGGAATGACCTAGAATAAATACTTTAAGAGACAATGCATTAAGAATTTATACTAGCATTTCCAATTTTAATTTGCAGGGTTTTTATTTCTTTAGTTTTATATTTATAATATCACTTGGGTTGAGTTTTTTGGTTCCAAATAACATTAACAAAATTACTGTCTATCTTAGATTATATATAATAGTTCCAAAATAATACCGATATTTTTTTTAAGGATTTTATTTATTTATTTGACAGACAGAGCTCACAAGTAGGCAAAGAGGCAGGCAGAGAAAGAGAGAGAGGAGGAAGCAGGCTCCCTGCTGAGCAGAGAGCCCGACATGGGGCTCGATCCCAGGACCCGGGGATCGTGACCTGAGCCGAAGGCAGAGGCTTTAACCTACTGAGCCACCCAGGCACCCCAATAATACTGATATTATTAACAACATGATTACTAAATACCAAGATTTCTTTACAATTCTTTTTGTCCTTCAGGAATACACACTCCTAGAATCAAATTATTGTTTTAAAGTCACCTGAAATAGTTTATTTCTATATAGCCACCAATTTGGCTTACCTACAATCATTTGCTTTTTTTTTTTTTTTTCATTTTAGAGACTACTTTTTTATTCATCTCGATTTAATCTTGCTTTATTATTTACTTGGGTCCAACTTGGGTTTACAGTAGTTAAAATCTACCATCCATCCTTGTCTCCTCTATACTATGTCCTCTTCTCTCCCCTATGGTTCTTTTTTAAAATTTTAAATTTATTTTCCCTTTTTTCAATGTAAGCAAATTATGCTTAAGAAATGTATGTTTCTATCTCCTCCTTCATAAGTAATCATTAACATATTAACACTATTAAATAAATGATATATCATATACATATATATTGTATTCTAGAGATCATTCCACAGCAGTAGATATGTTCCCCCTTCCTTCATACAACTGCACATACTCCCTTTTGTAGAATCATCACCAATCCAACTTGACCCTCAATGATGAACATGCTTTGTTTCCATTCCTGTGATATCACATTGATACAAAAAGATGGCTCTTTGCATATATCTTTTTGCATTTATGACAGTATATCTTCTGATTTGCTATTTATTAACCAATATAAAAACATCCACTTTGAAGTGTTAAATTTGTAATCACATAGCACCCAGATCCTGATAGCTAAGTACTATTATACACTTATATGAACTGAGAGACCTTTCAGAAATGGCAGATTCTAGGGGTGCCCAGGTGGCTCAGTCAGTTAGGTGTCTGCCTTTGGCTCAGGGAATGATCCCAGAGTCCTAGGATGGCGCTCCACACCAGGTTCCATGCTTAGTAGGGAGCATGCTTCTCCCTCTCCCTCTGCTCCTCCCCAATGTTCATGCTCTCTTACTCCCTCTGAAATAAAATCTTAAAAAAAAAAAAAAAATAGCAGATTCTTGGGACAGGAAAATAGAAGATGAATCTAAACTATCTTCCTACGCCAAAAAGCAAAATACTTGGAAAGGAAGGAAAAGAAAAAAATGGGGACATGTTAAAAGAATAGGAAAAAAACAAGACAGGACACAGGAACCACCCTGAAGAAGCTTTCATTGGCCAAATTGACCTGAGTATCAAAAGAGATCATTAAAAAGTTATTCCTCGGTAAAACAGGAATCCTTGAGTCCATTCTGATGATAAGTAGGTAGGTAGGTAGTTAGACAGGAAGAAAGACAGGGGAGGGTTCTGATAGGGCTCTGAATGCCAACTGATTAATGTGACCAGGAGAGCAGTGTTAGAAAATTACCATTTTGCAATTATTACAGAAAATAGGTTTAGGCAAGAATCGTCAATACAAGCTAAATCTAAGGAAAGAGTCTGATGAGTAGATATTTGTAGTCTCAAGTTAATTTCTCAGAAACTGCTTTTTAGTATAACAGATAAATTTGAAACTAGTTGAAAAACCAGGTACCACCTTGTCCTGATGATCAAAACTAACATCATCAATAGGGACAGGCAGAAAACATGAGCCTCTAGATATACTTTTGAGAGAGATGTATCATCACTTACACAGTACTCCAGCCAGGGATGCATATGGTAGGAGATGCATAACTTAGATCTAATCATAAGTGAACATAAGACAAGCACAAATTGAGAAATACATTCTGTAAAATAACTAGCCTATCATCTTCAAAATGCTAATGTCATGAAAAACAAAGAAAAGTGTTACAGATTAAAGAGACGTGACAGCCAAATGCAATATGTGATCTTAGACTGGACCTGTACTGAAAAATGATAAGGATGATTGACCATAATGGAATAATGACTAAAGATTAAAGTATTATATCAATGTAAACTTTTCTTAATTTAATAACTATACATAATTTCTGTAAAGGGGTACCTTTGTTCTTAGAAAATATATACTGAAGTATCAATGCCTAAAGGGGCATGATTTTTGCAACACTGCTCTTAAAAAATTCAGGAAAAATAAATATGTATTATATATGTATCAAGTATTCAGATATGTATGTATAAAGGCAAAAAATTAAAAAGTAATGAATCTGGGCAAAAGATATACAAAGAATTTCTTGGTACTATTTTTGCAACTCTTCTGCAGTCTTCACTAGTACTCCTTCTCTATTCATCCTTCACTTCTCCAATCAAGTTTTTCTAGATCTCCACTGATTACATAAGATACCTAGGCAGGATGTCTGGCACTTAGTACAATGCTTAATATAAGCCAGTTCTATCATAGGAGTGTTACTACTTAAATCTATCTCTACTCTCTAGAACTCTATTTGACTCGATAAACAGTTAATATTACTACCTCTCTGCTTTTTTTTCAAAAACATCATAAGCCTAAATCTCTTATAATTTTCTTGTTCTTTCCTCCTGGTTTCTCTAATTCTTTTTGGGTTTTTTTCTTTCTTAAGTTATCTAATTTAAAATTGTTATGGGGAAAATAATTTTGAAGAATCGGAATATCTAGAACACCAAACTAGGTCCATTGTCCACATGCTCACAATTGTCTATAACCAAGTAGCATTGGTTCCTTACAATGATGCCTATAATCACCAAATCTCTATATGATCTTCACTAGTCACCTCCCCCAAATAAGTATCTTATACCCAGACACCTTCATTCATTTACATTATCTGCCTGGCCCTTATGGCCCTTTCTCTCATTTTACTCTAGACAAAATTTAATAGCACTTCATAGATTTCAAAATATCTTCATAACTATATTCTAATTTATCTTTACAACAACAAGAAAAAGTGTCCTTAAAGGTAACATAGAAGTTTTTCTAGATTCTTTCCAGAGGAGGCAAGCCTTCCAGGGTCCCAACTTTAAAGAGACTTAATTCCCTAATCAAATACTTAATTTCAACTCTAACCTCAGCCTCCTATTCAGAGACCATGTATATTTCCATCTTTTTTACATCTTCCCTGTACTGCCATGTTTGCTCAGAGCTTACTGCTCCTTACTGCTGAGTTCAAGGTCCCTTTTGTTCCTGGCACATGAAGGTTTTCTCTGAAGTTCAGCAGTGCACTTACTTTTCACCCATTTTCCCAATTTTATTTAGGATTTTCATGTGCTTGTGGGTAGGATATACTTTACTTTAGGAGAGTCTATGTTAGCTCAGCCTCGCATACGACAGAATAGCAACACCACCTCCTTGTTCCGCACTTTACTCTCCACTCAAATCAATCCTTTAAAGAAAATACCAAGGCCTATAATGGGTAGATGAGAAGAACATATTCTCAAGTGAATAAACAAAGATTCTTCTATATTATAAGAAAAAAAAATGTTCAAGTATTTTTTTGCTGTTTTTATCACAGAAATTGGAAACTATGTCTGCAATGGCACATAAAGGAATAAAGAATAAAATGTGAATGATCTTCTAAGAAAATGGTAACAATGAGCAGCTGCTTTCCTTACCATCAGATAAAAGAAGAAACTGGCCCTGATAAACTAACAGGAATAGACTGAAAAAGCCAAGAAAGTGGTATAGGACTGGGGGTGGAGGGGGAGAAGAAATAAAGAAAGAGTTATTGGATGGGTGTAGAAATACCAAGGAGCAATAAAAAGAACCTCTCAAAACAATAGCAGGGAAGGGAAAAAAAAAAAAAGGCTGTGTATTCAAACATATATGTCAAACTGCCTGTATCAAAGGCTTACATCAATGATTTCTCATTTTAATTCCATTAAATAATGTATTCTTTTATTTTCTTCTTTTGTCCCTAGGACATCAAGATTTTCCTCCTCGGATATGCCATTTCCCCACTTTATCATTTTCAAAATTTTTTAAAATGGTCATAGTATTTAGATGGAGTAGACTCTGAGGAGGTAGGGCAGGAAAGCTGTAGAATACACTGAAAAAAGGTAAACTGATTTCCCACAGAAATATTAATAGAAAGTTGTATGCCTGACAAACACAGTAATACATAAACAAAGAAATGTATTAACTATTTTAAGGAATAAACATATTGCACTAAATTCTTACTTCATGCCTTATTCCCTCCCCTGATTACTGTTTAAGAGTCAAAACCATTCAAAAGGACTTCTTTGGGGGAATTTTGGTAGAATTTTTGAAAGACACTTACGGGGAAAATTCAGACCTAACCTGATGAGTGCTCTGAAGTTCAACTTTTTTTTTCCTAGCTTTCTAGCTCCTTCTTCTTATTGTTATTATATTTATATATGTACACCCATTAGACAAGCCTCAAGTTTCTGTCACATGGGAATAATAAACATACTTAAGGATTACTGTAAAGATTAAAAGAGATGTAAAGCATACAGTCTGACATATTATAGGAACTCAACACTGACAACTATTAGGAAAAAAAAAAGTTCTTTTTCCCGAGTTCAAGATCAATTATTACTCCAAGGACTACTTTAGCTGTTCTTCGGAATGCCATAACTGTCAATGTAGATATATAAAATGCCTGTGAGTTAAACCTACAGATATACTAAAATTTTCAATACAAATTGCTTAATAAAAAAAGGAAACAGATCATAATTACTACTTGGTGCTCTGTGCCAGATCCTGGGTTCTAATTTAATCCTTTCACTTTCGTATAATAAACAACTGAGGCTCAGAGAAGAGTAAATGACAAAGCCAAATACCAATACTATGATAACAAAAGTGTACAAATGATGAATACATATAAAGAAAGAAAATTAAGAAAAATGAAAGCCACTGATTTCTTAGTATGACAGGAGTGATTTATTTTGAAATAACATTTCTTTCTATTTGTGCCATATGTTTATATTGTCTACTTGCTCCACCTCACTCACCCAGTATCCATTTTGTCTAACCTTTAGTAGTACGTAACTGTCCTGAAATTTTCACTGCTATATGCCCAGCTTTCAGCTAGATGTGGCCATGTAAACAGGTTCCATCCAACCAAAGGGATACGGCTAGAAGTGATATAGGATTTTTACATCACAGCCTTAACAAAGTGACTTGTCTTAAATCCTACCACTCCCTCCCCATTTTCTTCCTGCTGGCTGAAAATGACAGTCACAGAGGAAGAGAAGCCATGTATTAAGATTAGGAATAGCAAAGCTGACCCACGAGCCACAGTACCTTAAAAACCTCAAGGGGTAAAGCTCACTGAGAATGAAAAGTAACTATTTTGAGCCTCTGTGTTTTGAGGATCAGTTCTTACTGAAAGAGAATAGTGTAAATTTCTGGCATAGAGAACACCTTAACTGGTTCTCTGATATATTATAATAATGTTAATGTCATAAACATTTTTTGAAAGAATAAGTTCTGTACATAGATAATGTAAATTCATTGGCTCATCTCTTCGACAAACAAATACTGAGCAAGAATTTCTAGTAGAGACAAAATACCATGGGAAAAAAGTGAAACTTTTGAGAATTAAAGATATAAATATGGACTGATTGCTCATTAAAGAACTAGAGATGAGGGAAATGGAATCAGGGGCAAGGCTTTATGGAGGGAGTGATTTAGAGCTCAGTATAGGTAGTATTCCCCCTACTTTTCACTCCAGAGAATGATTCCTCTCTGAAGCAAGAGATAAAACTTTCAGCTCTAACATTACTCAAAATTATCATATTCTTTATGTAACCTTCTCCAGTTTCTCCAGGTACATCACTGTTCCAACCCACATATTCACAATATTTTGCTCATATGTTTTTAGTAACGCCTTCACAATATTATAATTATTTGTATACATGTATCTCTTTTTTTAAAAAAAGATTTTAATTATTTATTTGACAGAGGAAAAAAAGAGCACAAGGAGCAGGGAGCCAGCTGAGCAGGGCCTAATCCCGAGACGCAGGGATCATGACCTAAGCTGCAGGCAGACGCTTAACCAAGTGAGCCATCCAGGTGCCTCATGTATCTTTCTTCTAACTATATCCTGGAATTCATTAAGTCAGGGACTTCATTTTAGTTGTTTTTATAGACCATTATTCACTTCAACAGGACTAGAGGAAAAAAATACAGAAATTTTTATGTACTGAGGAAATACTTAAAACTAAAAAAAAAAAAAAAAAAAAAAAAAAAAAGTATTAGTGGCCAAAGGCAATGGCTTTCAAACTTCTTGGACTATTTCTTATATATACATTTCATATCATGATGCAGTATACACATGCACGTGCATGCACACACACACAGGCATAAAAGTTTGATGAACTAGTACTCTAAAAAAGGTACACTGTATTTTCTATTCTAATTTACACTATTCTCTTTCAGTAAGAATGGATCCTAATCCTTTAACGTACTACGACCTACTATTTAAAATGTATTACCCTAGAGTAGTCATTTAAAAAATGAGGAGAGTTCAGCTGGATGGTAACAGAGACCATACCACCTTTATTTTAAAATGTGTATCCACCTCATTTATAAGCCATCAAATAAATACCAAAGGTTTGAGAAAACCTGGAATATATCTACCCATCTGTATGGTTCTGAAAACCAACTAATGCCGCTGCTATGGCTAAGGAACCCAACGGTTCCTTTTAGCATTCTACATTACCAATCCAAGTCAAAATGCTATTATAAACTCTACAGTATGCTTCTACCACCTTAAAGCCTCCAACTGAATAAATGAGAATAAAACTGCTAGAATTAGATGCTAGAAAGGGTCACAATTAGCATGACTAATTTAAAAAATGACTGGGTTTAGTCATGTTGAATATGAGTTAGACAGTAAACTCAAAATTTCTCTTCTAAACATTCAGAGAATCAGATGAGAAATAAAGGCTACTATATATACATTTGCAAGTCGCTAAATGTTAGTTTCATAAAATACATACAAAATTTGTTATAATATTAATAACAATACAAATCTCTAATTCTGTAATTTTTTTTTTTTAAATGGGAAGGAGAGAGAAGGAGAGAGAGAGAGAAATGGGGGGAGGGGTAGAGGGAGAGAGAGAATCCTAAGCAGGCTCCGGGCCCAGAGAGGAGCCCGACACTGGGCTTGATGTCACAAACCCTGAGATCATGACCTGAGACAAAATCAAGAGTCAGACGTTTAAAAAGTCTGAGCTACCCAGGTGCTCCTCAATTCTAATATTTGTAATTATAACAAGGAGATGAACCTTAACTGTAACATTTGTTTTCCCCATTACTATTACCTATCATGCAGAACATACGTAGAAATCGTAGAAATTGTATTTCAAGGACACCTGAGTAGCTCAGTCAGTTAAGCGTCTGCCTTCAGCCCAGGTCATGATCACAGGATCCTGGGATGGAGTCCCACATCAGGCTCCTTGCTCAGCAGGGAGCCTGTTTCTCCCTCTGTCTGCTGCACCTGCCGCTCCCCAGCTTGTGCTCACTTGCTCTCTGATAAATAAATAAAAACCTTAAAAAAAAATTGTATTTCAAAATAATCCAAAATAATTGAGCAGGTGGGAGGATTTTGAGATTAAACTAGATTGGCCATGAGATAAAATGTGAAGCTATATGATGTACACATGAGGGTTCATTTTACTACTGTCACTATTTACGCATATGCTTAAAATTACCATCCACAACCTTTAAGTCAACACTAATAACAAAATTAATGTCTATATTTAAAAGTTCATTTTTAAAGAGATTATCCATTTGAGTAATTTGTTTTTAAAAAAGATTTTTGGAATTATGTATATGCTTTTTATTATGTCAATGAATACTACAGCGAAACAACTAAATTCTCAGGACTATATGCTTTACTTTCCAACAAAGTTATTTGTAATTTGGTATTTCATCAGTCTGCAGATACACAGGAGTGTGCTGCACATAACTACCTCCATTTACTGTAAGCTGTTCAATTAAGAAAAAGAGTGAAGTCATCAATGTAGTATAATATGACTGAGAAAAGCTACTGAACACTAGTTCAATCCTTTGGTATAAAATATAGGGTAAAACTGGAATAAAGAAATTATTTACATTTTTTGTACTCCTATACAACTGTAATTCTTTTCTTATAAAATTTCCTTTCAGATCAAACTTCCTCCTTTTATTAATGCAAGATTTACTCAATTAGAAATGGGAATACTGTAGTAGTTGCATCAAATGGCAATAATCATACTATAATCTACTTCAAGCACAAAAAGAATAGTCTCCTTTCGGGATATTCAGACTAACTCCACTCTTGTCCTATGGCCCCATTCCGTCACATAATAGCTCTTCAGCACAGTATTTACTGCCATCTAACATCATTTTCCTGAGTATAAAAGTTATTCTGCTTTTTCCCTAAGCGTGTCAAAATGCCTCACCATCATAAAAGCCACATTATCAGAACTTTAAACATGCAGAAAATCTAAGATCACCACAGTTTTACACATCTCTTTAAAAAAACCAAACTTCGGGGCGCCTGGGTGGCTCAGTGGGTTAAGCCTCTGCCTTCGGCTCAGGTCATGATCTCAGGGTCCTGGGATCGAGCCCCGCATCGGGCTCTCTGCTCAGCAGTGAGCCTGCTTCCTCCTCTCTCTGCCTGCCTCTCTGCCTACTTGTGATCTCTCTCTCTCTCTCTGTCAAATGAATAAATAAAATATTAAAAAAAAAAAACAAAACAAACAAACTTCATTCTAACACTGGGCTTGATAAGGAAACTAACAACTTGTGGGCACGTTGTGGTTCAGTTGGTTAAGCAACTGCCTTTGGCTCAAGTCAGGATCAAGTCCCACATCGGGCTCCCTGCTCACTGGGGAGTCTGCTTCTCCCACTGACCTCTACCCTCTCATGCTCTCTCTCTCTCATGGTCTCTCAAATAAATAAAATCCTTAAAAAATAATAAACTAACCATGTGCCTTATGATCAAACTTCTCTGACTCCCACCTTTGAACTGCTGCACACTATTACCTCTTTGAATAACTACAACCACTTGATACTGCAAATATTTAAATCTGGTTTCTTTCTTCACTATAAACTTCACAGGAGAATCTCCAATTTTAACATCTCATGTAATCTACCACAAAGTTGATGCTTAATCATCTAAATTAAGCATATGAAGAGAGAGAACTGTACTTCTGAAAGCAGCAATGAGAGATGTGAAATAGCTAACATGAATGGTTTTCATTAGAAAAGAGCTTCTCACTATTTTTGTGCCTTATGTCTCATCTCTGAGAGATAGGTACTGTAGACACTAGATGCCAGAAGCCAGTACTGTTTAGCCAGAACTTACCATCTTTGTACTTTATTCTCAATGATAACTTAGATCTCAATCTATCCACACCAAAGAACTCTGAAGTGCAGTTTAACAATTAAAGTTGACTTTTGACTAAGCAGTCACCTCATATCACAGCGACAGATAAGATACCTTTAATGATAAACAGCAATTTTTTCAGTCTTCATATGTAAGAACTTGATTCTGGTACAATAAATTTCTGGAGTACCTCTTTAAAACCAGTGGTTCTGACAACCCATTTAGATGGGTATTATTCTCTCAACACATGTTACATTTGTTCAGCTATCCTTCTCTTTTTCTCTTTCCTTCTCTTGGGACTAAACCATTCAATAACTTCAGCGTAACACTGAATAAACATCAGACTGGAGAACTGCAAAGCCAGCATATCCAACACATTATTAGGGAACTTACACTTATTTATTGGGGGACTATGACTCTATAAAAACTTTCCTCTCCATCCCACTTCTGAATATATACTATTTGTTCTTGCTTCTTTCCATACTACATCATTTCTTACCATTAAGGTTACAAAAATTAAAGAGTTCCATGAAAACTTCCCATATAGCCCATTACATTACTCTAGTACTTTGCTCAATTCCATTTTCTTTCACCTCATTTGTTTACCTATATGGTTCTAAGAATCTGAACATACTTACCTGATTGTGTGTTAAAACCTAGCTACCGCATAATCACCTCTAAATCATAATAATCTTTCTTCACTAACATAGCATGATACTGAAGGATCCTAGGTGAATAGCTTCTCCTATATGCACATGAATTGAATACGCATATACATCTCCTGGGAATCTTGTTAAAATGAAAATTCTGATTCAGCAGATCTGGGTCAAAGAGGGGAACTTTTAGGGTGAAGGAACCATTCTGCCCATAATGGAGTAGAGGATAAATGATTCTGCGCATTTGTCAAAAACACATGAAACTGCACATCAGAGAGTAAATGTAATATATGCAACTTTAAAAGATCAACCCATGTGACCGAAGAACACAGAATGGAATGCAAACTGTGCCAAATGAATCTAACTTCATTACAAATTTATGACAACCACACTGAAGAGGGTGGGAGGAAGAAACTAACATTAGTAACTTTAGAAAACAGTGTTTTGACTAGAAACTGTAAGGCTAAATATAATATGAAACTGTATACTGTACATAAATACTGTATTATAGTTGATAAGTTTATTTCTTCTGGGACTGTGGCCTAAAAATTCTAAAATTGCTTTACCTGCATCTGACCTTGAAGTACATGATGGGATGGTGGATGATAAGAGCCAAGTTTCTCCCTGAAGGAGATTGCAGTTATAAAGAAGCAAGAAAGGGGGGCGCCTGGGTAGCTCAGGGGGTTAAAGCCTCTGCCTTCGGCTCTGGTCATGATCTCAGGGTCCTGGGATCGAGCCCCACATCGGGCTCTCTACTCAGCAGGGAGCCTGCTTCCCTCCCTCTCTCTCTCTCTCTCTGCTTGCCTCTCTGCCTACTTGTGATCTCTGTCATATAAATAAATAAAATCTTTAAAAAATAAATAAATAAATAAAGGAGCAAGAAAGGAAGGTTAGGATGAATCCTGTAGTACAGAATTAGACATCAATACAAACTCATGTCCACCTTAATATGCATACTGATAGATATCAAAACTAGAGATACGTAGATATACGTGGTTTAGTATATATCCATATACTATTTAGCTTGTCTGCTTTTTCCACTGAGAGGACCCAGAAGCAGTGATACCTCGGTAGCAACCAAGCATACCCAGCACCCAAGCCTTGGTTTCTAATACCCTTTTCTCCAATAAAAGGATCCAGGGCTCTCTGGAGAAATGGCTGATTCTAGGGCAAAAAGATAGAGGAGTATGTAAAAACGATACAGAGGCAAACTTGAAAGATAGCACCCAATGGGCAAGGCTAGAACAATTTGAGCAACAAAATAAACCACTTATTGGATTATAACCCAAAGCATAAAATTCACATATGTAAGTCCAGGCTTCTATAAATGAATGAATAAATAGAGGAGAAAAAACTCCTTTATAGAAGAATTCCACTTAATGTATATAGATACTCTCTGCCAGCAGGAGATGGAACTTAATTCCAAACTTCCCCCCAACCATTTGAGAGAGGGCTAGACATAGTCACTTGCTTCCAAAGCATACACTGTGAGAAGAAAAAAAGCAGCAACTTAAAATAGAGAACCCCGGCAAATATTATGTTTGCTATGTGATGATGGTTAATATCATGTGGATACTACCCTTCCCATGTATGTGACTAGAAGAGCACTTCATCTCCGTGATATTCTTTCCAAAAACTGATAACCCCAGTTTATCCTAATAAAAACATCAGATAAATCCTAACTAGGGGATATTCCATAGGATACCTGGCCAGCACTTTAAGACTTAAGGAAATCAAGAAAAGACAGAAACTCTCACAGACCAGAGGATACTGCAGAGAGTTGACAACTAAATGCAACATGGTACCCTGGATTGAATCCTGGAACAGAAGTGGCATTAATGGAAAAACCAATGAAATCCAAGTAAAGTGTGGAATTTAGTTAGTAGTTTTTTAAAAAAGATTTTTAAAAATGGCTATAAATCTGGTTTCCCCTTCTGGAGAGCAGGAATCATAATACTGCATACATCACAGGAGTTTTATGAGGATGAACTATGATAAATTCATGTAATAATCTGTACACTACGTGTACCATGCCTGGTTCAGTCAGAGTAAGAGTTCAATAATCATTGCATGCCACATTATCATCGATTCAAAAGAAACGAAATGTACTCAACCCCTTGCTGGCATGGGCCATGACACCATCCTTTGGGGGTTCCCAGGGAAAAAAATAACATCATCAGTAACAAAAGTAAGTGGCTAAGAGATGAATGACTCCAAACAGTTCCCTGTGTGTGTGTGTGTGTGTGTAGCTATACACACACACACACACACACACACACACACAAAACAGGAATTTAACATGAACAAAAATCACTTGGAAATCTTGTTAAAATGAAGATTCGGATTCAGGGGGACAGGGTTGGGGCCCAAGGTTGTACATTTCCAACAAATTCACAATTGATGCAAATGTTATTGGTCCAAAGACCACAACTGGAACTTTAACTTTTCTATTTATGCATTTTTTTAAATTTTCTGTAAAAAAGATAGTTTTTCTATTTATTCATGACCTCTTCCCTGCAAAGAAATACTCTTATTTTTATTTTGTTTTTTAAAATATTTTATTTATTCATTTGACAGAGAGTGAGAGATAACAGGCAGAGCAGCAGGCAGAGAGAGAGGGGGAAGCAGGCTCCCCGCTGAGCAGAGAGCCTGATGCGGGGCTTGATCCCAGGACTCTGAGATCATGACCTGAGCTGAAGGCAGAGGCTCAACCCACTGAGCCACCCAGGCGCTCCAATACTCTTATTTTTAAAAACAGAACCATACCAAATGTAACCCATCACCATGATCTTAAATAAGCAACTACCTTAGTAGTATAAAAAAGGGACAATTACACATTAACATTTGCCTCCACATTACCTCATGCCTATGCAGATAAAAGGAATATATTTGAACCTCAAATCATACACAATTCTCTTATCCTTACCAGTTGAAAGTCTCAAAACTTTACAGTAACCTAGATTAGATTTATTACAATCCTAGAAAATACTATGAAAATTCTAATTCAGTAAACTATATTTGGAGAGAGAGTAACCTATTACTAAAGTTCCTGCTTAACAGTTTATTCAATTTTCAAAATGTTAAGAAATGGTACTTAATGTCAGATCATCTAGGACCATTGTATAGGATATTTGAGGAAAGAAAAAAACTAATAGGAAAAAATGAAGAAATTACATAGAGCTGAAAAACAGGGATTAACAGAAAATGGTGTAAAAGAGCCATACTTCCCTGCAAATAATGACATCATGGGAAAATTTAAAAAAATAGTTTCCTTAACTGAATGATTTCTAGCCATTCTGGTTTTGTGATTTCATGTTTTCCTGCCTTTCTTAAAATATTTCTTAGCACAAATATTTGAAATTTAAGAATGAACTGACTTTTTTTAAAACTCTGAGATAACTGCAAAGTAAGCTCAGAAAATACCATTTAACTGGTATAGCCTATAAAAATCCTTCAAGTTTACTTAGTGAAAAAAAAACTGATTTTGATGACAACAAATCTTTCTGGTATGAATGTACATAAATGCAACACATCAAAAATGGTGTACCATAGTAGTTTTCAACAAGACACTAACAAATAAATACATGGTAAAGAAACATGGCCTGTGTTCAAATTAACTTTGACTTGGTGTTATTAAATTTAGCAGGTCCTTTATTCTTTATTTTTTTTTTAATTCTTTTTTTTTTTTAAGATTTTATTTATTTATGACAGAGAGATCACAAGTAGGCAGAGAGGCTGGCAGAGAGAAAAGGGGGGAAGCAGGCTCCCTGCTGAGCAGAGAGCCCGATGCAGATGCCGGGCTCTACCCCAGGACGCGGAGATCATGACCTGAGCCGAGGGCAGAAGCTTAACCCACTGAGCCAGGTGCCCCTTAACAGGTCCTTTAAACTAGGGGGCTTCTCAAAGCCTTTTAAAGAAGCTGAATTTCTATAAAAGGAGATTTTCATTTAGAACATTTCCACTGATCATATTTCCTACTCACTATTTACAAGAAACACTTGAAAAGTTCAGATCCAAAGATTTTTGAACTATAAAACATTAACAAAAATATTTTCTATAAGCCAAGGAAATTTGTGTGACAAAGTTCTTCAAAATAAATATAAAATTTACACATATATATTTAAAACATACATAAATAGTAAATCAAGCATTGTTAATGCTATGAAAAGCTATAATGAAACAAAAGAATTCTAAGAATCAGGTTACTAAAGCTCAACTGCCAGCCACAGATTCACCATAATAATGGTTAAGACCATTGTAGCACATCACTAACAGTCTCCCTCGCTCTATAAAAATTTTTCAAGAGCATCATACGTAGATGCTAATTAAAGTGATTCAAATAAATTATCAAATTTACATGTACAATTTTAGATTATTAAAAATTAATCTGCATGCAAGGAGAGAAATTGTTCTGAGCAGCAAAATGTGACTGTATATTTACATGTACAATTTTAGATTATTAAAAATTAATCTGCAGTCAAGGACAGAAATTGTTCTGAGTAGCAAAATGTGACTATGTATTTCTGGTCCTCATCCACAAATTATTCCAGGATTAAATCATTGAAGAGAACTTTAAAATAAAAAGTATAACCAGGATTTGGAAAACTTGATTTTTTTGTTGTTTTTTTCCTCAAATCTACATAGCCAAGAATCAGTACTTTGAAATCTTCCAAAAACATCTTTAGAAAGCTTAACTTCAGTTATATAATAAACTTTGCGCGGAGTTTAAACTGATGTGCAGGTGCATCCTGACCCACATTTCTTTGTAAATAAGTTTCAAAATTGTCAGTTATAGCATAGCTAAAGAGACATTTTCCTTTGTATTCTTCCTCCTTTCAGTCAGTGGTCATAGACAGCTTTCCACATGGAAACAATCAAAAACCATTTTTTAGTAGAAAGCTAATTATAACATCTAAAAATGTCAAATGACTTCTTGCTTAATTTTATTTCATTTCATAATGGAATTTCCACAAAGGAAAAAAGAAAATCTAAAGCAAAAATCCATTTAAAAATTCTACCCAATAAAAATCAAGTTTTACTTTAAAAACTATTTACAATATGTATCAATTTTAAAAGCAGAGCATATTTCTCCTCTCTTCACTCTAACAATATTCATAGTTACTAGAAGTGTTTTGTTTTTTGCAGGCAGGAGGAGGCTGGGGAGAATAGTGGCTGAGGGTTGTTAACAATGACAGTGGAGCAAAGGAAAAGGACAGCATTAACAGCAGTAAGGAAGAAAATGAAAGCAGATGAGAAGCAGGTCTCCCTCCTGATAAACACCAAGGCAGTTGCAAGAACAAGATAACTTGACAACCACACTTCTCAGAAGCATGTAAAACCTGTATACTAGAAATAGTAACTCAGAATAATTAGGGAATATGATTTGCAGTTATTTTAAATAAGTATGCGCTGCAAAAGATTCCTTTAAGTACATCTGTTTTCACAGGGTTTAACTTTTTTCACTTATACCACCAAATCTATCTTACTACTCCCCTTTAGATATGGCAGCAAAATACATAAAACATTATTAGAACAAATAAGGGCTCAGAATGTAACAGCACATGACCTCTCTGAATACTCAACTAGAGGATTTATTTTCAAGAGTCTTATTTCATAGTTTGTGAGTAGTTTAGTTCCTGTGTTTCCTCTAGAAATTTCTACCTATTAACCATTTCATTGTTCACTAACAAATAAAAGAATGTGTACAATCAATTACTATAGTCAATTTACCTGTAGAGATTTGAATCAAACATGAGATTCAAAACTCTTCCAATTTAGCCTCTCAACTCTGTTGATTCTTCAACTCTTATTGTCTAAAACCTTATTATACTTTGTAAATTAAGTAGTGAAATGAAACTTCAAAATCATTTAGTTCAATTCTTTTTTAAAGTTGAGATCATTCAGAGAACTAGTTAATGCAGTGTCAGCTCAGGTTTTGTAATGTTTAGACCAATATCTGTTCAACTAAAAAATGCTGCTTTCCATAATTGCTCCTTTCTCTCTATGATGTTTTTGTTATACAAACAGTCCGCCTGTGAAAGCTGATAAAGTACACCTAGCATGACCAGAAAATACCAAGTTTCAAGTCAAATACTATTAACACTGCTTTCTTTTCTATCCAGTATTATTGCTGCAACCCTCCCAACTACCAAAACTTTCCTGTTTCTTGTCCATCACATTTCTCTACCACCATAATTAAAGTTCCAGTTATGTAGTATTCTATGATACCTAAAACATGATGCTAATCATAGTAAGCAAATACTGAGTGCTCATTATATCAGAACTATTTTAAGCCCCTTCCACATAACACTTCACTATTCTCAACTTTAAGATAAATAATACTGTAATTCATATTCTATAAGTGAAAAAGACAAAACCTCAGAGGTAAAGTAATCTGCCGCAATTTATACAACTAATAAAAAGTAGAACTGGGAAAAAGTAATCAAGGGTTCTGACTGATGTTCACACCTGATCTCTACTGATAAGTGTATATAACTACATGGACTCCATCAATATGCAGGTAACTCAAAATTTGAGGGCTACAGAAGAATTTAAAGAGTCTTTGTATTTGAAGAGGTTTCTTACACATTAAAATAGCTTAATATGGCTTATTCCCATTAACTGTATCTTCTTTGCAAAGACATGGCTCAAGTAACTCATTCATACATAATTAAAACTGAAATTTAAAAAGAAAAGCAGAGGGAAAAAAGGGTTGCAGCAATATTCTAACAAACGTCCCAATCGGCATTGGCTGAAAGAACTTCTGCAGTGATAGAAATGTTTTCTATCTGTGCTACAGATCATGGTAGCCATTAATCACATGTGGCTTTCAGCATTTGAAATGCGTCCAGTATGACTGAATAATTGCACCTTGAATATTCTGTAATTTTAAATAGTTCAAATTTAAATAGCCACATGTGGCTAGTAGCTACTATACTGTTCAGGAAATGTATAGATGACAAAATGCCAGAAAAAAGGTGAGTAAAGAACTTCTTATTGCCTTTATTTGGAGAGTGCACCAACAGTCAAAGCTATTTAAGGGTCTCTTTTTATTTGGTCTAGTTTCAATAATTGACCCAAATAATATAAACTTCCAAAGAGATTTAAGTCACCTAAACTTTCCATATTTAAATTCATCTTTGTATATCCCAACAGAAAAAATAAAACCTGTATTATCAACAAAACTTCATGTATCAGAAAATTTTTTTTACTGTTTGGATAACTCAGAGGAAGAATCTGATCTGGAAACTCTGCCACCTACTAGGAAAACTAAAGAGTCATGCAAGTTTTACATTCTCTTCATAATAAATACTTGTAATAAAGTGCTTACCTTGATTCTCCACTACTGTTTCTAACACTTTCTTCATCACTGTGTCCATTCATTGTAAATACCAAGAAGTTTTAAAATAAAATATGAATCTTCGCAGTTTAAAAGATGAATACAAATACAAAAAACTCCTTAAACATCAAAAATTCACAGATGAATTTTCTCCAACATTCATAGGCTTCCTGGGCCCTTTTTGATTCACCTAAAGAAAATATATTGAGAAAGTAAGAAAATTACCTATAGAGGAAAAGATGAGTAAGTCTATCTAGAACTTATACAAATCTACCTAGGACAATTAGAAATCGTAGGGGAGGAGTAGGGGTCTTCCACTCAAAATACTTAGGCTTCTATTAAATACATTCCTGACTACTTACTAGGATTTAGTATCACTGTTTATTTTTGACAGAAGAAATTAAAATACATGTGGAGTGATAAAACTTTTAGACTGACTGCAACTATGTATCAATACACATATATAAACATTATAAACAGATAACTAAAACAAAGTGCTAGTATGTAACATATACAAATCCCAAGAACAGAAAATGAAGTCTTATTAGATACTTGGTCAAACAAATGAAGGGGGGAAAATTACCTTTAATCAAGCACTAATTCCTATTACCCAGAACTTCATATACCTGAGTGGGGGAAAGTTTTGAAAATGCTCACATGAGAACAGAATAGAAGTGTATCATATAATTTCAGGGGAAAATGTATAGGTCATAACAAATGTGTTCCTTTCACAGGTAAACCAAGAATGGAGAGATAAAATTTAAACAGTAGTTATCCAGTGTGGACTTGCAGCGGTTCCATTAAAAAAAAAAAAAAAAGGTAATAGAATATACACTAGGATTAATTAAGAAATGGGCTTGGGGTGGAAATCATGAGCCAAGATACAGCATTTCCACCTTTCAAGATTTCAGTCCAACACTGGAGAGTCACCTACAAGCCATCCACGAATAAACAAAGGAGATCTCTGGCAGGGGAGGGAGAGGAAGAAGCGGGGGAAGGAGACGTCAGATCCTTCCCCAGCCAGAAAGTACCGAGACAGGCGCCTGAGAGCAGAGCTGTCCGCCGACCTCAGCAAAGAGAATTTACTCCTACGATTATTTCCACTCCACAAAAAAGAGGGGGGAAATACGCTGTTGCCAACCCAATTATAGTAAACTCTGCATCTTGATCGGAATTTTATTTCTCCAGACTACAGTCCAGTAGACTGAAAGAAACGGTCATCCAAAAAGTAACTATTCCACGCAACATTTATTCTTAACGTTAAATATTAATTCCAACTAGTCAAAGAGCTTTACTATTAAACAATCATGTCCTAAAAATCTAGGTACCCTAACAAACTGCCGCTTACCCAAAGTCTCTCTTCAACGAGAAAGTTCACAACTCTTTTCGTTCTTTCCTTTTCACTCCTTTCGCCCCTCAAAATGGCTTTCTCCGTACAGTGAAACTTCCTTTTCCCCCTCATCTTCCTTCTCCGACTAAGTCCTTTTTCTGAGACTCTTCTCACACCCTTAAGTTCTGAAGCTCCAGGCGCAAGCAGCTCTGTCCTGCCTTTCACGAGTCCTAACAATGACTCTTCCCTAAGACGCTAAACCTCTTTGAATCTTCCTTCTCGGCGCCCGTCTTTTAACAGTTGCTTCGCTCCTGCTAAGTTTTCAAAGCGGTACTCGAAAGAAGGCTGGAAACCTTCCTCCTCCCTCATCCGTACTTTGCAGCTTCGCTCCAATCAGCCTCCCAACCAGATGCACACCACCCCCCTCCAACCCTGTCCCCCTCCGGGCCTTCATCCCGGTCCCGGGGTCTCTCTTCCCGCCTCAAACTTCCCGCAGACCCGCCCCGCGCCCTCCCGGGCTCGCCCGGGCCGCCGCCCCCTCCCCCTCCCCGCCGCTCCCCACGTGCTGGGAGTCCGGGTCGCGGCGGGACTAAAGCACCCGGCAAGTGCTCGCCGTTCTCCCCTCGCCGCTCTCCCCTCGCGGCCCGGCCAGCCCCAAGCCGAGGAGGCCCAGGCTCGGCTGCCCCGCTGCCCAGCTGCCCGGCTGCCCGACCGTCCGGCGCGAGGATGCACTCTTTGGCGCCGGCCTGCGCTCGCCACTCACACGCCCCCTGTGCTCCGAACCCGTCAGCCACTGCCGGCCCTCACGGAGCCGCCCCGGCCTTCGCCCGGCGCTCGGCCTCTGGGCCGCCGCCCGGGAACCGCGCCGCCCCCGCCCTCCGCCAGGCCCGCTCCCGTCCTCCCCGCCACATCCTGACCCGCCCGCCGCCCCCTTTCTTACCGGCGGGCGTGCAGGCTTCGCGGGGCGGAGGGAGCCGACTCGATCGGCGGCCTCCCCCGCGCCCGGGCCCGCGGTCTCTGCCGCTTGTGAGTCCTTGGGCTGCGGGCGTCTCGGGGTAAGCAGGAGTCCGTGAGAAGGAGGGGGAAGGGGAAGGACGCGGAGGGGAAGGGGAAGCCCCGGGCCGCGGCACCAACGCGCGATCCCCTGCGGAGCGGATCCAACAATCAATTCATTATTGAAGCACCAACGGCGAAGGCAGCAAAAGCGAGAAGTAACGAGCCGTCGTCGTCGCCGCGGCCACGCGCGCGCTCCCGCTCCCGCCGCTTATCGGCTCCCGGCAGCCGCCATGACGCCGAGAGAGCGAGCGCAACCGTCTCCGTCGTAGCCGCCTCCGCCGCCGCCAGCCACCACCGAGGTCGCCGTCGCCTCCGCCTCCCGCGCGACGTAAGCTCCTCTGCTCACTCCCCTTCCCCACTGGGCGCGAGGCGGGCCTGCGGGCGAACGGGCGCGCGCACGCCAAACACCTCCGGCTGGCGCGCGGAAGGTGGGAGGGGCTACGTTGTGGAGTCGTGTGGTATAGAAGGAAAGCTATTGGTGCTGAGGCGGGCCAAGGGTGAGTGCGCGCACGCGCATGAATGGGAGCGCGCACGCTGGCCGCGCGGAGGCCGCCGAACTCTGGCCACGACCGTGGGTTGCTGATCCTTGCTCGGGCGCCCTCTCTTAGAGGCCGAGAACTGAATTCCGGGAAGTGGGAGCTGCAGGCTCGCTCCGTACGGGTATGGACGCTACTGTCACTCGGAACGATTACGCAAGGACATCCCGGCTGAGAGACTGAGAAGCTACGAGGGAAGCCGGGGGGGTGGGGAAACGCTAAAAACTACGTTGGGCTCGGTGCCGCGGGAGGGCCAAGTTGGATAAGCCGAGGGAGCAGGGTCTTGCGTGGAACCTGGTTTCCCAGGCCCCAAACCATAACTCCCTCCGACCAGTCTGAGCGCCTGTCCAGAGGGGTGGGGAGGGGGCTGTGCGTCACACCAGGCAGCCTGGGAACCCAACTGTTGGGCAACTGTGGTCACCTCCAGCCGCCTCCTACGCTTAGGCGGCCTTTGACACGGGCTCCCTCCGGGGTCTGATACCCCGAACGGGCGGGGCTTTTGAGGAGATGGGGAAAAATAGAGACCGAGTTGTTGACCTCCTGTGACACTTCATTTGTGGATAGCCTTTGCCTGGTTCAGTAAAAAGCTTTTACGACCTTTTCCAGGTCTCTTCCTGGAGGGCGGGGTGGAGGGTGCGGTGCGGACTCTCAACAGAAAAGCAACTCCGGGATGTTAGTAACTGTGTCAGTTTAACCTGCTGCAATTTAGTTGACGGTTTCTTTCATAACTGTAACTGCGGGCCTCAGTTACAACCCTTTATAAGTGTGGAAGGAAACACCTTTCAAGCATGATGGTGTCTGTCTTCACTCTTCTTGAAAGCATTTTTAAAATCAAAATTTCTTTTATACTTTTTTTTCCCCCAGTCCATTGATCAGTCTTGACTCACTGGAGGTTAATGATAAAACTCTCCAATCCTATTCGCCAGTGATTGGATTTAGTGCAAAGGCCCAGCTTCCAAGCCAAACGAGTTTGAATGCGGTAGCTGCATTCCCAAAATAATTCTTTTCGTCTGTAGAAAATTGTCATGTTAGTCTGTCAGCCGTTGAAACAGTTTGATTTAAAGCCTTCGAAAAGATCTCAAAACATGATTCCAAATATTTATTCATTGTATGGAGGTGTATTCACCCGTGGGAAGTAGGGAAAGGCAAACAAGTATACATGGTCTACTCGGAAAAAAATGTTTATTATGAAGTGGTAAAATGTAACACTACCATAATTTGTAAAATGATGTGTGCTCAGCCTCCCCCCTTTTCTTTTTTCCTAGTTATTAAAGAGCTGTAGTGCTGGGTTGTGAAGAATAAGATTATAACAAATAGCCATTTCTGAAGTCCCTGAAAGTAGGAACTAACTGCTAGTTTTTAATGTTATGCTTTGAAAATAGGGTAAAGGTGCTTTAACAATTGGATCTTCCTGTGCCTCAGACTAATTTCTTTATTGGATTACTAGAGTGGTAAGTAAAAGGAAAAAGCCCCAGAAAAACAGTAACCATTGTAGATAAAGAATTTTGTAATCAGAAGAATGATTCTGATAATAAAAGACTTGAATTATATCTGTACTACATTGTATCATTATCTTACAAAAAAGAATTGTATGATTTATATATATATATATATATATATATATACACATATATATTTTCTGAAGGCACATCATAAACCTTTTTAAACTGCCCTTTGGATGTGATATACTACACATAAAGTCTATAGACCCTTTTTTTTTTGCAAAATAAGTTTTAATAAATTTGTAACAAAATACTGAACCTTGGGGGTTTATATTTCTGGTAATATCATAATATACTTTATGACTCCACAGAATTTTAGAATTACTGTTGAGAATGTGGGGAAATACAGGGTAAGTGGAAAATGGGAACAATCTTGCCAGTTAAATTTTTTAAAAGTTATTTGATGAATAAGACAAGATATATAATATATAAGATATATAATAAGGCAAATAGTTTGACCATTTGTTGCCTGCACAGTTAAATTTTTAGTTTACCTTTGGACAAACTCTGTATTTCTATCTGTTGGTACTAAAAACAGTAGTTGATAATCTCAGCACATGACTAGCAAAAATCCTTGAAAATTAATGTCAACCAGGAAGTCTTCATTATTTCCCATTTGAGAAATTTCATATTCTTTGGAAAGCATGTTATTTTTACAAAATTTAGGGCAGTACGTTGTGGGTTCTTGATTCTGATTTGCTCTGTTAGGACTAGTTACTGATGGGTACCCATAGGTGAAGATAGATTGAAAACCACTTATCTGGAATTGTGAGGTGTTCAACATAAACACAATGGTAACTCTTGCTTTTCTCATGAATGTTTTGGATGCCCAGATAGGATTTTAATTCCATAATTATGTTCTTATTGCCTGGAGGGTTTGTGTATGAGAAGCTGCTAAAACAATCAGAACAGTATTAAAATAGCCTAGAGGGGCACCTGGGTGGCTCAGTGAGTTAAGCCTCTGCCTTCGGCTCAGGTCATGATCCCAGGGTCCTGGGATAGAGCCCTGCATCAGGCTCTCTGCTCTGCAGGGAGCCTGCTTCCCCCTTTCTCTCTGCCTGCCTCTCTGCTTACTTATGATCTCTGTCAAATAAACAAATAAAATCTTAAAAAAAAAAATAGCCTAGAAACTAAACGTATGTCCTCATACCCCAGATCCTTTCTGAACAGAGGAATGGGTTTCCAAATATACTTAAATTTACCAAGTCCTTTATAAATAGGACCCATGAAATTCTAAATCACCCTATATGAAAATACACATTTTCTATTTTTTTAATCATTAAAATTATATGACAGGATCTGTGGTTCCCAGTGTTGGACAGGGGGCAGGAGTCAGTAACTGAGGAAATTTTTTCCTAACTATACATGCTGGACACTCATTCCTTTCCTCTTCTGATATGCAGAATTTCTAGGTTCTAGATAGTGTTAAGAAATTTTTTTTCTGGATTTTTCAGAAATCCACCAATGGTTATTCACCTTGCTTATAGCCATTTTATATGGGCTTTTTGCTGATAAATTCTTGAATCAAGTTAAACTTCAAGTGGAAAGTTCTTAGAGGTGATACTAAGAGGCAACTATAAGTGTGATAGAAAACTATATATAAAGATTCTCCTTCCTCTAATTTCAAAGTTAAGTGTGCCCAGAGAGTAAGAAAAGTAAGTTTATTAACTAGTATCAAATTGGTGCGTTGATGCTGTGTTATTCCTCTCCTGCAGATCCTTTAGTTACTGTTTATTTTACCTCTTGGATGTCATCTTCACCCTTTCTTTGTCTCCACTACTTTATTTTTATAAGCCCCACTTTCTCTGTTTTTCCCACTAGCTCACCCTGTAGATTCCTTCAGACTTGAAATTAATGAAATCCCTCCCTTGCTTTAGGGGTGATTGCCTGGGGATTATAATAGAGAAAAAAACAGATACTTTGAAGAGTTAGAGTCTAGTAGAGGAAACCATCATACTGCAAAATCATAACTGAGAAAAATGGTATGAAGAATCAATCATGTGAGAATTCATAATGGAGAGTCCTAGTCAGAATAGTCTCCAGGGGCCTGGGTGGCTAAGTTCGTTGAGTTTAACTCTTGGTTTTGGCTCAGGTCATGATCTCATGGGTCCTGGGATAGAGTCCTCTGCCTGCCTCCATGCTCAGTGCAGAGTCTGCTTGAGATTCTCTCTCTCCCTCCCCCTCGCACTAATGTGCTCTCTCATTTTCTGTCTCTCTAAAATAAATCTTTAAAAAGTCTCCAAAGAAAGCGACATCCTTGGAGAACTGAAGAATTACTATGGAGAAGATAAGCAAAAGAGAAAAAAGGAGCTTATCAGGTAAAAGAAATAATATGGGCAAAAATTCTGGGCCAGAGAGATTAGGTCAATTTACAATCCAGTTTGCCAAGGATAGGCATTTTTTATTTTCAGAAGTACTCTGGTTTGGACTGCAAGGAGCACAGTACTACTAGAGCAGACAGAACTGAGGAAGATGAAGCTGCACAGGAGCCAGGCTCTTCAGGGCCCAAAGCCAGGTAAAGAAGTGGGTTTGATCTTAGTGGCTCAGTTAAGCGTCCAAGTCTTGAGTTCAGCTCAGTTCATGATTTCAGGGTTGTAAGATGGATGCTGGCCATCAAGCCTGCTTGGGATTCTCTCTCTCCCTCTGTCCCTCCCCACTCTCCCTCTCTAAAAAAGTAAGTAATAAAAATTAAGTGTGTTCTTTTCTTGGAACAAAGGGAGCCTTTGAAGGATTTTAAACTGTGGTAATGGAGGATTTGCAAATGGGAAAATTTACTACAGCCTTAAAAAATTGGTGGCATGTCAAAGAAAAAGCAATATTCTTAAGTGAATTAGGCTAAAGATAAATAATTTGATGGAACAGGGTAGTGTCACAGAAGAGAGAGTAGTTTTGGAAGGAAACGTCCACAGGATTTGTCGATGCAGTTAGATTCAGGATTAGGAGGAGGAGGAAAGCTGCGCATATAATGGAATGGCATGGAACTGAATGATAATAGCATTCCCTTCAATGGTAATGTATTTGGAGTCAGGTAGGTGTGAAGATCATAAATTTGGGACTTACTGAGTTTCTCATACCTTGTCCGAGTCTTTGGTATAGAAATCTGGAGCTAAGAAGGGAGATTTGGACTGAATAAAAACTGTTAGGTGTGTGGGGAGAAATTAAACTCTTGAGTATATGTGAGATAAACTTGGAAGACAGCCTAGGAGTATGCATTCAAGAACTTCAATTAATTTTTGTCTAGGTGAAGGAAGATGAGCTGGATAAGGAGTTGCAAATGTCAAGGGTGTTGTGCAATGGATAACAAAGACATAAGTACTTAAAGGAAGGAGTGGTGAATAGAATATAATGCTGTTGAGAATCACTGAAATAAGGTCAGCATATCCATTGGATTTAGTAACATGATGAGCATCTGTTACCTTAGAACTGTTTTGTTGGAATAATAGGGCCGGAAGTCAGATTGGAGTGGAATGTGATAATTGAAGTGGATCATTTAGTTTAAAATCATTGACTTTGACTTGGGAGGGAATATTGTGGGGGAGGGTTGTGGATTTTTATTTGTTTAGGTGAAAGGCTTCAGATGTTTCAAAAGCAATGGGAAATGTCCTTTTGAGAGGTTGATTAGAGAAAAGTTAGTGATAATTAGCTGGAAGGATTAACAATTATTCAGAAAAGGAAATACATTAAAAGTCTGATTTGGGAAAAGAACAATTTTTTCAATCAGGAACTAAACATTGGATACCACTGTTTATTGTTTTAAAGATTTTATTTTATTTATTTGAGAGAGAGCATGAGAGGAGAGAGGTCAGTGGGAGAAGCAGACACCCTGCCGAACAGGGAGCCCTATGTGGGACTCGATCCCGGGACTCCAGGATCATGACCCGAGCCGAAGGCAGTTGTCCAACCAACTGAGCCACCCAGGTGCCCCATCCACTGTTTATTGTTATGGGCTCCAGGTGGTCATCTGGTGTGATTTGAGAGTTTCTGCGATCCTTCTAGTCTCCACATTTATGTATGCCTCATATTCTACTAATTGAAAAATTGTTCGTAGAAATCTATTTTAAAGTATATACTTCTGGGAAGACAAATATGTTAAGTTTTCAACTGTGCCAAAATTTAAAGTTAAATATTGAGTAGCTTTACAATAAAAATGTTCAAGCCCTACCTCAAGAGATTGCATTCCATTGTTTTAAGGTAGGGCCTTGGCCTATGCATTCTTTAAAAGCTCACCTTTTTTTAAAGATGATTCTGTGCTGTGGCACTGGAAAACTATGGACATCGTTTTATTAATGCTGCACTGACTAAAAATAGTTTAAATGAAGTATAGAGAGTCCAGGACATTTATTTTTTTTAAAGATTTTATTTATTTATTTGACAGAGGGAGATCACAAGTAGGCAGAGAGGAGGAAGCAGGCTCCCTGCCAAGCAGAGAGCCCAATGCAGGACTCAATCCCAGGACCCTGAGGTCATGACCTGAGCCGAAGGCAGAGGCTTAACCCACTGAGCCACCCAGGCACCCAGGACATTTATTTTTTATAATAGTGGTTAGTAATAGGCCAAGGAGAGATTTTGCTCCACAGGTGACATTTGGCAACATCTGGAAACATTTTTGGTTGTCACAAGTAGTGGGTAGAGGCCAGGGGTACTGCTAAAGATCCATTAATGATCCAGACAGACCCAACAACAGAATTATCTAGCCCCAGATGACAGTGGTGCCATTGTTGAGAAACCCTGCTATAAAAGATGTCAAGCTAAGTAGTTACTTTTTAGTGAAATCTTAATGGGTAGGGTTGTGGTTTGGTGAAGGGTGTAAGCGAAGGACGATCTACCCTACCCATCAACTTAGCCTGAACTCAGCCTTGCTCATATTAGCAGCAAAAGAACCTCAAACAAAACACATGTGCAGAACAAAGAAATGTAAATAGCACAATAGACTGATTATGTTATTTTCCTTGTTTAAAAGAAAATATAGTGTAACTGAAACTCTTCTTGCTGGTGAAGTGTAAATTGGATTGAAAAATCAGTGGCAGTATCCATTATAGCTGAACTTATGTGTACCCTATGTCAGCAGTTTCTGTCCGGATAAAGTCTCATATATGAAAGTTCATCACAGTTTGATCCATTACGGCCTCAAACTGAATAAAGTGGAGTATATCCATACAGTGAAATACTACCCATCAATTGAAAAGAATAGATCGCTACACACGATAGCATGGATAGATCTCACAGGTATTGTGTCGAGTGAAATAGACACAGAAGAATTCATATTATGTAATTCCATTTATATAAAATTTAAAAATAAACAAAGCTAATTTGTGGTGATAAAAGGATAGTAACCTCTCAGGGCACAGGTATTAGATGGGGCATAAATGATGAAATGATGGAAATGTCCTTCCAGATCTTCATCTGGCTGGTTATATGAGTGTATACATATGAAAAAGTTTGAACTGAACATTTCAATTTTGTTGACTTTACTGTGTATATGCCACATCCCCATTTCTTAAAATTAGGGAAAGAAACTGGGAAACCTAATTTTGAACTACTTGAAGTCTTGTGTCTCAAGTGCTTGGTTAAACGCAGGGTTAACTACCTAATAGATTCACATTGTGAACAACTCCAGTGCATTGTTTAGTGAAAATAAATTTTGATTTTGGAGTCAGATCTGGTTTTGAACCATTGCTTCGTCCATTATTATGACATTGGTAACGTCACTTATATTGGTATTTTTTGTGACTATGTAAGAACAGAAGATCAGTGAGTTAAGAGAAGTATAGAAAAAAATCCACCGTAGGTAGGGGTGCCTGAGTGCTCATATGGTTAAGCATCTGCCTTCTGCTCCTGGGATCCAGCCCCATGTTGAGGGCCATGTCAGACTCCTGGCTCAGCTGGAAGTCTGCTTCTCCTTCTGCCTCTTCCCGCTGCTCCTGCTCACACTCGCTCTCTCTTTCTCTCTCCCTTTTTCTGTAGCTCTCTTTCTCAAATGAATAAATAAAAATCTTTGAAAGAAAAAAAAAAGAAAAATCCACTGTCTGTTTTATTTTGATTTTAGCCTTATTTCATGATTCTCCCCACCACTGAGAAAAATTCACAGATGTTCCGGGTGGGCCTCAGCAGCTGTATGTGTATTAGGTACATATGTGTATTAATATGTTACATAATACATAATACATATGTGTATTAATCTGTTACATAATACACATATGTACCTAATTAATATTAATTAATTAATATTCGGTACATATGTGTATTATGTACCGAATATTAATTAGGTACATATGGGTATTAGGTACATATGTGTATTAATGCTTCTGTCTTTAGCTAGGGTGAACAATTACACCCTATCGGGACCAATCAAATTATCTTGAGTAATTAAAACTGGGATCGAGAATGTTTATCAGATAGTTAATCTGTTCTGAGAAAGGAAGTTGGGTCAAGGCTGCCTTATTTGGGAGCAGCACGTGGAGAATCCCAGTTGTGTTGCAGAGTAAGAATGATTTCACATTACTATGTCGCTCAGTGTTCTAAGTGTTTTAATTTTGTGAGGTTGGTCCTATTATCCCTTTACAGGTAAGGAAGCTCAGAAGCTTGACTAAAGTAAACATGTATTGAAGCTAAAATAAAACTCGGGCTGTCTGACTCGAGTCTGTGCTTTCATGAAGTAGTGCTGACCTGTTAGACACAGCTATAAGAGCTGCCTTGGTTCCTGACAGGTTTCCATTTCTTGATCTCAGTCTCTTGAAAGGGTTGGGTTTGCTTCCTATCTTGGAATTATTTATCATAATTTATCCTTATAATAAAATGTCATGTCTTTGCTTAAGCTAGCTTAAGTGGGTTTCTGCCAGTTGCAACTGGAAAAATATTTCTCCAGTTCGACTGTGAATGGAACAGAAAATAAACCTCAGATAAACGGAAGCTGGCTGAGTCAAGGTGGAAATAGCAGGCAATGCAGACTTTCTTGCCCTGAAATGGGAACTTGTTAGCTTGTGTTAATACAATTGTGAATCCTTTACCCAGGCTTTCTCCAATAGTATCTTAGAACTCAGAGTATGTATACACTGAGATAAGGCATTAGAGAATTTTCTAGCTACATTAAAAAAAAAAAGTCAAATGCCTTGGTTACTATATGTAGAGTTTTTTAAAAACTACATTAGAAAAGAGAGATGTTCTTGGGGCGCCTGGGTGGCTCAGTAGGTTAAGCCCCTGCCTTCAGCTCAGGTCATTATCCCAGAGTTCTGGGATCAAGTTCCACATCTCCCTGTCTCTCATGAATAAATAAAACCTCTTAATAAAAACATAAAAAATAAAACAATTTAAAAATAAATAAATAAAATCTTTTAAAAAAGAAAAAGAAAAAAGACATTCTAAACAAAGTTCCCAGATGAAAGTTGGTTGTACCAAATTTGGCCATTTATAGCCAAATTTAGCAGATTTGACAATTACTGGAAGCCAATTTGCCTTTGGTCTGAGAATATAGAAACAGACCAAGAAATTAGTCAATGGAGGGGCATCTGGGTGACTCAGTTAAACCTCCCATTCTCTTTTTTCTCTTTTTAAAAGATTTTATTTATTTGACAGAGACACAGGGAAAGAGGAAACACGAGCAGGGGGAGTGGGAGAGGGACAAGCAGACTTTCCGCTGAGCATGGAGCCCGATGTGGGGCTCGATCCCAGAACTCTGAGATCATGACGTAAGCCAAAGCCAGATGCTTAACAATTGAGCCACCCAGGCACCTCAGCATCCCGCACTTGATTTCGGCACAAGTCATGATCTCAGGGTTATAAGATCAAGCCCTGCTGGGCATGGAATCTGCTTAAGGTTCTCTCTCTCCCTCGGCCCCACTCTCCCACCCTCCCACCTTCCCCCCACAAAAAAGAAATTAATTAGGTGGTTTATTGAATTGCAACATTTTTTTTTTTTTTGCCACCTTATTTCTAACACTGAAGTTTACATTTACATTTACACTGAAGTTTTACATTTCCAGGAAGTGAGATTTTGGTAATAGCAATGAGACTCTCAAGAAGGAGCAAATGATATTAAGGTATTCCAATTTCTCAGTTCCCACCAAAGCATTTTTCACTGCCATCCCCTTCACAAAAGTGTGATGATCCTTTACAAGGTCTATCAATAGCTACTAAGATCGGAATGCACTATATGTCTGGGAATATTACTAAATGGCAAACTGCAAGCTGCTGTATGCACTTTTTCTCTTGTTTGCTTTGAGGCTAAAGCAGCCAACAATGAAGATGGACAGAGTCCCAGCTGTTGCTAAGAAACAGAAATCCAGAAGAACTGACAACTTATGGTGAAACCTGACACACTAAGTTCTTCAGCTTTAGCTAAATACAAAACAAATCTCCCTAAAAGAAAATTGGCAGGCAGTTCTCCACAGTAAAGCAGTTGCATGTCATAAACCCCAAAGTGGACTCAGACCACGGACTATCTCAAACCGCCAAGCACCTCTCATTCTCCAGTACAAAACAATCTGTACCAGCCAGAAGTGGGTACCCTTGCCCCAAGTGAAGACCCTGAGTGTCCTTTGTCAGGAGTGGCTCTGGAAGATTGTAAAAGAGAATCCGAATTAGGTGCAGCCAGATATCCTAATAATTGACTAGGAAGTGGGTCCATTAGCTCATGCCTTATAAGATCTCAAGGCCTATTATTTACCATCCCACTCCTGCTGAGTATAATATATAATTTAGTTGAACTTGTTGAATTTATATTTAGTCCACAAAATATAGCATTAATCCAAGTATTTCTTGAGTGCTTTTTATATACCTACCCTTGGGGTAGGGGCATGGAAATACGTGCTAAGATGGACAATGGGTTTTTGCACTTGGAGTTACCATTCTATTTGGGGGGAGGGAAAAAAATATCATTAAGGAAATAAAGTTACAAATTGGGATGGGTTCTGCAGGGGAAAGGTGAGGTAATGTCAGAGAAATTTAAAAAGGAGACAAATGGAAAGAGCAGTGGGGTGGTCAGAAAAGTCTTCTTCAAGCCATAGGTGGTAGAATGAGGTTGCACTTATTGTAGGAAGAACCATGGGAAGAGCAAGAAGAAGAACAAGTGCAAAGACCCTAGAGTAAGAAGGGGTTTGTTACATGTGAAGAACCAAAGGAGGCAAGTATAGCTGAAGCATAGTGTATGAGAAGTTGATACTGGACTCAAAAACACATTCAAGGAACCTCCTTTTATCCAGGGCTTTGTGGCCTATGGAAAGCATTGCAGTTTAATTCCAAACACAAGCAGATACTATTGAAAGGTTTTACACTAAAGAGTAGCATAATCTGATTTACTTTCTAAAAGACTGTTGTAGCTTCTATGTAGAAAATAGATAATAGTAGCAAAAGTGAAAGCAGCTCTAACTCTCCACTTAAAAAGCTAGTCTAATGTATAATAGCTGTTAGGTTTAGAGGAGTAGCTTTGAAATGTAGAGAAGATGGAATTAAGATTAATTTGGGTTTTAAGAATGACAACATTTGAGTTGAGGTCCTCATTTATGATACATTAGTATCTAAATATATCGATAAATAGCTAACAAGAATATTGTTTGGGAATGTGGAGATAAATATCAAAGAGCTAGGCATGTTGAAGGTATTTGAGAGTAGAGAGAGCTGAGAGGGAAATGCTGTTTTTTTTTATTTTTCATAAACTCCAATATAATTTTTAAATAAAAATTAGTGTGTGTGTGTGTGTGTACAAAAAATCTTAGCTGTGAAAAGGTTAGAGAACAGTATGGTAATAGATGAAGTAAGTCAACAAAGTGTTTCTTTTTAGTTGAAAATACTGATGTATGTTGGTAGACTGACATGAATAATAAGCAGAGAATGAAAATTTGGTGATGTGTAGTAGACAAATGGAATAACTGAAGGAGCTAAACCGAGAAGAGAAAACATAGGCGTCAAGAGTTACAATTGCTCATGATAGGGAAAATGATACTGTTTCAATTTGAACAGGAAAGAAGGCTGAGAAGGTGAGTACAGATGCAGAGAGGTTTGGATATCTGTTGGAATGAAAATGAAGTAAATCCTCTCTGATGGTTTCTGTATTCACAATCAATTATGTATGGAGTAGGATCATCAGCTGAAAATGAGGAGGGTGAAGGAGTCTGAGGTAACAGGAAAAAAATATGAGATTTCTACCTCAGAAAATGTGAAGATGAACTTCCTAGGGAAGCATAGTAAGACTGCCAGTTTGGCTTGGGTGTTCGTTTGTGGTCTGTGGTCATGAATTTAGAGAGAAATGAGTCCGCTAATTGTATTATTTCTTTATTAAGTAGCTTGGGTCTCTGCACAAAGAACCAGATTGAATTCAAGCAGGTTGGAGATTTTGTGAAATGAGTTCAACAGAGAGAGATGGGAGCCAAAGGCCCTTGATTATTCTTCAGAAGGAATGATTATATGATGAAACATGAATTCCATGCTGGGTAAATGTGGGAGTGAATACAGGTAATTAAAAAGTAGTGGGAGTGGAGGAGGGTATCAATGAAGTAGAGGTCTGTAAGAAGCTAAAGATTTACTGCCAAGCTAAAGTGAGCTGGATTAGGAGGTGGTGGGTGGACCAAAATTGATATTTCACAGGTAGTACAGTCATCAGTGCTTACGTGGTCCAGGGTTGGTCTAAGATATGAATTGAGGTTGGTGATGGTTTTTGGAGATGATGAAGGCTAAAGAATCTTTTCCAGTTCCCAGTAAAGATCTTAGAAGTGTCTACTCTATGCTAGCAGACTATAAAATCAGAAACTCTTCTTGGATCAGTAAGAGAAGGGACAACACAGGACAGACCTCTGCCCCCAAGATTGTGAGACAAGCAAATACACAGAGTCATGGTTTACCTGAGCAGAAACAAGCAGAAAATACTGGGAACAAGACCAGACTAGGAAAATCTGAACCATAATTGATGAATATCTAGAGGCTTTGTGTAAACAACTCTGAATTAAAAACTTCGGGGGACCCAGTCATAGAGGGGTCGCCCAAATATTATATGAGATTTACCTCCAAGAGCTTGACTAGGTTCCCACAATAAATATCTAACATGAATTCCCGTATGCTTTCTGCAGGGAGAGAGGAAAAGAGCCATTCAGAAATATTCCAGACCATTCTGTTCTTCTAAACAAAGCCTGCCCTCAGGAGAAACTAGTTAGCCAGTGCCTAACCTGTTGGGCTATTTTCAAAGCCTAACTGACCTAAGGGAAGGGAAATACCCAACTCCTATTCACTCTAGTTATCCTGTCCCACCGCAAGGGAATAGAAAAAACAGAAATACTTATAAGGTTCACAGTTTAGAGACATAGGCACACTAAATAACTGAAATCTTGGAATGCTTGTCCTCCACCAACACCTCAACACCACATCACTAAAGGCCTATTTACAGCAATTCCTTTTATCCAGTACATTATGTCCAACTATCAAGAAAAAAAATTCCAGGTATATCAAGAAGCAAAAAACAAACAAAACAAAACAAAACCAAAAACCAAAAACAAACAACAACAAAAAACAAAACCAAACCAAAACAAAAAACACCATAATTTGAAGAGACAGAGGACAAAGTAAGCATCAGACTGGACATGGCAGAGTTGTTGGGAATTATTAATCAAAGAGTTTAAAACAACAATGATTGATATATTCCAAACAATAGATAAAGTAGGCATCATGCAAGAATAGGTAGGCAATGTAAGCTGAGAGATGGAAATCCTAAGAAAGAAACAGAAATGCTACAGATTTAAAAACAAAAACAAAAACACTGCTATTGGGTGGGTCAGCTACATATACTTTGAAAGTCACTGAGAATGATCATATATAGTGTTGGAAAGGGGAAATATGAGCATAAACCAGATAAAAAAGTTGTCAATAAATAGAAGAATGACTAGAAGTGGACAGCTGTACAGGACTTGACCAGTGATCAAGGTCATCACATCAGCTTCAAAGGAGCTTATATTCTCGGAGACAAGAAGGACATGCCCCAGATCCTGACCCTGCGATCCACTATTTAGGGGTAAAGAAAGTCTACAGTTGAAAAGAATGTAGTTGAGTCATTATTAATTTAAGACAGCCTGCACTCATTTAATGCTAAGAACGTAGGTCCTAATTTGATTAGGACACATCCTATTCAACAAGCATGTGTGAAACATCTAGGTGTTGTGCTATTTGTTTTAGATGTTTGAGATACAACAATCAATAAGAAAGCCAAGTCTGTGCTTTTTTGGGGGGGGGGGGGGGGGGGGGAATTTATGTTCCTGTGTGGGGAGCCAGAAAGTAAACATATGTTCTATCTGGTAGTGTTAAGCGCTATGAAGAAAAAATACATATTTTGAGAGGGCTAGAGGGTGATGGGGATGGTGTTTTAAACAGGGTTACAGAGAGCTTTTCTGATAAGGTCATAGACATGTGAGCCAAAAACTGAATAAAGTGAGACACTTGGAGATATTTGGCAGGGACAGGGGCATTCTGTGTAGAAGGAAGAGCAGGACAAAAGCCCTAAGGCCAGAGGGTACTTATTATGTTTATGACACAGCAAGGAATCTGATTTGAGTTCAGTGCGGGGAGCACTCACATAGTAATTATTTGTTTGTTTATACTAATTTTTGTATTAACACTGAGGAAGTAAAAGTGCTCATTTAGCTAGCTTCTCTATCTCTATTCATATTTTAAATTCTCCATAGGTCTTAATTTTTCAACCTGGAAATGTGAAGTACTTAGACATTTGGCATCACATAATAAGGCATAAATGCTTTATTTTTTAAAAAATTAAAAATTCATTTGATTTTATGGTTTCTTAATATTAGTTATTATTGTGGTTCACCTATTTTTTATCCTGTGATGAATGAAGATCACTTTAATTAGAGGAATGTAAGCAAAAATTACATGAAATGATCATTTTATATATGTCACCAACAAAACTTCCAGAGGAGATAGTAGGTGAGCCTACATGATTCATCTGAAATAAGTAAGAGAAATAAGTACAAGTACTTTGTCTAAGTTTGATGTTCTGTTGGTCTTAGTGGTTAAATGAACATCTAGTCATTAATAAATAAAGCTGATTGCACATTTTCAAAACAATTCAAGCTTCTTTAAAAAAAAAAAAAACAAACATAGGATGAAGAATGCAGTCTAGTGGAACTGCTATGAGGAAGAGTGTGGCAGCCAGTAGCCTGCTGATTTCAGTAACTTCCATTTTGGCTCCATCCCCCACCCTCCTCCTAAATCCACTCTTAACAAAGAATCCAGGGGGTGTCTTTACAAACATAAAGCAAATCCTATTGCTCCACTGTTTCACACCCTTTCAGAGAAATCCAGCCTTCTTTCCATGGTCTTCCAAGAGCCTGGATGACCTGACTTCAGTCTTGCTCTGCAGTCTTACCCCATCAGTCTCCCCCCTACTCATTCTGTCCTGGTCACTTGGCCTCCTTTCTGTCCACAAGCCTGCCAAATGCTTTTCCCCTCACAGGCTTTTGCTCTGGTTGTTTCTGGGCCTGGAATGCTGCTCTCAGCTCTTCTCATGCGCTATTCGTCATCCTTTAAGTCTCAGGTCAGATGTCACTTCCTCAGAGAGGCCTCTGAACGGCATTCTCTAACGAGGCTTTCTTCAGTTACTTTTTCTAGTTCCCTTCTTTATTTTCCTCATAAAAATAGCAATTAGGATTTACATTTACCTCATTTTCCTTGTCTTACCAGCCTATTGTTTTTCCCTATTAGAAGGTAAGCACCCTGGTCAACTGATAGGGTGAAACATTTGAAAAAGTTTAGGAATATGTTAAAAGTAAATTTTGTAGGATTTTTAAGAGCAATTAAAAGTTGCAGGTAAGGGGCACCTGGGTGGTTCAGTGGGTTAAGCCCCTGCCTTCGGCTCAGGTCATGATCTCAGGGTCCTGGGAACAAGCCCTGCATCGCTTTCTCTGCTCAGCAGGGAGCCTGCTTCACCACCCACCCCACCCCCCCCCACCCCACCCCCGCCTGCCTCTGCCTACTTGTGATCTCTGTCAAATAAATAAATAAAATCTTTAAAAAATTACAGGTAAAGTATAAACATTCTACAGAAAGATAATAAAATTATAGTACCCTATTGCCATCTTTTTCATGGTTATCATAAAGTTAAATATGATTTAACTAAATATGGTGATGTAATACCCTTGGAGTGGTAGGGGTGGACGTAGTATGTGAGCGCTGCATGCTTATAGTGGAAGTTGACATTGTTTGTCCATCATCCATTCCACCTCTTGCCTATTGCATAGTGGCCATGAAGACCACTTAAGGGGTCAGCCTGATTAAATTGATTAGTGTAATCCAATTGCCCTTGCCAATCTACTAATCTGAGGATGGGCCGTTCTGAGCCAGTAAATCCATGGCATTCCCTAGGTTATAGGGAATGGCTCAGGAACGAACATATGGCCCAATTCGTAGTAAAGATCTATAAGGAATTCGTCTAGATAGTCAGAAAAAGAAATCTTCTTTATTCTAATCTGAAAAATCAGAGAATGGATCTCTCTCTTCCTTTGGATATCAGCTGTGTTAGCATGAGACCAGGAAGTACTACAGGTTCATTTGCCCCACGGGAGAGGCCGTCTATGGATGGGACATCATTCCAAGGATAATAGAACTGAGGGAACCACAGAGAAATGGAGCTAGTGTCACTGAATGAAGTTGACTCAGGTTCACAATAAACTCCGGACTTTGAATTGTGGAAATCAGCACAATTCTTACTTCTTAAATAAGGTGGGATTGGTATTACTAGAAGTTGAGGCATCTTACCGGAAAAAATCCCTACTTTCTCTTAACAAGTAAAGAGACATTATCTAAAATATGTAAATGAAGAAATAGCTTTCAACAAATACTGTTTTTTTAAAAGATTTTATTTATTTATTTGACAAGGAGAGAGAGGACACAAGCAGCGGGAGCAGTTGGCAGAGGGAAAAGGAGAAGTAGGCTCTCCGTGGAGCAGGGAGCCTAATGTGGGGCTCTATCCTGGCACCTGGGATCATGACTTGAGCATGACCTAAGGCAGACGCTTAACTGACTGAGTCACCCAGGAGCCCCCAAGTTAGAATTTTAAATTGAGTCCATTTAAAAAAATGATTTCTTTAATTACTATTTAATATGGGCAATTTAAAAATCAAAGTATTTGTTGTTCTGAATGTAGAGAATGGTAATCGGGAAGTGGGGTACATAGAGTGAACATAGGAAGTCAGAGTCTTAAAGGATAAGAAATTTGAAGTTTCATCTTTTTTTTTTTTTAATTTGTTGGCATGAATAGGGGGAGGAGCAAAAGGGAGAGGGAGAAGCAGACTCGCTGCTGAGCAGGGAGCAGAACTCAAGGCTTGGTCTCAGGACCCCCGAGATCACAACATGAGCAGACACTTAACCAACTGAACCACCCAGGTGCCCCTCATCTTTGTTTTTGTTTTTTTTTAAGTTCCCAGGGGGTAATATCTAAAATGTATGTACTATGTTACAGAGGTATTGAGCAAACAAACAAACAAAAAAAAATACTGAGTGCTTGTTTGTTAAGATAGATTTCTTAAAACAAAATGGACATTTTATACATACGGTTGTCATAGCCGTTTCTGAGCAGTAAGAATATCGGCTTTTCTTTTTCTGAGATTGATATTGATAGTATGCTTTCTCTAAATAATATTATGGCCCCATGTTCCACTTGTCAAATCTTTTCCTGTTTCAACATGAAGCAAATTTATTGCTCCCCAATAGATTTTCACAGTGTTCTCATGGTCACTCCACATAAAATTCTGGATAAATCTTTGATACTTTCCTCCCCTTACTACAAATTCACTTTGCATCTTTTCTCATCCAGATTTCAAATATCATCTGACATATATTTCAGTGGAGTGTTTCAGTATCTTCCACAACCAGTTAATTTTTATGCAGGATAAATAGTTGAAGACACATCAAGTAATTTTTTCACTACAGAAAAATGCCCACGTGCAGGGAAAGTAGAGGCTGAAATCCAGCCTGTATCAACTTGCTATGTACTCTGAAATTTGCTGCCAGCAAGAAAGGGCACATTTTATAATTCACACAAAGTTACTATACATGTTATTGGTGACCAAGGTTGGAAAGGGAAATAAAAACAGCAACAGGAGAGGGTTATTGAATATATAATCAATTTCAACCAAGGTTTTTGGATTATTCTCTGAGTGTTAAGCCCTGAGTCAGAGAAAAGAGGAAATCATTGGGCCTGTGATGAATAGGGGGATTACAGGTCTGTTGAGTACCCCAGTTTGTTTAATTTTTCCCGTTTTCTTATTTGGTTAGTGTCTCCTTTTGCTCTTAAATGTGTACCACTATGGATAGAAATTATGTAGTCACCCTAAAAAAAGAAGGGAAAGTTAATTCTAGACTGAGTGGCATGACAGGAGGATTGGTGGGGGAAGGGACACAAGGTAGAAATATGACAGAAAACATAGTGACTCTGAGCTGGTGAAGGGACACACCACTTTTAAGGAGTTGTGTTTTTTTTTTGTTTTTTTTTTTTTACTTTCGTTAAAGATTTTATGTATGTATGTATGTATGTATGTATGTATTTATGAGAGGAAAAGAGAGCAAGCACCCACAGGGAAAGCAGCTGGTAGGAGGAGAGGGAGACGCAGGCTCCCCGCTGAGCAAGGAGTCCAATGTGGGACTCATGACCTGAGCCAAAGGCAGCCATTTAACCAACAGAGCCACCCAGGCGCCCTTAAGGAGTTTTCATTTGTCTTCAGAGCAGTGAGAACTAATGATATTTTGGGAGCAGGGAGATGGTAAGATCAGATCTGTTTAGTATTGGTAAGATCTAAAGTACATTTCCCCTATCACTGCCTTTCCTCCCCACCACCTCCCACCATATACACATACATAGGACTAGGAAGAAGGAAAGGAAAATCATGTCCTTTCTGAGTATAAACACACTCATAACTGAGCTCCACTTAATCTTCAATCCACTATAACTCCTTGGAATAACCCACCCTCTCCATTCCCTCTGTAAAACACATTGCTATCATCGGCATGCTGAGCTTTTAAGAGCTTATATGTGGTAAGCTACTCTAGTGCAACATACATTTCTGCTTCTGTAAGTTGAATTGCATATTTTAAATTATGTATTTGTTCTTTTAAACTTGTTAATGCTAGTTGTACTCATTGTTGCAGTTATATAATTGAAAAAAAAATACGTAAACTGATGAACTAAGAAGGCAATCTAGATTCTTTGAAACTTGTGGAATGATTTTGAAAAACTGAAAGTCAACTGGCTAAGAATATTCAGATAAATGAGGTATATATGAAACAGCTGTTAAAAAAAAGTGAAATAGCATAAACATCCAGAAGATTCTGCATTCAGTTTGCTTAACAGTATTGTTCAGCAAACAGTTTGCATTACAGTATTATCATATACTGTATAACTGAAGCCATATTAATATGCTCTAGTAAAGGGACAGGCCAAGTCTGGCCTGCAGTCAAAGCTACTACTTGGTTGGGCTTATAGTGGCATATGGTCATTCTCCAGGATTCATGCAGTTTTTGCAGGGGGCAGACAAATGATAGGGACCTATGATGGGGACCATGTGTTAGGGTTCTCCAGAGAAACAGACTAATAGGATATATATAAAAAGAGATTTATTGTAAGGAATTGGTTCATGCTTTAGAGGCTAAGAAGTCCCAAGAGCTGTACAAATAAGCTGGAGACCCAGGAGAGCTAATGATACAGTTCTACTCCTAGTCCAAAGCCCTGAGAACTAGGAGACATGATGGTGTAAGTTCCAGTCTGATTCTGAATCCAAAGGCAGGAGAAGACTAAGAAATCAGGCAGGGAGAGAAAATTCTCCGGTTACTTAGCCTTATTTGTTTTATTCAGGCCTTCAGTAGATTGTATGAGACCCACCCTCAGTGGGGAGGGCAATCTGTTCAGTCCACCTATTCAAATGTAAATTTGAATCTAGAAACACTCTTATGGACACACCCAGAATGCTTAACCAACTATCTGGGCACCTTGTTGCCCAGTGAAGTTGACACATAAAATTAACTCTCACGGAGCACCACCCAGGCATCCTGTGACCTTTAAAACTAGCACCCATCTCCACCATGCATACCCAAAATATGATACATTATTTTTTTGTTGTTGGGTCAGAAGTAGACTGGGTATTAGTTTCCAAGACTTCTAAGTCTTCCCCACTGTAACAGCTTTTACTTAAAAGCTAAAACCCAGTATGGGGATTACTCCAATGCCTAGTGTGTCAATCACAATTATTACCTTTAGGGATTGAAGAAATGAGCACTAGTTGTTTCCATAGACCCAGTGTACTTACTGTGAATCCGAATTTGTCCAGGACTACATTTATTACTTGGCTCTTATATATTCCTACTCTTAATAGGGAGGTCAAGATAATATTCTCAGTCTCTGGTATCGATGTCAACACACGTCCCGTGTCTAATTTTCCTTGAAATGTCTGGACACTTCCTTTTCCTCAGTGTTCAGTCACATGAGAAAATGGCCTAGGTCCTTTTGTGGGAGGGACTAGAAGAATCATTACAATATATATTTGCCGTAGTGTTGTGGAGTCCTTTCTGCTAGAACCTGACTACCTCTAGAGTCAATAGCTTCTGGGTCTAAAAAAAATTAGCTCCAGTCTGGGAACTGGGCAAGGGCTCATGACACTTTTTACTATAGTGACCATGCTCAGTCTCCTCATTCATTCTTCCTTTCTTTGATTACATACATTAGGCAGTATTCTTGTTGCCGGCCCATTATTATTATTATTTTTTTCTCTTAGGGGCACTTCTAGAAGATATCTCCACAACTCCTTCCAGGTTGAACTCCCTTGGCTATCATGCTGATTTCCTCAGTCATTAGGATAATTGTGACATGTTGACTTCTGGTATTAAGTTCTGTCTTCTGGATCTACTATGCGCCTGGGCCCCATCATTCCCATTGCTACTAATAAGCCAAGTTTTATGATAGTATCACCTACAATAAGCCCTGGTCTTTAGAGGTAAGCTGTCACTGAACTTCTTCATGAGGGTGATACCTCTCTTACCAGGGCATGTCCATTGGTTTTGGAGAATGGTGTACCCTCTGGCCCCTCTCATGGAACATAATCTTCCATTCTGGGCTTCTGGCCTCACATAATGTATCTACTTCTCTGATCTTTTAAATCTACCCTCCACTGTTGGGCGTGAAAATTTAGGCATTTCAGCAACTCTCAGCATAGGCCATTACTTTCTCTAGACTTTCAGGAACCATCCTAACAGGATATTTTCACCATCCCCTGGGACCTTGTCAGATTGTGAATTCCCATAACCCAAGAATGCCAACAAGTCAATAGCTTACCCTTATCTACTGTTATGTTCTAGCTCTTTTGATCAAGTGCTCTGAAAACCTGCCCAAATATTCCCCTGTTTCGGGTCAGTATATGCTGACAAGTTCTTGCTGCCTAGCATATTCCCATGTGGTGTAGCAGCCATGAAAGAAGGTGGGCTAAGTTTCTTAGAGAGCCCTCTTTTGTTCAGAAGCCCGTACTATAGTGACTTTCTGCCTGGGGGAGTGCTAGCTTTTTTTTTTTTTCCCACTTTTTAAAAACATTTTATTTATTTATTTGACCGAGAAAGGAGGGAGCACAAGCAGGGGGGAGCAGCAGGCTCCCCCTGAGCAATGAGCCCTATGAGGGATTTGATCCCAAGACCATGAGATCATGACTTGAGCGAAAGCAGACACTTAGTTTAACTGCTTAACCAACTGAGCCGTGGAGGAGTCCAGGAGTGCTAGCTTTTTTTTTTTTTTTTAAGATTTTATTTATTTATTTGACAGAGAGAGATCACAAGCAGGCAGAGAGGCAGGCAGAGAGAGAGAGGAGGAAGCAGGCTCCCTGCTGAGCAGAGAGCCCAATGCGGGACTTGATTCCAGGACCCTGAGATCATGACCCGAGCCGAAGGCAGCGGCTTAACCCACTGAGCCGCCCAGGCGCCCCAGGAGTGCTAGCTTTTAACCAGAAAGGAGGGTAACTTCTGTAGGTTCTGAATGTTCATGGGAGTCTCTCAGGAACCAGAATCTTTGGGGGCATCCACACAGCTCTCCATATGCCCCGTGTGTGAGGGTCCTGATTTTTCCAACAAGTTACCTACCCTTGGCTTCAGTTGTTTTTAAAGCTTCTTGATTGATTAAGTTTTGAGTTTGGTGTTAAAGCTTTTGCTGTTTTTCTCAGGCCAGGAGGCAAAGGTGGAAGCCATTAGGGAAGTAGTTTTCACTTGGTTAACTGCTCTCTGGTTTTCATTAACCTTCTGTAGGCCTCAGTGCAACTTAATAATAGCCAGCTAATAATAGCTTGTATCTATTGTTCATACACCTACACACACTTTTGAATTGCCTGCATTTTTGCCCCTGTCATGGCATTCCTCTGCTTCAGGAGAATCTCCCTAGTGACAACCAGTGAATGTTTTCTTAACTGGGCCACCACATTGTACCAGAGACTATCCATGCCCCAGATACCACATGTGGTGAGGTTCATGGACAGTGGGACAGTTCAGATCCAGTTTCCCAAACCCCCTCTTACTGATTTCTCAGAGTACTCCTTTTATCAAGTGTCTCACTCAGGGTATTCCAAGAAACAGAAGATGGCACGAAGTTAATTGTACAGGAAGCCTATTGGAAAAAAGATGAAGGGAGAGAAAGCAGGATTGGGAAAGAAAGGTTTCAGATGATGGTACAAATATGACAAAAGCTCAGCCAGCACAATGCAGAGCTCTGGAGCAAATATTCCTGTTGGGGAAATCCTATATTGGGCAAAGATGGCTGGGCCCTAGTACTACCGCCATCCTCAGTCATTGGCTGAGCAGGAGAGTTCGCCTCAGTTGGAATGCTGGATCAAAACCTGAAAATGCTGCAGGTAGAGGCAGTTACCTTAATGGCATTAATTGCAGCTGAATTGCAAGTTCTGTCTTGAAGGGAGGTAGAAGCAGTACACTTCCATGGCTATCCTGATCTAGCTTGGAAAGGCTTAGGGGTGCCAGCAACTAGTAGCTGAAGAACTTGATCAGGGGGTTGGGAAGGGAGGCTGAAACATGGAGTGCTGATTGAAAGTGCTGAAGAAGCATTTTGAACACTACATCTCCCCAAGTCTGTATCATTAGGCAAAGGCCAACTGCAAAGTGGAGTTTTACGGGAGCACAGTTATGCCCATCTGTTTACATGCTGCCCATGGGCTGCTTTCTTGCTACAATTCAAGAGTTGAACGAATTGAAAATATTTACTACCTGGCACTCTAGGGAAAAGTTAGCTGACTTCTGATCTCTTAAGTTTATTTACATCTATATATTTCTGTGGTAGAAATAATAAAAAATGGTGTGCCATGATGCATCTCTTCCAAAATCTGCAGTCAGAGAAATCACACTGGTAGCTTGCAATTGGCTGTGGTGGGAGAATTTTCGCCATAGAAATAAGCAAATGCTGCAATTCAAGTCTTTTCCTTTTTGGAGAGCTGCTTGCTAAACACTGACTAGCAGCATTTATTGCTTCATGGTAAGTGCTGCGGACTGAATTGTGTCTTCCCAAAATAGATGTATTGAAGTCCTAACTCCCCATCCCTCAGAATGTGACTGCATTTGGAGATAAGGTTTTGAAAGAGGTAATGAAGCTAATCCACTGTGACTGGTGTCTTCATAAAAAGGTAATTTGGGATCAGATACAAAAGGGAAGACCATGGGAGGACTCAGGGGGAAAAAATGGCTATGAACAAGCCAAGGAGGAAGCTCCAGAAGAAATCAACCCTGCTGACACCTTGACCTTGGGCTATTTTCTAAGCCACCCAATCTGTGGTGCTTCATTTGGGAAAACTAATATAGTAAGTGACTCAAGAAAGTGTCAGAGTTTACAGAGAAACATTTACTGAAATGATTTTCAAATAACATTTGTCTCTTGAGTGGCTGTACCTCACTCTTTTCACCCCCAAATTCAGTTGCCAGATCAGCCTTTTGTACCCCTGGAAGACCAGTTCCATTAGGAAATAAATACTATATTACTCGTAGTACTATACTAATATTAGACTATGTATTTGAGTAGACTATTAGGCAAGGCATCTTTATGACTCCTTTGGGCATAAGTAGACTTTAAATCGTTATAAGTACTTTTAAAAATCAAGTGTTCTTGGGAAGATGCTAATCTATTTTCAGTTCAGATTAATACTACAGAAGCAATAGTCAGAAATCTGTTTTTTGATGTAAATTTGCATTCGGTTAATAAATACAATCACTTACCCATGTATATTTCTTTTCTGTGATTTCAATATCTAAATAAGAGGTCAGTAAATGAAAATTGCTTTCCTTTTTTGACTTTCAAAAATGCACAATATTAAAATATCAAAAGCTTGTTTAGAATTGTATGGAAAAGTAGTAAAAGTAGAGATGCTAGAATTGAAGTTAGGGAGATCTGTAGAGTCTCAGACTCAGTCACTTATCTGTTATCCCAGAAGTCCCATTGTTTCCTCCCAAGAATCCTGGGCACCTGAGAATTACAGTGTGGAATGTGTTATAGAGAAATAAGCATTATGTAAGGATTTGAAAGTTTTGCTCTGAATTTGTGACTTTGAGCTGATTGTTAACCTCCTCTGGTCTTTGATTCTCTGGTTTGCATAGTGGAGATAAAAGATATAGATGATCTCTAAGGCACCTTTCAGCTCTAAAATTCTATGATCTCCAGTTCTACCTGGTTATAAACCATTTCACATCTATCCAGGTGATACCAGGGATTTAATCTAAGGTCATGAGCAAGCCAGACTATGCCAAAGGGTAAACAATTCTTAACTGCACTCTGCATTCTCTTTAACTCTGGAAGCAAATTTCATTTTTCACATTGGCTGAATTCATCTCTGGTCAGGAACTAAGAATTATTCCAAACTTGCCTGATTTATCTGGCATAGATAAGGAGTATTCATATTGTAACTTGAAAACTCTGTTAGTTCATGAATATCAAATTAACCAGAAACCTGGCACATAGTAGGCATTCAATAAATAGTTGTTGTCCCTTGTGACTTAGCTAAAAAACACTGAATTACCTACTTTAAAGTAGTGAATTTTATGGAATGTGAGTTACGTGTCAATTTAAATAGTTGTTGAGTGAATGAAATGTTGCATTATGAATGTAGATGAAAGGGTATTCATGTTGCGATTTTAAAATGTTGATTTCTGATGTTCAGAATAAAATAACAACAAGACAAAAAAAAAAAATACCAACCAAAAAAACCCCAAAATAAAAACAGGAAATTTAAATCAAATACCTAATAGGAACATTAGTTGTCAGGAGACATTAAAGATATTTGGGATACACCCTTGAACTTTGAGATTTTGGCAAGCATGTATAAAATAGAAATTTCCTTGCTGCTTTTTCAGAGGCAAAATAATGACCAGATCAGCTGTGTTCCTTTATGACATTTAAAAATGCTCTTATGCTTTATAAGTACTACAGTGACATTTAATGACATGAATTCATGATGCCTCACATGTATCATATTATTTCCTTGGATCAATTTCTTAATACAATGATAGTCATGGGCTTTTTTATTAACTATAAAAATTTACAATGTTTGATCAAACTCAAGAATGCAGTATTTTAATATTTCCTCCTTTTTGTGAGTAAATGAATATTTGCTGAGAGGGGTGTTAGGAATCTTTTAAGTTAGTTTAAAATAAAAATGCTTCATATTTGTTTTACTTCTTTTTTTCCAGTTATATTGAAAAATAATTGATATACATCACTGTATAAGTTTAAGACATAATGAATGATTGATTTACATATATTATGAAATGATTACAATCGTAAGTTAGCTAACATCAATTTCTCTATATAGATACAATAAAAAGAAAAAAAGGAAAAAATTTCTCCTAGTGATGAATTCTTAGGATTTACTATAACAATTTTTCTATATATCATACAGCAGTATTAGCTATAGTCATCATGTACATTACATCCCTAATATATATTTATCTTATAACCAGAAGTTTGTATCTTTTGAACACCTTCCTCCAATTTCCCCTCCCCCAATCTCTCTGCCTCTGTTAACCACAAGTCTGATCTCTTTTTCTATGAGTTCGGGTTTTTTGGTTTTTGGTTTTTGGTTTTTGGTTTTGTACAGTGAGATTGTACAGCATTTGTTTTTCTGTATTTGACTTATTTTACTTAGCATAATGCCTTCAAAGTTCATCTGTGTTGTCACAAAACAAATGGTAAGATTTCCTTGTTTTTTGTTTTGTTTTGTTTTTAATGGATGAGTAATATTCAGCTGAATGTGTTTAGGTTGGGGGTAACTACTTTATCCACTCATCTGTTGATGGACACTTAGATTCGTTCCATATCTTGGCTATTGTAAATAATATTACTGTAAATAATGAGGTGAACATGGAGGTGTACATATCTTCTCTAGTTTGTTTTCTTTACCTTTGGATATAGACCCAAAAGTGGAATTGTTGCATCATGAAGTAGTTCTATTTTCAATTTGTTGAGGATCCTTCATATTCTTTTCCATAATGCCTGTACCAATTTACAATCCCACCAGCAGTGAACAAGTGCTCCATTTTCTCGGCATCCATGCCAGCATTTCTTGTCTCTTGCTTTTCGATGACAGCCATTCTAACAGGCATCAAGTGATATCTCATGGTGATCATAATTTCCATTTCCCAAATGACTAGTGACATTGCGTGTGTTGTCATGTACCTGTTAGTACCTTCACATGTCTTCTGGTTTATTTCTTATTTTCACCATATAATTAACAGGAGAGGGCAGTAATAGACTGCTTTCAAGAATTCTATAGCTTAACATGTATTTCAGAGTCAAAATCCTATAATTCTGCTTTTAAAATTCTCCTTCAGTAATGTGCGACATGCTCTTTATATTCATTACTAATGAATCGTTTAAACCTCTCATGTATCCCTTACAGCATAAAGTATCCTTAGTAATTGTCTGACCCCCTCACTTTATAAGTAAGAAGATGAAAGCCTAAAAGATCGTGTGTGATACCTCTAAGACTGCCTAACCACTTGATGGCAGAATTTATTTAATTTTGCCCTTATTACCACAACAAACCATCCGTTTAGTTTGCATTCAAGAAATGGAAACTAGTTATTAACTTTGCAATGGATTCAGAAGAGATCTGAAGAACTTTAGGCTTGACTAAGATCAGGTTTACCCCCTCAGAATTACTTAATAGTTAAAAAAAATGTGTCAAAAATTATTAATTTATATTATCTGAATTCACAAATAAATCTGATGCCTCTTCCTCTTCCTGATCCTATTCCTCATTTTCATTGACTATATTTCTATTAGTATGTTAATATTTGTATACATCTGAATTCTTTACAAAGAGGATTTGAGACAACCCCGAAACATATTTTTACAAAGCATAAAAGTCTTGGGCTTTCTTTGCACTATTAGTATTAAGTTTGGATGATGTATAAAAATCATTATATATTAAATCTCAGGTCTGTATTACTTTGCTTGACTAGATTTTTTTTTTTTTTTTTTTTTAATTCAGCCCGTGAGAACTCTGCATTGCCCTGCTCATGGTGCATTGGGGGCCTTCCCGCCTCTGAACTATCGTTCTGGCCTCCTTCCCTTCAAAAAGGTAAAGCGCTGGATAGGTTGTTTGCACATCATCTCCAGACACCAGAGTGCTGGCCAGAGTCTGGCCCTCACTGTCTTGGAGTGCTGCTGAGAGTTCCAAGTGAGCCAAAGCAGAAACAGTATAAGCCCCCTCCAAAACAACAACAACAACAACAACAACAACAACAACAACAACACCATCATAGCTATTACATCTGTATGTTGGTTAAAAATTATTCTTAGTAAGAACTTTGATAGGCTTTGAAAATTTCTGGCAAAATTGTATTTCTTATCGTATTGGTAGCTCTAAGTAATACAACACAGTTCCCGTTTTGATGCTACAATATGAGCAAACTGTAAAGATCAGGGCATAAAATAGACATTTTTATTGACTGTTTCTCTTAGGGAAGAGATAAGCTCCCCCAACCTTGGTTTTCCCACCCGAGTTTATGCTCTTTCTGCTTCTGGGATATGAGTTGGAAAATTGTTCTTACTAGTAGCTTCTCAACAACAGCAGGTGCAGTCAGTCAGCTTACCAGAGTATTTATGCTATATCAAACAAAATGCCTCTGTCCTGAGTAATCATTTTTTATTATATACTCACTGATGAACCAGAAAATCAGTAAATACACATGTGCATGTACCTGTAGAAATATAAATGAGAATCTTGGATACTGTGCTGTGCTGTGACACCCAGATTTCAGCCCCTTAGGACTGAGACACCCATGCCTACATCCACCTGGAGTGTTGGCTGGGGACCTCTCATAGCTACCTTCTTATCTTGAAATTCCTCTTGATCTGAAGAAGATCCTGCATCACATTTACACTCCCTCTGTCGACGTGGGGAACTTCTCTGAGGAGGCTTCAGAGCTCACACGGGTCAACTGAGGCCTGTGTTACTATGGCATCACAGTTCAAATTCTCCCTCTACCCAATACTATTTCTCTTACGGCTCACCGATCTTGTTTCCGAGAGAAACCCCCACCCCCAACAGGCCTCCTACATGCAGATCTCAGAATCTCAGGGTGTGTTTCCTAGGATCCGGCCCTGCAATAGTGTATATATATATGGATATATGGAAATAGAGGAGAGAAAGGAAGAGAGAAATTTGAATGAGGTGATTAATTTTAGCTATCACATGTGGCATAATCATGGGGGAAGGACGAACACAAGACTTGGATATCAAATTCATTTTCTTAAATACCACTGCTCCTATTTTATCTACATTCCTTTTACTGGATGATCTTCCATTTATCCCTACATGTTAAACTACCTCATCCTTATGTGCTTCACTCTCTTTTCTATGATTTATGAGCAATCTTTACATTCAACTTGTTCCTGTGAAATTCATTAGTACTTAAAAATGGTTCCTTAAATCTTTAGTTCCAAATCTAATCTTCTCTGAGATCCACAGGAGAATTTCCAAAGGCCTTTTTGACCTCTCAACTTAAATTTTCCTTTTTTTTTTTTTTTAAGATTTTATTTATTTATTTGACAAAGATCACAAGTAAGCAGAGAGGCAAGCGGAGAGAGAGAGGAGGAAGCAGGCTCCCCACTGAGCGGAGAGCCCGATGCGGGGCTTGATCCCAGGACCCTGGGATCACGACCTGAGCTGAAGGCAGAGGCTTTAACCCAATGAGCCACCCAGGTGCCCCTCAACTTGAATTTTCTACAGATAATTCAAATTCATTATGTTTAAAACTCAGCTCATAAAGTGAACAAAACTGCTCCCACCTCGTCTTCATTCCTTTTTAATACAATCACTGTCTTCCCAGTTCCTCAAAGTAGATTACCTTAATCATTGTTATGCTTCCTTAAGAGGTCACTAACAATTCATCACCAAGTCTTAAAAATTCTAATACAAAATTTGTCTAAAAATCTAGTTTTTCCTCTGCTTTATTCAGGCCTTCGCTTTTCTTCTTCTTCTTCTTTTATTTTTGCCCCAAAACCCATCTATATATCCAATTTTACTTCTTTAGCCATCTGCTTATTTTCTCGTTCAACCCTTTACCTCTTAATCCATCTAATTTACCACATGTCACTTAGCTATAGGCCTGTATAAGAGACTACCCAGTGTTTGCAAAAATCATTCTGGACCCACTTCCCTGTTTGTGGTCCATTTCTTATACATTCCCTGAGTCTTCATTCCATCATTTCCACTTCCTGAACCTGGCATTTGTGTGTAAATTCTGGCTCTCAATTCTTGAATCTTGGAATTCTGACTTGCCTTTGTTTATTTTGGACCTTTGCGGGTAATGGAGTTACCATAGTCATTCTCATGCTCTAAGGTCTGCAGCCCAGGGTAATTTAACGCTTAATCCCTGCGTGGGGACAATGGACATTCTGCTGCTAACCGTTCATTCTAGGAGTATACTTTTCCTAAAGATATGTGTAAAAATACACTTTAAGTCGGCAGTTTTTTGGGTTTTTTTTTCCAACAACTTTTTTTTTTTTTTTTAAAGCACATGTTATGATGCTAGATTCTGTTCTGGCTACTAATGATATAGCAGTCAACAAAACCCCTATATTCTAGTGTTCTAGTGGGATAAGTGCATCTGTTGAAGCCCAGAGATAAGGCAGGGTGAGGGAGGGGAATGCTGACCATAATATTTACACCTATCCACCTGGCTGAATTAGTTTGTTAAAAAGAGAAACTGCTTGTCCTGCAGGTAGCAGCAGTTTCTCCCACAGCTGTTCTAGGGATCTGCAAGCCAACATTGCTTCATTCCTCAGACATGTCTTGGGGTCAGTGAGAAAAAAAAAAATGCTGTTCTTGCTTAAGCAACTGCAAGTCCACATGGAAGCCTAAGACTCATAATTGGCACATTTAATAGGATGATAGTTTGTAATATAATATGATACAACTTAATGTTTTTTGCAGCCTTTCTCCCCCTGACTTTGAGGCTTGTTATACAGAAGGAGCTAGAGGCTATTATACCCGAAGAAGCTACCCCAAAAAGGACATTGATGAGCTTTAGATTCAAAAGCTGACTTTCTTGACCCCTCTCTAGGAAGATAATTGTCTTGCAAACCTGGAGAGTGAAAAGGTTTTCCTAAACTCCTTTTACTTGCATTTTACATATCAAAAGCTAGGCCTGATAGCTACTGGGCTTTCAGGGCACCCCTAATCACAATAGGAAACATTGTGTTATAACCCAGTTAAAATGGACTTACATTCATTATAAATATAGTATAAATATGATAGCTGAAACAAAACTGTTACATAAAAAATTATTGTTTGCTATGTATTTTGATATACTTTATCCACTACAATTTCATTTCTTTTTAATACACTATTCACAACACACTGAACTGGGATCAGAGTTAAAAACAAACAAAAAACTAGCCTAGTGATTTTTTCAAAACGGGAGGATTCAATTGGGAAAAAGAGAAGTTAAGTCAGCTTCTGGAGGGGATGACAGGGGTCCGACAATGCTTGAGGGAGAGAATCAGAAGAATCAGAGTATTCAAATTCTTGGTGTTGAGTAGAATTGATCAGAAGAAAAAAATCTGTAATGGAATTACATTAATGTAGGTTATGAAAAACAAAATATATAAAGTCACTGAGTTCATTACTGAATTCAGGGGAAAGTATAAGGTCACCAAGACATTCTGAAAAATAGATAAGGATGAGGCAAGTACAGAATGTTTTCATTATTATGATGATAAGCAGAGGATGAGCTAAAAACCACAACTGGAGTCTGATCAAAGGACGGGCTCTAACTGACTGATGCTGTATAAGGCCCCACTCCTGGTGTCCTGAATAATGGAGTCCCTCTTCATGATCACGATATTTAAATAGGAAAATACAATAAGAAAATGAAGTAATTGTTAAACAGTGGTAGAACAATCTGTAGTCTAGTTATTGTCACCTTGGGGGAAAAGGAGGGAGCAACTGGAAGGTAAGGCGGAGAGAAATTGTGGAAGAAAGATGAGAACATAGAAATGAAAAACTTGGGTTAGGCAAAAAAATGTATAGACTTGTATGCACAGAAAACACGTAGATGCTTTAGACCTGTTACATTTAACTTAGAAGGTTGTGTTCACTATGGATAATAGAAATTTGTGTCTCCAGATTGCCTCAGAGTGTCTCATCCTCTTTCACACAATAAGTAAATGAGGCTGAAGTTTTCTTGGACTGGATTAAATTTAGATTTTTTTTTCTTTCCTGATTCCCAAAAGCAAGTGGGAACTCCCAAGAAAGATCAGATGGGTTATAGAAAATGAAAGACCTCATCGTTATTGTATATCTGAGTAGAGTGAATAACTGTGTGACCCTATCCCTTTGATCTGTGCTCAGATGTCACCTTTCCATGGTCTGTTTATAATTGTACCCCAACTACTTCTTATTCTCCTATTCTGCTTTACTTTTCTATGTAGTGTTTGTCACAGTTGTGTGTTGTGCTGTGGGTGTGTATGAATAGTATAATGAATTGCCATGTTTCCATCACCAAGCTTCAATAATTATCCATATTTTACCAGTATTATTTAACCTATACCCCCACAGTTTTATTTCTGGTGTATGTTAAAGCAAATCTCAGACATTATAGCATTTCCTTTCATAATGTACACTTTACTTACTATGTTTAATGTCTGTCCTACCTTACTAGAATGTGAGCTAGATGAGGGCAGTAATTTTTATCTGCTGTGATCACAGAAACATTCCCAGCGCTAAGAAAAGTCTTCTGGCATATTATAAGTGCTCAATAAATATTTTTCTGCTCCCTGCTCAGTAGGGAGTCTACTTCTGCCTCTCCCTCTACTTCTCCCCACAGTGGTGCTCTTTCTCTTTCAAATAAATAAAATTTAAAAATAAATAAATATTTTTCTAATGAATGAATATGGAACTTCAAAAGAGTAGTTTTAGTCTTTTGCTAACTAGGCATAGATAAAAGCACATTTTTATTTAGGTAACCTGGCAATTTCCTATTGGTGAGTTGTGTGGGGGTTTCTGGCCATCTTCTAGACGGTGTTTGAAATGTCCAGCTTACCTTAACAGAACATTTAGCACATCTGTTTTGGAAAGTGTAAATGTAGAATTTAGGTTCTTTTAAGAGCAACTGGCCCACACTTATGGCTTAGATCAGGAGGACCTCAAGAGAGAGCTGACTGGGAAGCTGGCCCAGACTGTGAGTCCACTAGTTGGCCACAGCTGACAATTACTGAAACAATTAGGCAGAAACAAGTGGAGATTATGCCTTTTAGTGTCTGGTAATGAGCCAGACATAAGCCCAATCAGGTCCTAAACTAGACAAAAACACCATGCTCCATCATTCAAATGAGAAAGTACAAACATAAGTCTTAATTGTACTCTCATGCTGGTGTTGCTTTTAGAAATTTCAGTGCTCTTTCAGGCGCACCTGGGTGCCTCAGTTGGTTAAGCAAGTGCCTATGGCTCAGGTCACGATTCTGGAGTCCCAGGATTGTCTGGCATCAGGCTCCCTGCTCAGCAGAGAGTCTGCTTTTCCCTCTGACCCTCCCTCTCTCTCAAATAAATAAATAAAATCTTAAAAAAAAAGGGGCTTTCTCTAAATACAATGCCCTAGCTGGGTGGGGGATGGGGTAATTGAGGGAGGGGCTTTAAAGAGAGCACCTGATGTGATGAGCACTGGGTGTTGTATGCAACTGATGAATTATTGAACTCTACATCTGAAACTAACGATGTAATATATGTTGGCTAATTGAATTTTGAATTTAAAAAAAAGAAGAAAAATACAATGTCCTATACTATGGCACTACTCAGTTATCTCTTTCTTTGGAATTAGGAAATTCTGGAAGACTTTCTTTATTCACTCCAACCCCTTAGGCCATCTGCAAAATCATCACCCTAGATTGGTGAAATGCTTGAATCTTTTCGGAGACCACATCACAATCTTGGTAGATGCATTCGCCAAAATGGCAGACCAGCAAGAACATTTTCTCTGTACTGAACCTCCAGTTCCCCTAGTCATTGTCATAGGATTTATTAAGAAAAAGTACCAAACACTGATATCCTGTCATTGAGCCCATTTCTCCTCATGCTTCCAGTAGTCACTGCTCAAAGTTCTATATCTCTGTATCCATTTGTCTGTCATCTACCATCTTGGACCAATTACTGCTCCAGCTATGTTTTAGATTATTTCCAATGCATATACTATGCAGACCCAAGGCATAATCTGCTACAGTGTAATTTTCAAAAAGTGTATTGTTCTACCCATTCAGCTAATCACCACATTCATGCCATCAAAGCTCCCATCCCTTTTTCCCCATATCCTGCCTTCCCAAGAACAAGCCCTGATGCTTAGCTGGATGAGCTGCTCAAGGAAACCTACAGGATCCCTGCTTCTGTTGGACATTTAATGTTTTAGCTTGGCCAGGATGTTCTCCTTTCTCATGGTAAAGACATGAGTTTTTTGTTTGTTTGTTTGTTTGTTTGTTTTAAGGCATTGCTTCTCTTCCATTGTCAGTTCACTTTATTAGGTTGGGACTGATCCTCCCCCAGCTTTGGTCCAGGAGTGATTATGTGATCCGGTTGGAGAATCACATTAGTCTAGCCATAGTGCTTGGGCCATGGATAACTACACAATAGAAGACAAGAGGGTAATTTCTGAGCTATATTTGAAATTGTTGGGGGGCAGAAAAGCTCCCTTTACAACAGATTTAAACCAATATTAAAAATCTTGAGCTGTTGTTGACAATTTTGCTGCTGTGTGTGGAGAGCCTGCCTAAGGAGAGCCTATCTAAGATTGAAATTTATGCATAATAAAGTAGAATTAATATATGGCTAGATGATATTAATTGAACAATTATTTTGTGTTAATTAACCATACAACTAATTGTTTAGTCTACAATAGCCCTTAGAAACAGGGTAAATATTTATTATCCCCAATCCAGAAATGAAGTAAAGGAAGCTAAATGTTTTGCCCAAAGTTTCACAGCTAGTGGTAAAGCCGAGACTTGAACCTCAACAATCTGGGTCTAGAACTTGTGTTCATTACCAGTATGTTACAGTGGTAATTAGCTGTCACTAATAAATACATATACTTCAGAAACAAAGAGAGAGACCCAGTCATTTGTCTTTAAGTTCCCAAATCTGGTCATGCCTGAAATCATAAACTTCTTGATTTTTTTTTTTTTTTTTTGCAATTAAACAAGCAAAGAGATTTCTCTCCCCCTTCCTATCCCTTCTTCAGAAGCTGGTTTAAATCTTAAAACTGGAAAACCTGAGTAATCTACTCTCCAGTGGGGAAGGAGCAATATAAAGTTTATGCAAACCTGTATCACACATTCAAGCAGACAGACCACGTGGGAAACACTGGATGGCTTTCGCTAACATATAGGCATTTACATTTGTACTTGTTTGAGGATAAGTTGTAAGGGTCTTTAAGATAATTCACCGAGGGAACCAACCCTTTAGTATCCACCCCTCCCAATGTGGACACCTGCTTCTTCATGTTACCTTTTATTTCATGCCAAACCTGGCTAACATACACACTGCTCTACATCTAGGACCTATAGCTTCAGCTGGGGAATCCTAGTATATAGTGAAAGTAGTGCCCTGCTGAGCTGGTATGCTGCAATTGTCCTCATATGGAGATTGCCTCTGAATATGTATTCCTGTTTTCCTAAGGTCATTCCAAAGAAACTTAGACTGAGCCCTGTTTGGCAGAAGGGATCTGAGTCATATGTAGTATCCATTTCAACTCTGTAGCCTTAAATAATCCCAATACATCCACATACCATGAACCTAAAGATGCCTGACTTGCCCTTGCTCACTTGTTCTTTTTCTGTGTCACTTTGATCCTGTCCTTAACTGACCCCTGATTCTTCAAAACACCTCTTATTTATCCTCCCAAAGAAATTCAATGATTTCTTAATCAGTATTACAAAGTGTATTAACTATAAAGGAAAGATTGGCAAATATTGACAAAGTAGATGATATTAAAATTAGGAACTTTTATTCATCAAAAGCTACCATAGAAGAGTGAAAAGGCAAGGTATAAATAGGAAAAAAATTTGCAATGCTTGTAACATAGTAACCCTACAAATTAATAAGAAAGTTAGGTAACGATAGTAAAAAGAATAAGAAACTTGGATAGACTGTCATAAGATATAATATCCAAATTTTCAATAAATATATGAAAAGACACTCAACATCATTAGTTAATAGGGAAATGAAAATTAAAACTCTAATGAGTTAACATTAGCCAGTGCCCAGAATGGTTAAATTAAAAATATCAGTACTAAAAGTTGATGAGGATTTGGATCCCATGTGTTGGTATTGTTCTAGAACTCTCATGCCCTTTAATAGAAGTATAATTGGTATAACTTTGGAAAAATGATATTACCTAGTAAAATTAAACATATGTATCCTCAGTGAACAGCAATTTCAGTCTTAGACATATACTCAACAGAAATAAACACACATAAACATCAAAACTACACTGGAAATTCATAACAATATTACTTCCTATGACTACAAACAGGAAGCAATCCAGATGGAATTAGAATGGATAAATAAAAAGAAAACATGGTGTGTGTGGTGTGTGTGTGTGTGTGTGTGTGTGTGTGTGTGTATAGAGGAATACTATTCAACCTTAAAAAAAAGAAAATTCTGCATTTTATGATAACATGAATGGACCTTAAGAACATTATGCTATGTGAAGTAAACTAGATACAGAAAGACAAGTACTTTGTGATTACACTTATATGAAGTATCTAAAATCATCAAATTCATAAAGATTGGAATGGTGTTTACCAGAGGCTGGGTGGAAAAAGAAACAGTAAGTTATTAATCAACAGGCATAAACTCTAGAGATCTGCTCCACACCATTGTACTTACAGTCAGAAATAATATACACTTAAAGTTTGTTAAAAAGATAGATCTTATGTTAAGCATTCTTACCACAATAAAGTAATAATAATCAATGGATAAATAATGGTGGTACATTCATAAGATGGAAGGGAAAGTGACATACTTTATTTCCATTTACACAATGTGGAGGGATCTCAAAGATATAATGTTGGCTGAAAGAAACTAGACATTAAATAATATAATTGCATGGTTCCATTAATATAAAGTTCAGAAACTAAATTTCAGAAATTAAAGTAGTGGTTACCTTTGAATATCAGAGAGCTGATAGCTCCATCTTGCTCCAGAACACCTCTCGTAATATATATATTAACATGGCTAACTGCTTAGTGGGTAATTTTACCCACTATCCCAAGTGCTGGTCTAGAACACTGACAGGTTCCCCAATCTGTCCACCTGATTCACCAGTGGAAGTGGTGGTAGAACTATGCTCCAATAATAGCTGGCAACTCAAATTTTCCCAGATGTCTCATGTATATAACTACTTATTTGTTTGTACTGTTTCCTCTGCCTATCATAAAATTCCCCCTTCTCTCCCAGCTGAGAAACCAATACTTGTGATTCAAAACAAAGATGGTACTACCTGAGACCAGAGAAAGAGGCAAAAATGTATTAGAGTCAAACCTACATTTGACTTTTGGCTTGCCACTTTCAGGTTGTATGCACTTGGCTATCATGTAACTTTTTGGCTTTAGTTTCACATCTATGAAATGAGAGTAATGATATTTAGCTCACAGGCTGTTTGGGGGAATATATAAGATGATACGGTAGGAGCTCATTATATATAATTTTTCTTTACTTTCCCTTTCCTTGCAGTATTACTTGCTTTTTGCTATCTACTCCTCTAGGAACTGCTTGGAATAATTTTGAAGCCATTAGCTAAAAAAAAATGTATTTAATATAGCTGAACTTGGTACAAGGAGTGAGAGTTACAAAAGTGAGTAAGATGTAATTCACCAAGAAATTACTACTTTGGTTAGCAATAGAAGGTTATTGATTGAAAAAAATGATCTAATGTAAGAAAAAATAAGAAGGCCATTATGTACAGAAAACTGAAGTTTTAGAGAGAAAAAGAGAATAATTAGGAATCTACAGTAGTCATGCTGATCCAAAGTTATCAATAACTAGCCCACTAGGATGTGTGAAAGGAAATCAGAAAAGAGAAATAATACATGAGACATTAAGATAAAAGAAGTGGGGGTGCCTGGGTGGCTCAGTCATTAAGTGCCTGCCTTTGGCTCAGGTCATGATTCTAGGGTCCTGGGATTGAGCCCCACATCAGGCTCCTGCTTGGCGGAAGGCCTGCTTCTCTCACTCCCACTCTGCCTGCTTGTGTTCTCTCTCTCTCTGTGTCAAATGGATGGATAAAATCATAAAAAAAAAAGTATAAAAAAATCAAAGAACCATTTAGAAACATTTTTTCTAATACATATTGTTCATAAAAATAATACAATGGGAAACTATTCTGAAGCTTCATGGTTAGGAATAGTATTTGTTGATTCTGAAAACAAATCCCATCAATATTTTATCAATATAACTGTATATGCTTCCATTGGATTGGATGAATCACAAATATTCAAAAATGAACCAACCCCCCACACTATAATAATACTAAAATTCATCAAATGGATTTCTAGTCACATTAAACATCAATTTTATGAAACATCCTGATTGTAATTATTAAGAGATGATGAGAATTCTGTTATTGTCAGAAAAAGGATATCTCTCTTGAAAGGAAGAAAATAAGATGCTAGAAAACATGGAATGGAAATTGTTACTACAAAGCAGGAAGACTGCCCATGTTGCAACTATTAGAGAACCATTTTGATGTTCCATGGCTTCAAGGGAGTACTGACTCTGTAAAGGGACATAAATCCTGAAAATACACAGAACTTGAAATTTGTTGCTATTATTATGAGCTTGTTTAAATGACAAAGTTTTACTTTGACATTTAAATAAAATCTCTAATATGCGATTTGCTTAAGATATACCTTGTTGCACATAAACGACTATAAAATAAACTTCTACTATAGCAATGGAATGTAAGTTATAAAGACATTTCTGCCCAGCAGAACTAAACTGATTCCTTTAAGGTTAAATGTGAACTGCTTGGAGGAAAAAAAAAAAAAAAAGGAAAAAGACATATTAACAAAAAGCCCTAAGGTGGTCTGGGAAGATTTATCACAAAACAGTGTTTCATAGAGCAGATCGTATAGTGATGCTGCTGTTATTAATCTCTGAACTAAGATTCCTAAAGAGAGACTAAAAGTTTGTGATATAAAGATTAGATTACGTATTTACAATTGTGGATATATCAAAAACCAGTTTTGAAAAATTGCTTCTAGAAGAATCAGGGCTTGCTAAAAACCAAAACTAATTCTAGAGTTTTCATCAGTGACAGATACGTGGGAGTTTGTTTTAAAGTGAGAGAACAATCATAATAGAGAAGATAGATTCAGGAGAAATAAAAAAAAATTCCTTAAGTAAAATCATGTAAAATCACAATAACTATTTAATAGGAACCAATATTCTAAGTATTAAATTCTGGGATATTGCTTATCTGGAAGGAGAATATAGGATATTATTTTTATGCTTACACAAATATTTGGAGTATAACTTCATCCCGAACAATATTAGCACCTTGAACATTTGTTATTTGTAATCTTGTGTAATTTGGTTATGAATTTACATTGCCCATTGGGAGTAACCTAAAACCAAGCACCATTCCTGAATAGTTAAGATATCATATATCATACTTAGGGAAGGCATAAGGAAACCCCGTCTAGAAACAGTGGAAGAGTGTGGGAAATGAAGCCAGAGGTGAACAATTCCACTTGGAAGAGAGTTGAAGAATTATTGACAAACGTGGGATTTGTTAAATGCAGAACATATTGGACTAAATGATTTCTTATTTCACTCTTAACTCCAGAGTTCTGCAATTTTAAGCAACAGAAGATAGGAGTCTTTTCTTGTAGTGAAAATTAATTAATTAATTGATACTGATTCTTTGTATTAATTAAATTGTAATGTTAGCTGCTCTAATAGTTAAACACCAAATTTCAGTGGCCTAACATAGTATGTTTAATTCTCATTCTTTCAATAGTCCTGTTTTGTAACTCTGGTTTGGAGGCCTTCTGAATATTTTGGGGGGAGTACAGAATCTGCCCTATTTCTGGGTCTCCAAGACCTCTTCAGTCAGGTAGCAGATAAAAGACTTTACATGAGAAGTTTTTTGTGTGTGTTTTAGGCTTATTGTGGCTTATGTCATTTGTGCACATATTTCACTGGCTAGAACTCAGCCTTTCTTTCTTTCTTTCTTTCTTTCTTTCTTTCTTTCTTTCAATATATAATGTACTATTTGCTTCAGGAGTACAGGTCTATGAATCATCAATCTTACACAAGTCACAGCACTCACCATAGTATATACCCTCCCCAGTGTCCATAACCCAGCCACCCTATCCCTCCCTCCCATCCCCCAGCAAATCTTAGTTTGTTTCCTGGGATTAAGACTCTCTTATGGTTTCTCTCCCTCCCATTCCCATCTTGTTTCATTTTTGCCCTCCTTACCTCCCACGAGCCTCCTGCCCTGCTTCTCAAATTCCTAATATTAGAGAGATCATATGATGGTTATCTTTCTCTGATTGACCGATATTGCTTAGCATAATACTCTCTAGTTCCATCCATGTCATTGCAAAGACCAAGATTTCATTTTTGATGGCTGCATAGTATTCCACAGCATACATGCATATATATTGCATATATTCTCTCTATATATTCAAAATATATATTCTATATATATATCAATATATATATTGCATATATTCCACTGCATACTGCATATATGCAGTGGAATACTATGCAGCCATCAAAAATGAAATCTTGGCCTTTGCAATGTATATATACATATATATACACACACACATACATACATACATACCACATCTTCCTTATCCATTCATCTGTTAATGGACATCTAGGTTCTTTCCATAGTTTGGCTATTGTGGACATTGCTGCTATAAACATTTGGGTGCACGTGCCCCTTCGGATCACTACTATTCGTATCTTTAGGGTACATACCCAGTAGTGCAATTGATGTCATAGGGTAGCTCTATTTTCAACTTTTTGAGGAACCTCTGTACTGTTTTCCAGAGTGGCTGCACCACCTCACATTCCCATGAACGGTATAGGAGGGTTCCCCTTTCTCCGCATCCTCACCATCTGTCATTTCCTGACTCGTTAATTTTAGCCATTCTGACTGGTGTGAGGTGGTAGCTCATTGTGGTTTTGATTTATATTTCCCTGATGCCGAGTGATGTTAAGCACTTTTTCCATGTGGCTGTTGGCCATTTGGATGTCTTCTTTGCCAAAATATCTGTTCGTGTCTCCTGCCCATTTCTTGATTGGATTATTTATTCTTTGGGTGTTGAGTTTGATAAGTTATTTCTAGATTTTGGATACTAGCCCTTTATCTGATATGTCATTTGCAAATATCTTTTCCCATTCTGTCAGTTGTCTTTTGGTTTTGCTGACTGTTTGCTGTGCAAAAGCTTTTGATCTTGAGGTCCCAATAATTCATTTTTGCCCTTGTTTCCCTTGCCTTTGGCGATGTTTCTAGGAAGAAATTGCTGCAGCTGAGGTTGAAGAGGTTGCTGTCTGTGTTCTTTTCAAGGATTTTGATGGATTCCTTTCTCACATTGATTTATTTCATCCATTTTGAGTCTATTTTTGTGTGTGGTATAAGGAAATGGTCCAGTTTCAATCTTCTGCATGGGGCCGTCGAGTTTTCCTAACACCATTTGTTGAAGAGACTGTCTTATTTCCATTGGACATTCTTTCCTGCTTTGTTGAAGATTAGTTGACCATAGAGTTGAGGGTCCATTTCTGGGATCTCTGTGCTGTTCCATTGATTTATGAGTCTGTTTTTGTGCCAGTACCATCCTGTCTTGATGATTACAGCTTTGTAATAGGAGCTTGAAGTCTGGAATTGTGATGCCACCAACTTTAGTTTTCCTTTTCAACATTCCTCTGGCTCTTTGGGGACTTTTTAGGTTCCATTTAAATTTTAGGATTATTTGTTCCATTTCTTTGAAAAAAATTGATGGTATTTTGATAAGGATTGCATTAAATGTGTAGATTGCTTTAGGTAGCATAGACATTTTCACAATACTTGTTCTTCCAATCCATGAGCATGAAACGTTTTTCCATTTCTTTGTGTCTTCCTCAATTTCCTTCCTGAGTATAGTTTTCTGAGTACAGATTCTTTGTTTCTTTGGTTATGTTTATTCCTAGGTTATGGTTTTGGGTGCAATTGTAAATGGGATCAACCCCTTAATTTCCCTTTCTTCTGTCTTGCTGTTGGTGTTTAGAAATGCAACTGATTTCTGTGCATTTATTTTATATCCTGACACTTTACTGAATTCCTGTACAAGTTTTAGCAGTTTTGGAGTGGAATCTTTTGGGTTTCCTACATAAAGCATCATATCATCTGCAAAGAATGAGAGTTTGACTTCTTTGCCAATTTGGATGCCTTTTATTTCTTTTTGTTATCTGATTGCTGACGCTAGGACTTCTAGTACTATGTTGAAGAGCAGTGGTGATAGTGCACAGCGCTGCTGTGTTCCTGACCTTAGCGGGAAAGCTCTCAGTTCTTCCCCATTGAGAATGATATTTGCTGTGGGTTTCTCATAGATGGCTTTGATGATATTGAGGAATGCACCCTCTATCCCTACACTGTGAAGAGTTTTGATCAAGAAAGGATGCTGTACTTTGTCAAATGTTTTTTCAGCATCTGTTGAGAGTATCATATGGTTCTTGTTCTTTTATTAATGTGTTGTATCACATTGATTGATTTGCCGATGTTGAACCAAACTTGCAGTCCAGGAATAAATCCCACTTGGTCATGGTGAATAATCCTTTTAATGTACTGTTAGATCCTATTGACTAGTATTTTGATGAGAATATTTGTATCATTGTGCATCAAGTATATTGTCTGTAATTCTCCTATTTGATGGGGTCTTTGTCTGGTTTTTGGATCAAGGTAATGCTGGCCTCATAAAATGAGTTTGTAAGTTTTCCTTCCATTTCTATTTTTTGGAACAGTTTCAGGACAATAGGTATTAATTCTTCTTTAAATGTTTGGTAGAATTCTGCTGGAAAGCCATCTGACCCTGGGCTCTTGTTTGTTGGGAGGTTTTTGATGACTGCTTCAAGCTCCTTACTGGTTATGGGTCTGTTCAAGTTTTCGATTTCTTCTTAGTTCAGTTTTGGTAGTTTATATTTCTCTAGGAATGCATCCATTTCTTCCAGATTGCCAAAGTTGCTGATGTATAGTTGCTCATAGTATGTTCTTATAATTGTATGTGTTTCTTTGGTGATAGTTGTGATCTCTCCTCTTTTGTTCATGATTTCATTAATTTGGGCCCTTTCTCTTTTCTTTTTGATAAGTCTGGCAAGGGGTTTATCAATATTATTAATTCTTTCAAAGAACCAGCTCCTAGTTTCTTTGATTTGTTCTACTGTTCTTTTGGTTTCTATTTCATTGATTTCTGCTCTGCTCTGTATGATTTCTCTTCTCCTACTGGGCTTAGGTTTTCTTTGCTATTCTTTCTCTAACTCCTTTAGGTGTAGAATTAGGTTGTGTACTTGGGACCTTTCTTGTTACTTGAGAAAGGCTTGTATTGCTATATACTTTCCTCTAAGGACCACCTTTGCTGTGTCCCAAAGATTTTGAACAATTGTGTTTTCATTTTCATTTGTTTCATGAATTTTTTCAATTCTTCTTTAATTTCCTGGTTGACTCATTCATTCTGTGGTAAGATGCTTGTTAGCCTCCCTGTATTTGAGTTATTTCCAACTCTCCTCTTGTGGTTGAGTTCTATTTTCAGAGCATTGTGGTCTTAAAATATGCAGGGAAAGATCCTAATCTTTTGGTACCAGTTGAGACCTGATTTGGACCCAGGATGTGATCTATTCTGGAGAATGTTCCATGTGCACTGGAGAAGAATGTGTATCCTGTTGCTTTGGGATGGAATGTTCTGAATAGATCTGTGATGTCCATCTGGTCCAGTGTGTCATTAAAGCCTTTATTTCCTTGTTGATCTTTTGCTTAGATGATCTGTCCATTTCAGTGAGGGGGGTGTTAAAGTCCCCTACTATTGTTGTATTATTGTTGATGTGTTTCTTTGATTTTGTTATTAATTGGTTTATGTAATTGGCTGCTCCCAGGTTAGGGGCATAGATATTTAAAATTGTTAGATCTGTTTGTTGGACAGACCCTTTAAATATGATATAGTGTCTTTCCTCAGCTCTTACTAAAGTCTTTGGCTTCAAATCTAATTTATATGATATAAGGATTGCCACCCTAGCTTTCTTTTGATGTCCATTAGCATGGAAAATTGTTTTCCGCCCCCTCACTGTAAATCTGGATGTGTCTTTGGGTCTAAAATGAGTCTCTTGCAGACAGCATATCAATGAGTCTTGTTTTTTTATCCATTCTGATACCCTGTGTCTTTTGATTGGGGCATTTATCTCATTTACATTCAAATAACTATTGAAAGATATGAATTTAGTGCCATTGTATTGCCTGTAAGGTGACTGTTACTGTACATTGTCTCTGTGCCTTTCTGGTGTGTTACTTTTAGGTTCTTTCATTGCTTAAAAGACCCCTTTCAATATTTCCTGTGGGGCTGGTTTGGTGTTTGCAAATTCTTTTAGTTTTTGTTTGTCCTTGAGGCTTTTTAATCTCTCCTTCTGTTTTCAATGGCAGTGTAGCTGGATATAATATTCTTGGTTGCATATTTTTCTTGTTTAGTGCTCTGAATATATCATGCCAGTCCTTTCTGGCCTGCCAGATCTCTGTGGATAGATCTGCTGCCAATCTAATATTTCTACCATTGTATGTACAGACCTCTAGTCCCGAGCTACTTTCAGGGTTTTCTCTTTGTCACCGAGACTTGTAATTTTTACTATTAGATGATGGGGTGTGGACCTATTTTTATTGACTTTCAGGAGGGTTCTCTGTGCCTCCTGGATTTTGGTGCTTGTTCCCTTAGCCAAGTGAGGGTAATTCTTTGCTATAATTTGTTCCAATGTACCTTCTGCCCCTCTCTCTATTTCTTCTTCTTCTGGGATCCCAGTTATTCTAATATTGTTTTTTCCTATGGTATCACTTATCTCTGGAATTCTCCCCTCATGGTCCAGTAGTTGTTTCTCAGATTCTTTATTCTCTACCATTTAGTCTTCTATATCACTATTCTCTCTTCTGGCCCCTTTGTCCTAGCAGTAAGAGCCTCCATTTTGATTGCACCTCATTAATAGCTTTTTTGATTTTGACTTGGTTAGCTTTTAGTTCTTTTATTTTTTTTTTTAAGATTTGATTTATTGTTTATTTGACAGAGAGAGAGATCATAAGTAGGCAGAGAAAGAGGGGGAAGCAGGCCCCCTGCTGAGCAGTGAGCCCGATGTGTAGCTCAGTCCCAGGACCCTGAGATCAGGACCTGAGCTGATGGCAGAGGCTTAACCCACTGAGCCAGCCCGGCACCCCCCAGTTCTTTTATTTCTCCAGAAAGGGATTTTATTTCTCCAGAAAGGGATTCTCTATTATCTTCCATGCTTTTTTCAAGCCCAGCTAGCACCTTGATAATCATCATTCTGAACTCCACATCTGACATCCTATTAATGTCCATATTGATTAGGATTCTAGGCATCAGCACTGCTCTTGTTCTTTTTTTTTTTTTTTTTTTGAGGTGAGTTTTTCCACCTTGTCATTTTAGCCAGATAAGAGTAGATGAATGAGAGAACAAAATACTAAAAGGGTAGCAACAACCCCAGAAAAATATACACTAACCAAATCAGAAGAGACCTGAAACTGGGAGAAGAAAGGAGTGGGGGGGAGATAAGTGTATGTGTGTATATATATATATATATGTATATATATATATACATTACTGGTGTAAAGAACAGAGCCACACACTTGATTTTGGGTGTGTTTTGGTCTGTTAGAAGAAACTGCCTCCCAAAACTTTAAAGGAAGAAAAACTTATGTATATACAAAAATAAGGGTAAACACAATGAAGGGATAGAATATGACTGTAAAGATGAAACGTAAAAAGATTCTTAAAAAGGAATTTATAAGAAGTTGGTTGAAGAAAGGAAAAAAAAAGGAAATAATGTGATCAGGTAGGAGACTAGAACAAAGCCATGGGGTGGATTTAGGGTATATTTTGATCTGTTAGAAAAATCTGTGTCCCAAAATTTTAAAGAAAAAAACCCTATATGTTTACAAAAAATAAGGCTAAATACAATGAAGGGATAGAATATGACTATAACCATGAAAATTAGAAAAGATTTTTAAAAAGGTATTGATAAGATAAAATAGTTAAAAAAACATTATCGTAATATTAAAGAAAATGGAATAAGAAAAAATAAAATTTTAAAAATTTAACTTTGAAAGACTAAAGAATCATGGAGAAAAATGCCATGAATTCCATATGCTGTATTCCTGTATTTCGGAAGTTTTGCAGTTCTCATTGATTGGTGAACTTTGTCTTGGCTGGATGTTCTTGCTCATCTTCTGGGGGAGGGGCCTGTTGCAGCGATTCTCAAATGTCTTTGCCTGAGGCAGAATTGCACTGCCTTTGCCAGGGACCAGGCTAAGTAATCTGCTTTGGTTTGATCTCAGTAGCCTCTGTTCCCTGAGAGCTTTCCATACAGCTTTGGAGGATGGAAATGAAGATGGTGGCCTCTCAATCTCTGGCCCCATAGGAGCTGATAGCTCAGGACCCCACTCCTCAGTTTGCCCTCAGAGAAAAGCATTCAGTCCCTCCTGTCTCCGTGGTCTCCTGCAGTACTCTGTACTCACCCAGTGTGTGACTGAGCATTTATGTCTCTGGCCCACGGCAGTTTTTGGAGTCTCCAAACCCAGCAGATTCCTGCAGCATGCTCCTGCACTGTTCCTCCCAAAGGAGGAAGGAGGTTGTCTCCTCAGATCTGCCACTTTTGGGGTCCCTGCTCCAAGAGCGGTGGCCTGACTGTGCCTTGAATCATGATTTAAGGTAACTCCAAGGTGAGAGCCCCTCCTTGGCTCCATCACTGTAGCTGGCTTCCCCACTCAGATATATGGGGGCTCTGCCACACTCAGGCACCCCTGGTCTTTCTGTGACCCTGCGGGTCCTGATGCCACACTGTCCCTGCAAGGGCTCCAACCCTGCTTAGCCTCTGGAGTGATGTCCCTCAGTGGAGCAGACTTCTAAAAGTTCTGATTTTGTGCTCTGCTGCTCTACATCGTGCCAGGATCTGGCCCCTCCCCACCGCCGTCTTTCTTCCCGTATGTCACCTCAGATTCACTTCTCCGCATGTCCTACCTTCCAGAAAGTGGTTGCTTTTCTGTTCTTAGAATTGCTGCTCTTCTCTTCAATCTTCTGTTGAGTTTGTAGGTATTCGGAATGGTTTGCTAACTATCTAGCTGCACTCCTGGGACCTGATGATATTAGGTCTCTTACTCTGCCACCATCTTCTCCTCCAGCTAGACCTCAATCTTATCACACATGTAATTGCAACAGAGGATGGGAAATATCATCTCTCTGTGTGGTTGGGCAAAGATATGACTTTGTGGGCATGTAGATGCTGTCTACCCTACTTTTTGAGATAGGCAACAATTTTAGAGAATATTGAGTTTCGGCCATAAGTAAGAAAATTTAACAAAGAAAGATCTAGCAAATTTCCTTTGGTCTCTATTGTTGAGTCCTCTGTTAAAAGTACTTTTTATTTCTCCTTCAGAACCACTGGCTGGTAATAATATTAAAGTATTTCTTTCAGAACAAGTTTTATGCAATCCATCTGGTAGACAGTGGTGAGAGAACCCGGGTATGGTGGTCTTAAGCTGTGACAAGATACCAACAGGAACTGCTTCTTCCTCGCCTACTGCATCCCCATATGCTCATTTTATTTTGTGTCATTCAGGATGCAGAACTTAGATCTTCCATATGTACATTAGTGAGAAATCTGGGCTTCATTTGAGCTATTGTAGAGGACAAGGAAGAATGGTTTGCATGCCTCAGTTCATATTCTTGCTAGACATCACTGATTTCTTAAGTTCTTTCTTAGATATCATGCCCACAGGGGTTTATTCTCACTGGCGCTTCTCTCATATATCCAACAACTTAGCTCACTTTCCCCCCCTCCCAATTATTCCCCTAAAGCTCAAATTCCTCTGCTTCTATTATGAAGAGTTGATTTTCTCTTCCTTTGAAGTGTTCATGCCAGCTAATACCCAGACTCTCAGGACCCCAGTTACTTCCCTTGGCTTTAAGAAAAGTATTTTCCAAATAAAGATAGCTCTTGCTCAATAAAAGGAATTTTCACATTTACTCCCAAGATAATACAAATCTCTCCACCTTTACAAAGATTCCATATTTTGTAAAAGCTGAACTTGAACTGACTATGTTTTTGTATACAATTGAGGACCAAAGGGTTGTAATGTCTGGGGCTGAGCACGGCCTTGAATAAAAGATAATTTGTTGATTAGAATTAACCTGTCCACCACTACTTGATTTTGCAGCATGGCTGCAGGATAATTAATATAGAGGAATGCATTCAAAGACATTAGAGGGTCAAAAGTTGTTTTAGTAGTCTTTTGGACTTCATAGTCAGTGAGTTACCTGAGGGAAACGAGAGGCAACATAACAAAACACTGATCCTAAATTCAATCCTTGGTTCAGGAATCCACGTTGCATTTGGGGCCATGTGGGTGTCCTGGAGTTCTTTCAATCTTGCTAGGTATAAAAGCTAACTGCTTGTTGGCAGGAAGTAACATTTATGAAGTTGGAGGATGCCCCAGGGAAGGACTTTCTTCAGTTAATCTTTTCAGACGCAGCATCAGTTCCCTAAGCATAAAATTTGATACCCAAACTTTGGAAGAACTGAGTTCATGAATATTTATGCCTAAGCATGGATTCTCTTGAGAGTGGTGACGCGTTTGTGTGGGCATGTCTTTAGTTGGTATCATAATCCCATCTCTGGGGTATGCTATGACTCACAAATTAAGGTAGAACCTGGTAGACATAACTCCTGTTCTGTTATTGCATGTGCATATCTGGGAATAGTTGAATTTTCCCAGAGCATTTGCAAATCCTGATCATGGTAGATTCCCAAGCATTAGGAATCACATCTGTTGGGGTGCCTGGGTGGCTCAGTGGGTTAAAGGCTCTTCCTTTGGCTCCAGTCGTGATCCCAGGGTCCTGGGATCGAGCTGCACATCTGGCTCTCTGCTTAGCAGGGAGCCTGCTTCCCTCTATCTCTCTCTGCCTGCCTCTCTGCCTACTTGTGATCTTTGTCTATCAAATAAATAAATAAAATCTTTAAAAACTTTTAATTAAAAAAAAAAAGAAAGAAATCACATCTGTTGTGGTCTAGGACACCGAGCCCAGACTGAACATGCCTAAGTGTTGCTCTATTCAAGGTGGAAACCATTGAGAACATACCACAGGAATTCTTTATTTATGGGTCATAGCACACATAGCCTGTCACATAGAAAATGCTACATAATGTTAGCTAATGTAGTAGACAGAGCTAGCTTTTAGTAATATACATTCTTCTCCCCTTCCTGACACATGGAAGACTGCTCCTTAGCTCTCTTACTCTTTAATAGAGCTGTGCCACTAGACTTGGTGCATGAAAGGTGAGCAGAAGTGATGCATATCACTTTCAGGCAGAGTTAGTGAAAAGGCCATTCACAATTCTTCATCTTCTTTCCCTCCTGGTGTTGAAGGAGGCCTCAGGTTGAGATGAAAGAGGCAACCCATCAAAGCAATCTGGATCACTGGAAAGTCTGTGTAACGCAGCTGCCCCAGAACAACTCCTGAACCTGTAGTGAACTTTATATAAAAGGAGAAATTAACTTTTGTTTGAGACTTGACTTTTTTTTTCCTCTTTCTTTTCTTTCCTTACAGCCGCATAACCCAGACTTTCCTGACTAATATAGCTATTATTGTTGTTATTATTCGTAAAGATGCTCTCATTTAACAAGTGCTTAATTTATTTTTTTTGAAATGATGTTTTATAATAAGGAATTTATAATTTGGAGTAATCATTGATTTTTCTTTTTTATATGCTCACCCAATTACCAGTTCTTTTAGAATTCTCCTTCAAAAGATAGCCCAATCCCAATTTTTAAACCATCTTAATCTTTTATCTGGATTACTAAAATAGCCTTTTTTTTTCTAGATAAGGGAAATTTATTAGGTTTTTAATTTCAATTCCAGTATAGTTAACATACAGTGTTATATTAGTTTCAGGTGTGCAATATTGTAGTTCAACAATATTCTACAGAAAATTCAGATAAGTGTACTCTTAATCTCCTTCACCTATTTCATCTCTCCCCCCCAACTCCCTTCTGGTAACCATCAGTTTATTCTCTATAGTTGGGTCTTTTGGGGGGAGTGGTTTGTCTCTCTCTTTTTTTCCCTTTGTTCATTTCTTTTATTTCTTGAATTCCACATATAAGTGAAATCATATGGTATTTGTCTTTTCTCTAACTTATTTTGCTTAGCGTTATACTCTCTAACTCCATCCATGTTGTTGCAAATGACAAGATTTCATTCTTTTCTTGTGGCTGAATAATATTATATATATAGACCATATTATATATATATACGCACATATACCATATTTATATATTTATTATCCATAAATATATGTTTATTAAAATATATTAATATAAATATATATTTATTATTATATATAATATTACATATTTCTATATATACCATATATATACACCATATTTATATATATACACCATATTTTATACACACACATGCACACATACCATATTTTCTCTATCCATTCATTGATCAATGGGCACTTGGGCTGTTTCCATAATTTGTCTATCACTACAGTAGCCTCTTAACTAATCTTCTACATTCTACCACACTGCAATCTCTCAGCAACCCCCCCCCCCCCATCCATGATAAACACAGCAGGTAGGGATTCTTTCAAAAGGTGAGTCAGATTGTGTCACTTCTTTTTAAACTTCCAAGAACTTTCCATTTTACTGACTATAATACTTAAAGTCTTTACAAATGTCTGCAAGCCCTACCAATAGCTTTTTTGGTGAGGTCTATTTTGAGCGTCCTGTTTAAAATTTAAAACTACCTTCTGTGTTCCCACATATCCCCCACCTATTCTATCTCCCTTCCCTGCTTTATTTTGAGCCCTTGTCACTAGTTGAAAAACTTAGTCATTAATTACTTATTAATTTTATTATTGTCTATCTCCCTTTACTGTAATGTAAGCTCCATAGGGTTATGTTGTTTATTGCTGTATTTCCAGCATCTAGAATAGTGCCAGGCATATTTAGCATTCAATAAATATTTTTTAAATGAAGAAATAAAGATTTCTATCGAGTTAGAGCAAAGTAATTTCATTTGCATATTCATTATAAATGAAGAGGGATATGTAATTATTTAAAAAGTGTATGTCCTTGGTTGTTAAAAAAAAGGGGCAGCTTAAAAACATGTGCCGTTAGGACTGCAGATTAAGTTTCATAATTAATTATCATTGTAGAACCTCATAATGTGTTTTATATCCTTTTGGGATCTCTTAGTAGAGAGAGGAGTTTTATTATAATTTTTTTGTGGCCTAATTTGTCATATAAAACTGCTCTAATGAGAGGAGTTATAGATTTTTATTTAAAGCTTTAGTCAGTCATTCTGCTGAAATGTTAAATATATCACTGTTCCTGCTAATATAAATTACATGAGATAAGGAAGATGCTTTCTAATGGGACACAGGTAAGTTGTGACAGGAGTTTACATGGTCTTTTAAAAATTTGTATTTAATTAAATATAAGAATAATTCAGATATTCTGTTAGGCATAAAATTTTTCCCTTAGTTACTTGTTGTTGTGATTAAAAAGTTGTCCTGTTATGCCTACTATGAGAAAGTCAATCCTTAAAAAAATATCAAGCTTATAAATATTAAACAGTAAAAGTGATTTGATAGCATTATGTCAAAAATTCTTAATTTCGGACACTGAATTTAATATTGCTCCTTCTCATCTCTTGGTTTTCTAAAATGCGTTAGGACATCAAAAAGAGATGAATAGGTAACTGTTTCTTTAGCTACATGGTTTTCCCAGTAAAATTAGAGTCTGTTGAAAGTCACTGATAGGTGAGCGTATACATTATGCATTTCATAAAAACTTACAGTTAAATAATATGATTTGGGGTAGAAAAAAGGGAAGAAACTCCGAGTATTGGATTCTTGATAAAAACTCGATGAATTCCAGTGATAGTGTGAATTTGTGCCAGAAATCACGTTACACATTTTAGTTTTTATTACATAGCTTTTTTCATTAATTCCTATAGACTATCACTAAAATTTGGGTTGGACATAAAAACTGTTGTGTAATATTATTGAGGTGTCTTACTGACTGAAAATATTATCGAATAACAAAAGTTAAAGTGCAAAAAAAAAAAGAAAAAACTTTCCAAAAATCCTATGTAGGTATTTAAGGCTGTTTCTAGAATTATGGTTTACTTGTACTCTGAGAAGGCTATATCATCACTTACCTATTTGTCACACTTTCCCTATGTATTATTTCCTAGGTACTACAGAATATCATCTGGTAATGTGATGCCATTTCTTTTCCCCTGGAAATAAAATAATAAAATCCCATGAAGCAACTACAAAAATGCATTCAGCTACAAATTTCAAAAACCTTAATAGTAGCCATCTTACTCCATGTAGTTGGGACCCAGAATTGTTTGGGTCACACCAGAAAAGTCAATTAAGATTAGAAATTATATATAAAATTATATTTAAAACATGGCATAAACATATCTTAAACATTTCATCTTAATACATGCATGTTCATTAATTTGTGATTTTCTTTGAGTACAAGTCTGCTATGATTTTTTGCTGGCATGAAAAAATAGTCAAAATGTCATGATAGAATAACACAAATTACATCATTTCTGATTTCCAGTTTCTGTTTCTTTAAAGTGAAACAGAAGTTAATGACACTTATTAAGCAACTTGAATGCAGCCTCTTTTGACTTTTAAGACTCCCCGCCCCTCAAATTTTTACAGTTGCCTTGAACACTCTAATTTGAGAGCAACCTTTTAAAAATGACTCACTTTTATTGAGTCTTTACAAGGCATTAAAGTTAGTTACAGGTATAAACTGTCCTTTTACATTCATATTTCTTATACTTTGAATTTTACTGTTATATTTTGGTGTTTATTTATAATATAATAAGATGAAAAATATTGTATTAAATTTAAGAATAGTTTATTAAAGCAGTATTTATAATTTAATAAAGATAAATATTTTATTAAATACTGATACTGATAAGCACAGCTCACTTATATAAGTTGGGGAACACGTTTATAACTCTTAACTTACAACTCCTCTGGGAGAGTAGAATACTCAGAGGCACTAGAAAGGAACCTTAGAGCGAGATTCATCCAACTGTGGGCTTCAGTGAGTGGGAGTGAGGAGTTAAGTGAGTGTCAGTTAAGAGAGCTACAGCGGGGACTGATTTTATGGAATACCACTGAAGTTTTATATATCAGCTCCATTCCCATGTTTAATGCTTCTGAATATCTGATACCCACAGCAACTAATCTTTTCAGAGTGATATTAGTATGTTTAATTAATATTAAATAAAATTATTCTAGCTCGTGGTAGATGGTCAATGCTATGACTCCCGGTTTTGTATTATACTTAGGCAACTTTGCTTTCCTTTTGCTCTGTGTCTGCATCCTTACACACTTTTCTAATGTCCATCTGTCACTCCTGGCCACTTTCTCATAAGCTCACATACTAATCTGGGTTCTTGATTGCATATAGATGGTAGGAAGAGGTTAGGGAGAACTCCCCCAAGCAAAAGTATATCACAAGCAAACAAAAATGTTCATCCTGAAGACCAAGAAGAGCTCAAATAACCTCTTAGACCACTTCCCCCATACAGTCTTCAAAAAGGCAAAGGAAGGGACGTCTAGGTAGCTCAGTTGGTTAGGCATTTGCCTTCAGCTCAGGTCATGATCTCAAGATCCTGGGATCAAATCCCGCATTGGGCTTCTAGCTTGGTGAGGAGCTTACTTTTCCTATCTGCCACTTCCCCTGCTTGTGCTTGCTTGCTCTCTCTCTCTGACAAATAAATAAAATCTTAAAAAAAAAAAGGCAAAGGAAGTTGGCTAATTGAATTTAAATTAAAAAAAAAATAAAATAAAAAGGCAAAGGAAGAGAAATAAGAAAAGGAGAAACCATCTTCCCAATTAGGAAGAGCCCTGGGGCCATCTGTCACTTATCCATAACAGAGGCAAGTTTCCTAAAGAAAAACTGAGTGATGAAAAGCCACATATAGGAACGCCTAGGTGGCTCAGTCAGTTAAGCTATTGCCTTTGGCTCAGGTCATGATCCCAGGAACCCTGGGATCAAGTCCCGCATCCGGCCCCTTGCTCAGCGAGGAGCCTGCTTCTCTCTCTGCCTCTGCCTGCCACTCTGCCTGCTTGTGCTTGCGCTCTCGCTCTCTCTCTCTCTCTGACAAACAAACAAACAATAAATAAATAAATAAAAATAAATAAAATCTTTAAAAAATAAAAAAAAAAAAAAAGAAAAGAAAAGCCACATATAGTACCACATGTATTCATGGGACTTTAAATGGTGCCTCCCAAAAGAAAGGGTCAGAAGTATGTCTTTGGGGCAGGGAGGGGGATGGAAGCTGGACGGTCAAGACCCCAGGCCAGTTACCTCCGGCAGTGACATAAACTGAAACCAGTTGAGAAAGTACTGTTTTAGTCTTTTCATTTGCCACATTAAAAACTCCTATCACCAGCAATGTTACCTACTTTTGTTTTTATCTTGTCCTCTTTTGGATGTGAAGTACAGCAAGAAATACCTTAAGTTCCCTCAGATATATAGCCCATAGTAGCCCATATTTTATTCTCCTCCTGTTGACCCAAATGATCTTAACACTCAGGCCTTGGGGCTATTTCTTTCAAGGGAGATTGCAGTATATTGGAAATGCCCATAACTGCCCATAATCCTCACCACAGCTCCCATCACCTGGACATGGGCCAATCACCTCCCCAGTGCCTGGAGTTTCCCTCAGAAACATCTGAAATAGGAAGGGACAGTACTTTAACCGAGGTGACACATGGCTATTCTATAAACTGTATGTGTGACTGACTGAGAGTTTAGGGTAATCTGACTCAAAGGAATTTTTTATACTTGGCTAGCAATTTTGATAAAAACTGAATTTGAATGTTTTTTGGCTGGACTCGCTTACTATAATTTGCAAAAGGCAACTCTTTCTTTGAGATTCTATTATTCCCTATTTAATTTCCCTCTCACCTCATCTCCCACTATATGTTATATGTATATTTGTGCAACTTCCCTGTTCTTTGCAAGCATTTGCAAGCCTTGCTCATTCCCATTGCTGTCTGCAGGAGACAAAGAAGTCTCCTTCTTTTCCTTTCCTCATTAAAGTATATTCATTGGACATACTTAGCCCAAGTTCCAGAGGGTCAACAGGAATATGAGATTATTACAGTAGCTGCTCCCACCCACAAAATTTAGAAAAACAGAAAGCATTCTGGAATTAAACATGAGCAGTGCAGCAGGAACACCTTAAGCTAGGATATGTCAAAAGTATGGTCGGAGGACTTCCTGTATCAGAATCTTCTAGGGAACTGGTCAAAAATACAAATTCATTGTTTGAATCCCTCTTATAATAGTTGGAATCATCCTGGGAGGGTTGGAGCAAGAGTGGCATTTTCTTATGTTTCCCAGTTGGTTTTTAAACAAACTAAATTTAGAACCCTGGGTTAAGTGCTAATTTCCTTCTATTTAATATGTACACACCAAAAGAGCACTATCCCCAGAACCAATACATTTCACTGTCTAGGTAAGTACTGTCCAGTAAAAAAGCAATGCAAGCTACATATACAATTTTGAATTTTCTAGTAGTTAAATTAAAAAGATATAAAGAAACTGGTGAATTAATTTTAGCAATGTATTTATTTAAACCACTTTATCCAAATACTACCTTTCAACATGTGACTAATAGAAAAATTAATGAGCTATCTTAAATTCTTTTTTTGTATTGAGTTTTGAAATTTAGTAGTTATTTTATATCAAAGAAAACTCTCAACTTAGACTAGCCACATTTCAAATAGTCCATAGCCATAGATGGTTGGTATGTTCTAGATTGGACATAGCAGGTCTCAACATTGCTGTTACCAGCCATAGACCAAAAGAGTATTGGTATTTTCTGGGGTGAGGGGTGAGACAGAAGAAAAATAAAATAATAAAATATAAAATCAAATCAAATAAAAATAAAACAAAATAAAATAAAACATAAAGGTGTTTTGGTTCCAAACCCACCAAGAGACCAATCAGCTTCTGTCAGTTATACAGGAGTCTATTTCCAGTGACTGCAAGGTTTGCATCACCATGATACAGGCTTTCCTGAGATCTTCCTCTTCTTTCTTTTTCTGAATCCTTATGCTATCCCCTAAGGTTCCTATTGTTTTGGCCCATATTCCTGAGTTCAGGGTGGCCTGTGCTCAATAGCCTACAGCCCATTGTAAACTGCTTTGCTCCTAGTGGAACCCTGTTTCCTTTGCTTGTACCACTGTTCTAAGTTCTTCCTAGCACTATATGCACAGGAGCTCCTTAAGAAGCCCCTCTGCCCCGTCTCATTCTCCAAATCTATTTTGTCAGCATTGAAATCCCGCAGTCTGTGATTGTTCTCCATAAAGTGATGTAATCATTCTATTCTGCCTCCTATTTTCCTGGTCAAGCAGGGGTTGCTCTATTTTCTCTGGAGTTGCATATTACTACTTCTGCCCTGGCTGAAGAATAGGGTCAAGAGGAGAAGAGATCCTGGAGTGGAGGACACAGAGTGGTTCAGCAATGTGATTGGCATTGCAAAGTCAGAAGTTTACACAGTGAGGTTCTGCCTTGAGGCTATCCTGATACTCGAGAACTGAATCTTTGTTTTCTTCACCAAGTCCGTAGTCTACTTGATCCTGTCCTGGTGGAATACCCGTGTTCTTCTTGTGGGGATTTACCTATGAATAATGCAATAGCCCTTCAAGTTTGAGGTTCTTGAGTGATCTGACTTCCCAAACTTTAGCTATGTACTCACTTTGGTCAGCTTAACTACACCAGATGTTGGTGATCAGAATTTTTAAAAAAAATTTTTTTTAAAGATTTTATTTATTTGGCAGACAGAGATCACAAGTAGGCAGAGAGGCAGGCAGAGAGAGAGGGGGGAAGCAGGCTCCCCGCTGAGCAGAGAGCCCAATGCGCGGCTCGATCCCAGGACCCTGGGCTCATGACCTGAGCCGAAGGCAGAGGCTTTAACCCACTGAGCTACCCAGGTGCCCCGGTGATCAGAATTTTAAACTCTGAATTACAGGTTATTAGATTGGGCTTTGGCCTCCTGTCCCCATGTAGTCTATTCATGATCGACTCGGGACCATGTGGGCCCCCAAAGATTTATCTTGTATAGGTTAGAGGGAGACTAAGAGACCATTTTCTGAGACCTGTACGCCAAACCTGAACCTTCAAATTATACTACTTGAGTAAACCGAAAGGCAAGAAAAATGAATACAAAGAAATACATGAACACAGAAACAAAAGGCATTTCTTTCAGAGGCCTAAACTTGAGTTGGTATAAATCTAACCTTCTAAGATTTCTTAGGGCTGCAGTTATGCTTTAGCTAGTCTGGGGAATGAGAGCTGTATGAGAAGGACTCTTCCAATCACTAAGCCACGTTAAAGGTTAACATTCCAAGTATGCAGACTCAAAGAACACCAGGCCACTGCTAGAGTTTTAAAACTGGTCATCACTCCAAAAATTTCACCTAAGGAAAAAAAAAACAACCCCAAAAAACAAAAAACAAAACAAAACAAAAAAACAGCGTGAAAAATAGGAAGATATCCAGGACAGTTTCTGAATATCTTTCTAAGTGGTGGTACCAATGTCCAGATAAACAATGGAAAAGAGAAAGCCATTCTGTGAAGCATGTGACGAGTTTAGTTTTGGCTTCTAGTGTTTGAATTGTGTGTGATATCCAGGGACAAATGGGTCATAGACTGTTGAATATACTGGTCTGAAGCTCAAATTACAGGGTTCTGGAATAGGGAAAAAGATGTCTGAGGCAGAAGAAAAAGGTTTGTATTTGAAAGTTGAAGGCCGTTAACTAGTGCAGGAAAGGAATGGGGAGTGGGTATTGCTACGATGATTCTGATGTGAAAGTCCTCGTGAGCTCCTTTTGTGCCTGGGCAGATGTCCTACTTGACTTTTAGGTTTTTTTTTTTTTAGGAATATGTCTCATAATGAATTTGAGAACATATTCATCACAATATTGAAATGACTATTAAAAAATTAAAATTTCTAGGTCCCTTTCAAACCTGTCATAGTATCTCAAACTATTTTTTAAGAATCTCTGGCTTGAGGGGATGCCTGAGTGGCTTAGTGGGTTAAGTGTCTCCCTTCAGCTCAGATCAGGATCCCAGGGTCCTGGGATAGAGCTCTTCATCGGGCTCCCTGCTCAGCCGTGTGTCTGCTTCTCCCTCTCCCTTTGCCCCCCTACCTCCCCCTTCTGTGCTCTCTTTCTCTCTCCTGCTTTCTCTTTATCTCTCTCTCTCATGCTCTCTCACTCTCTCTCTCTCTCTCAAATAAATAAATAAAATCTTTAAATAAAGAAAGAATCTCTGGCTTGATAGCTCTGATTCCACTGAAGGTAACAATTGATATAACCATCTTTGAAGAAATTCTCAAGATTTAGTGTGTTTATCAGCTGCCTGGATGCTTGTTAAGAATATAGATTCAGCAGGTCTAGGAAAAGGCCAAGAGATATGCATTTTTAATCAACACTCTATAACTGTGATCACCTGAGAAATAATATTGAGTTATTGAGAAATATTATTATTGAGTTATTGAGAAATAATATTAAGTATTTGGCTATCCGAGTGATCCCAAGATAGACTCAGAATGGGGTTTCTTTTTTGTTTTGTTTTGTTTCCCTTTTTTAAAAAGTTTAATTAATAGACAATAATGTTATAGTAGTTTCTGGCATACAACATACTGATTTGACAATTCTTTATGTTACTCAGTGTTTACCGTGGTTAAGTGTAGTCACCATCTATCGCCAGTGTTACATTATTTTTACAATATTATCGACTACATTCCATATGCTGTACTTTTTATCTATGTGACTTATTTATTTCATAACTGGACATTTGTACCACTTAATCCTCTTTATTTTGCCCATCTCCCTATCTACCTTCTCTCTGGCAAACACTAGTTTGTTCTCTATATTGAAGATTCTGTTTTTGTTTATTTGTTCATTTGTTTTGTTTTTTTATATTACAAATGTAAGTAAAGTCATATGGTATTTGTCTTTTTCTGCCTGACTTATTCACTTCATGTAATACCCTCTTAGTGTGTTCATGTTGGCACAAATAACAAGATGTCATCATTTTTATGGCTACATAATATTCCATTATATATACATATATATACACATATATGTATACACATACATATGTACATATACATATGTGTATATATGTATAGATATACCATATGTATGTATACATACCATATACATATACCATATACATGTATATATATATATATACACCATATTTTCTTTACTCATTCAACTATTATTGGACAGTTAGGTTGCTTCCATATATTGGCTATTGTAAATAATGGTGCAATAAACATAGGAGTGCACATATGTTTTTGAATTAGTATTTTTTTTTCCTTTGGGTTAATATCCAGTAGTGGAATTACTGGGTTATATGTTTTTTTTTTTTTTAATTTTTTTGAGGAAGCTCCATACTGTTTTCCATAGAGGCTGCACTAGTTTGCTTTCCCACCAACAGTACACAAGGCTTTCCTTTTCTCTACATCCTCACCAACATTTGTTATTTCTTGTCTTTTTGATATTGGCCACAGGACAGTTTCTTTCTTTTTTTTTTTTTTTAATATTTTATTTATTTATTTATTTAACAGAGAGAGAGAGAGAGAGAGAGAGAGAGCGCGCGAGAGCACAGGCAGAGGGAGTGGCAGGCAGAGGGAGAAGAAGACTCCCCACTGAGCAGGGAGCTCAACGTGGGGCTTGATCCCAAAACTCTGAGATTATGACCTGAGACAAAGGCAGAGGCTTAACTGACTGAGCCACCCAGGAGCTCCCTAGACAGAGTTTCTTAACCTGAAATTCATATACCTCAAGGAACCCGTAGTTAAAATTTAGAGTGTCCACAAATTTAGATGGGGAAAAAATGCATTTTTATTTTCAGTTATTTCCAACTGAAACTTAGCATTAAAAAAATTGTAAATGTAAGCAAGGAGCCATAGAAATAAGAGTGGTTCCTCAACCTTATCATCAGTAGAAAACATATATTTTCATATCACATTAGAATTGTTACAAATATCTTGAAATAATTGTTTACAACCATCACTACTCTCAAATTATGGTAGTTATTAGATTGCCATTAGATCTTATTTGATGAAGAAAAATACATACTACTCTAAAATTAAAAAACATTTTGATAAGTATGCCTCAATAAAATTTGGTTCTTTCATGATTTTACATATTTTTAATGCATTTAAAAATTATTATAGAGGAATTCTATGATTATACTAAAATGTGAAAAAGTCCATGGCACAAAATTTAAGAACCTTAGTGTAGGGAAGTCTGCTTATTGAGACATAGTAGAGGTATATTGCTCAATTCTGTAAAGAAGAAAAGTGCACAAGTACTTACCCAACAAGGACTCTTGGCCCAGCCCCCACACCTCATTTTCACTTAAGTATTTCTTCTCATTTTCTACACATCTCTGATTTGTTTACTACTCCTTAATGATTGAATGACTCTATTTTCCATCAAGGATAACAGATTTTAATCTCAGATCTCAAGCCCATTATGAACATTAATTAATGCCTGACATCTCTTAATTAAGTAGGTAGAAACTACAATCATTTCATAGATGGGAAAATCGGGTCTAGGCAAGTTTGATGATTCGTTCTTAGGCCATCCAAGAAATTGCTGCTAATTTTTAGAATCATTGATTATTCTTCTCACATGCAAACTGTTTTTTTATTCATCATATACCAATCTGTAGTAGAATCAACGTATTTTGCAAAATATTTCATTGATATAGGTATAGAAATAATTTTAAGGTAGAATCATTTGGTGGTATCAGTAGTCATACTATACCAATACCAATAATTTATTCATTGGGTTGTTTTTTGAAAACTAATAGATGTCCTGGTAGGAAAGAAAAAACCCCAACCCAAAAAAACCGTTAAGAAATACTATCCGTTTTGTAATGAAACAGTTTGTTTTTTCTTCTGTCTAGAAGTTTAGCAGTAAGAGAACCAGAGAAAAACAAAATGAACATAAGTCAACAAAAAGCATTAACTTGGGGCACCTGGGCATCCAACTCTTGGATTTGGCTCAGGTTGGGATCTCTTGGGTTATGAGATTGAACCCCGCATTGGGCTCTGTGCTCAGCAGGGAGTTTGCTTGAAGTTTCTCTCCTTCTGCCCTTCCCCTCACCCCAAATAAATAAATAAATAATTTAAAAAAATGCATTGACTTAACTTTTGCTCTTAAGACACCACACACAATCAGTGAGTAAGGACATTTTTTTTTGTCTTTTCGTGGTCATTTCTTTTCTTATGGATTCACGTTGCTTTGATCAATGGTGTTTGCATGTCTGATCTTAATCTAACCTTTTTGTTGTCTGACTAGTCCTTCTGGTTTGACAGGATACTGTAAAAAGTTTGAAGATTCTTTGTGAATCATCTTTTTTAAGTGATACTTAGTTTTATCTTTTGCTTTCCTAAATTCCTCTTGGCCTGGCAAGGAAGGGAAACAGAAGGACATACAAGCAAAAATGAAGGACACAGGTCAATACATAAATAACTGAGAGAGAAATGATAGTTTCTCCTTATAAAAAAAAATTCCCATTTTGTATGTGTAGAGGGAATGAGGTAAATCTAAAATCTTTATTAAAACAAACACCTTAGTGCTAATTATCATAGCCAAAAAACATGGAAGTGATGCTAAAATTAGTGGACAAAATTTGAGAAATGGGATATTTGCATGATCTCAAACTATCTCCCCTAAGACATTTCTTAATGACAAGAGAAAGGGAATGATTACATAGAGAAACTTGGCAGATACCAACCACCACGTCTCCTGGTATGCACTAAGAAGGGCACAATGCTGTTTCTGTCCTATTCCTGCCCAAAATGCAAAACCTTGATCTAAAGCATCTGACAAACCCAAATTGAGGGATATCTGACAAAATAAGTTCTCCGGGACTCTTCCAGAGTGTCAAAGTCATGAAAGTCAAGGAAAGACCAAGGAACTGTGACAGATTGAATACTGAGTAGACATGACAACTAAATGCACTGTGGGTTCCTGGATTAGATATGGAGCAGAAAATGGACTATAGTAAAATGGTCACCAGTTTAAAATCTATAGTTTAGTCCCAGTAGTGTACCAGTATTAACTACCCGGTTTTGATGACTATACTATAGTATGCAAAATGTTAACATTGAGGAAGCTGGATGAATAATTTGGTCATTTTCTGTCATTCTGAAATTATTTTAAGATTTTATTTATTTATTTGACAGAGAGAGACACAGTGAGAGAGGAAACACAAGCAGGGCGAGTGGGAGAGGGAGAAGCAGGTTTCCTAGGGCTGGATCCCAGGACCTGCTTAATGACTGAGCCACCCAGGTGCCCCTGAAATTATTTTAAACTAAAATTTTAAAAGTCAAGAAGTCTTGTGTGGTAATTTTCTAAATAACTCTACATTGCTGATGGGGAAAAAAGAAGATTGTGGTGGTCTTGAAATATTTGGCTCTCTCCCCAACTTAGTCCTGTGTTAGATAGGCAATAACGCCTTTCCTGTGCATATACAGTTTGATAGCTTTACTTCTTTCATTGCATAGAAGATAGCTTTTTCCTCTATGAAGTACTCTACTTTTTTCTTGAATGGCACTCAAAAAATAGTTGTATAAAATGGGAATAATGATTGTTGTCCTGTTTACCCTGCTGAACTTACAGGGTTGTCATAAAGCATAAAAACAGATAAAGGAAATGGAAAGTATTTTGCAAGTAAAATAAACATTGTATAATGTAAGATGTTATTTTGATTATTGATGGAAAATTGTCTAAGGTATTTTTATGATTTGTATATACATTGAGTCAGTTTCTCCTCTTGCTTTCCCTGTACTCTAATGATATTCTACTTGTTTACCAGGCTTAGAAATTCAAAATTGCCCTTGAAAATGAGAACTAAAGGAGAGGGGGATGGGTATCAGTTACCCATGACTCCAGCTAGTCATCTTAAAACATGTTCTTTACCTTTGTACCAGGCTTTTATTTTTTGTTTAAGATTATTTATTTATTTTAAAGAGAATGTGTGTGAGCTGGGGGAGGGGCAGAGGAAGAGGGAGAAAGAGAATCCTCAAGCAGACTCCCAGCTGAGCACAAAGCCTGACATGGGGCTTGATTCCTGGACCCTGAGATCATGACCTGAACCAAAATCTAGAGCCAGCCGCTTGACTGAGCCACCCAGGTCTACACGTCCCACACTTTTATTCTCGTCTATGACATATGAAATTGTAGACCAAAAAAGAGGAAATTTTAGAGCAGAATTTATTTTTAAAGGTTTTATTTATTCATTTGCCAGAGAGAGAAAGAGAGAAGCGGGGGCGGGGGGGGAAGCAGGGGCAGCAGCAGACAGAGGGAGAAGCAGGCTCCTCATGGAGCCAGAATCCTGATGGATGGACTTGATCCCAGGTGGGATCGTGACCTGAGCTTAACAGATGCTTAACAGATGCTTAACAAACTGAGCCATGAAGGTGTCCCTAGAATCTATATTTTAAATATGCATTTCACCTGGTTATTATTGACAGGCAAATTTAGAAGCACTCTTTCTTTATAGATAAACTGAGAGAAAATAACCAAATTTACTTAAAAAATTTATACCCTATCTTTGGTAAATATTAATTTGGGGGATATAGTCTAGAATAGGAAGCAATGATGTAAACATTGTGGTATATACTTTATTAGGGGACTAAACAAAGCTGAGTCAGGGAGATTACATCAAAATCAACATATTATCTCTCATGTATTAGGATAGGCATTGTATATATAAATATTATATATGTATGTATATATATGTAAATGTGTGTGTGTGTATATATATATATACACACATATATATATATATATATATAAGACAAGTGATGATGAGGATGTAGAAAAATTGGAACATTTGTACACTATTGATGGGAGTGTAAAATGGTACAGCCACTATTGAACGCAGTATGGAGTTCCTCAAAAAAATTAAAAGTATGTATGATCTATTATGACCCAGCAATCCCACTTTTGGTTATTTATCCAAAAGAATTAAAAACAGGATCTCAAAGAGATGTTTTTGTTCCTGTGTTCATTGCAGTTATCCTCAACAGCCAAGAGGTGAAAACAACCTAAATGTCCATTGATGAATGAGTGGGTAAAGAGAATGTAACACACACACACAAACACACACACATACGCAGAGGACTTTTTTTCAGCTTTAGAAGAGAAGGAAATAGTATGATATGCTACAATATGGATAAACCTTGAAGAAATTATGCTCACTGAAGTGACTCAGTCACAGAAGGACAAATACTGTAGTATTCCACTCATATAAGGTATCTAAAGTAATCAAACTCAGAGAAACAGAAAGTGGAATGCTGTTTGCCAGGGGACAAAGGAAGGGAAGTGGGAGTTGCTATTCAATCCTGTATTTTCTATTTCCATTTGAATGATAACAATTAGCCACTTTATTGAACTTGAACTCAGAATAATCTTTGACCTATTCTTCAAGATTTTCCCTTCCTTCCTTCTTTTCTTTCTTCCTTCCTACTTTCCCATAATTATTGCCAGGCATTGTATTAGTCATTGACAGTACTAGTGAGAAAGCTGGCACAGCTCCCATGTCTCATGGAGCTTATAATATAGTGGGGAATACATATAATAAACATAACAAATGAATAAAATAATTAACCAGGTAATGTGATAGAAATTTACTGAGATAGAGGGGTTGGAGGAGCCAATTCAGCTAGGCCTCCTGAAACTGAGACCCAAAGGATGAGAAATAAATGTCAAATTCTGCTAAAAGGTGAGCATTTATAAACATGAAAATGTTTCATTCTGGAGCAGTCATTTTTAGGAGATGGAGAGGCAAGTCTACAGACTGGGAGAAAAGATTTATAAGTCTCATTTCTAATAAAAAACTTGTATTCATTGCATGTTCATTGCAGCATTATTTAGAATAGCCAAGACATGGCAACAACCTAAGTGTCCACTGATGGATGAATGGATAAAGAAAATGTGTACACACACACACACACACATGCGCACACATATTTTAATATATGGAATATATATATCATATTATTCAGTTGAAAAAAATAATGAAATCTTGCTATTTGTGACTACATGGATGGATCTTGAGGGCATTATACTAAGTGAAATACGTCTGACACAAAAAGACAGATACCACATGATCTTATTTATATGTAGAATCTTAAAAAAAAAAAAGAGCTCATAGATATAGTGAAAAGATTGATGGTTGCCAGAAGTGCTTGAAGGGTATCAAAAAGTACAAATTTCCAGTAATATTAAAAGTAAGTCATGAGGATGTAATGTACAACATTTTGACAATAGTTAATAATACTATATTGCATATTTGAAAGTTGCTAAGAAGTTCTCACTACAAGAAAATTTTTTTAACTGTATGATAATGGCTATTACTAGACTTAGGTAATCATTTCCCATATATACAAATTTTGAATCATTATATGTACACCTGAAATTAATATAATGTTATGTCAATTATACCTCAATAAAAAAGACTTTCATTCAGAATATAAATTCACAAAATTCAATGAGGAATAACTCAAGAAACATAAACATAAGTTTTGAACAGACACATTACTCAAAAAGGCATATTGATGGTAAATAAGCATATGAAAAGACACCAGTACTCACAATTGAAATTCAATTAAAATCACAATGAAATACTCTTATACATCTATTAGAATAAAAAAAAAAATTCCTGACACGACCAATTGTTGATAAAGATGTGGAAGAACTTATATCCTCATGCTTTGCTGGTAAGAATGTAACATGTATGGGCACTTTTTTTTTTTTAAGATTTTATTTATTTATTTGAGACAGAGATCACAAGTATGCAGAGAAGCAGGCAGAGAGAGAGGAGGAAGCAGGCTCCCCGCTGAGCAGAGAGCCGGATGCGGGGTGGGGCTCGATCCCAGGGTCCTGGGGTCATGACCCGAGCTGAAGGCAGAAGCTTTAACCCACTGAGCCACCCAGGCGCCCCTGGTATGGGCACTTTAAAAAGCAGTTTGATACTTTTGTTAACTTCAACAAACTTAAATACATACTTATATGTTTACCCAAGTTTACCCAAATTTAGTGTTTAGTTTTAGTGCCCACAAAAATCTACGCATGAATATTTCTTTCAGCTTTATTTGTAGTTGTCAAAACTTGGCAACAACTCAAATGTGAATGAATGAATGAATGAACAATCTGTGGCATATCTATACATTTGAATACTACTGTATTCAATACTATATACTACTATAAGAAACCAGGGTGGATTCATATAACATGAATGAATCTCAAATGTATTTGGTTAAGTGAAAGAAGCTAGAACCAAAAGACACCATATTGTATGATTCCACTTACATGGATTCTGGAAAAGACAAAATTGAGATGGAAGACAAATCAGTGGTTGCCAGGAGTAGAGTGTAGAGATGGGAATGGTGGTTGATTATAAAGGGGCAGCAAGCAGGAATTTGGGAAGTAATAAAACTTTTTGGATCAGGACTGTGATGGTATATACAATTCTGTGCGTTTGTCAAAACCCATAGGAATTTCATAACAAAGAGCAAACTATATAAATTTAAAACATGTAAAGTTTTATTATTGATTTCTAGTTAGTTCTCTGTGGTGTGAAATCAGGCATTGTATGATTTGTATTTTTTAAATTTATTAAGTTGTATTTTATGGCCCAGAGTGTGGTTTATCTTAGTGAATGTTCCATGTGAGCTTGGGAAACCTGTGTATTTTGCTATTGTTGGATGAAATAGTCTATAGATGTCAATTGTATCCAGTTGATTGAAGGTGCTATTGAGTTCAACCTTGTTCTCACTGATTTTCTGTTTGCTGGATCTATCCATTTCTGAAAGGGGATATGTAAAACTCCAACTATGATGGTAGGTTTGTTTACTTCTCCTTGCAGTTCTAACAGTTTTTGCCTCATGTAATTTAATGCTCTGTTATTAGGCACATACACACACAGAATTGTTATGTCTTCTTGGGAGAACTGAACCCTTGATCATTTTAAATGCCCTTATTTATTATAAATGCCCTGATAACTTTCCTTACTTTGAAGCGTGCTCTGTCTGAGATTAATGTAGCTACTCTAGTTTTCTTTTGATTAGTGTTAACATGGTCTATTTTTCTCTATCCATTTACTTTTTTTTTTTTTTAAGATTTTATTTATTTATTTGACAGACAGAGAGATACACATCAAGAGAGGGAATACAAGCAGGGGGAGCAGGAAAAGGAGAAGCAGGTTTCCCGCTGAGCAGGGAGCCTGATGTGGGGCTCAATCCCCAGACCCTGGGATCATGACCTGAGCCAAAGGCAGAAGCCCAATGACTGAGCCATCCAGGCACCCTCTATCCATTTACTTTTAATCTGTGTCATTGGGTGGGTTTCTCATAGACAACATATAGTTGGGTCATGGTTTTTGATCCCCTCTCACAAACTATGTTGTTTATTTGGTGCATTTAGATCATTGACATTCAAAGTGATTTTTATATAATTGTATTAATACTTACCATACTTGTTACTGCTTTCTATTCATTGTCTTTTTGTTGTTGTTGTTCCCAGTTTTGTTTTCTCTTTTTCTCCCTTTTGTGATTTTAACTGAGCATTTTATATGATTCCATTTTCTCTCATTTCATAGCATATCAGTTATACTTATTTCTTTTCTTTTTTTAGAGAGAAAGAGTACATGATAAAAAAAGTGGGGGGTGGTTGGGACAGAGGGAAAGGGAAAAAGAGAGAATCTTAAGTGGTCTCCACACCCAGTGCATAGCCTGACATGGGGCTTGACCTCAGGACCTAAGCCAAAATCAAGAGTAGATGCTTAACTGACTGAGCCACCCAGGTACCCCTCAGTTACACTTCTTTTTAAACCTATTTTTAGTGGTTGCCCTAGAATTTACAATATAAATTAACAACTAATCCAAGTCCATTTTTAAATAACATTATACTACTGTATGGGTAGTATGAATACCTTATAATAATAAAGTAATCCTAATTCCTTCCTCCCAGTCCTCCTATCATTGCTGCCATTCATTTCACATATATAAGCATACATAAAATATATTCATAGGCATACATAATCAAATTCATTGTTACTATTATTATTTTGAATTAACAGTTATCTGCCTAAACATTTAGGAATAAGAATAATGAGAGGCACCTGGGTGGCTCAACTGGTTAAGCAGCCAACCCTTGATAGGTCATGATCTCAAGGTTGTGAGATTGAGCCCTGTGTCGTTGACTCTACCTCAAGCATGGATCTCTACCAAAAAGAAAAGAAAGAAAGAATAAGAGAAATGAATTTTTATTTTACCTTCACTTATTTCTTCTTCAAAACTTTTCCTTTCTTTATGTGGATCTGAGTTTTTGACCCATATTATTTACCTTATCTCTAAAAAACTTCTCTTAACATTTCTTGCAAAGCAGGTCTACTAACAACATAATCTCTTAATTTTTGTTTGCCTGAGAAAGTGTTTATTTCTCTTGAATATTTGAAGGCTAATTTAACAAGGTATAGAATTCTAGATTGGTGGGTTTTTTCCCTTTGAACACTTAAATAAATATTTTACTCCACTCTCTTTTTGCTTGCATGGTTTCCAAGAGGTTGGATATAATTCTTATCTTGGCTCCTTTATAGGTAAGGTGTTTTTATGATCTGGCTTTTTTCAGGATTTTTCCTTTATCTCTGATTTTCTATAATCTGACTATGATAGACTAAGTGTAGTGATTGATTGATTGATTGATTGATTTAATCCTGCTTGGTATTCTCTGAGCTCCCTAGATCTGTGGTTTTGGGTCTGACATTAATTTGGGAAAATTAATTTGGGGAAATTCTCAGTCATTATTGTTTCAAGTATTTCTTCTGTTCCTTTCTCTTTCTACTCTTTCTGGTACTCCTATTATGTGTATGTTACACCTTTTGTAGTTAGGTCATAGTCCTTGGATATTCTGTTCCTTCCCTTGTCCTACCCCCACCCCCACACCCCCACCCCCATCTTTGCTCTTCTTACAGTTCAGTGTTCAAGGATTCTATTGATATAGCCTCTGGCTCAGAGATTCTTTTCCTCAGCTATGTCCAGGTTACTAATCAGCCACCAAAGATGTTCTTCATTTCTGTTACAGTGACTTTTATCTCTAGCATTTCCTTTTGATTCTTTTTTTTTTAAAGATTTTATTTATTTATTTGACAGAGAGAGATCACAAGTAGACGGAGAGGCAGGCAGAGAGAGAGAGAGGGAAGCAGGCTCCCTGCTGAGCAGAGAGCCAGATGCGGGACTTGATCCCAGGAACCTGAGATCATGACCTGAGCCGAAGGCAGCGGCTTAACCCACTGAGCCACCCAGGCGCCCTCCTTTTGATTCTGACTTAGGATTTCCATCTATCTGTTATATTATCCATCTGTTCTTCTTGCATTTTATCTCCTTTATCCATTAGATCCCTTAGCCTATTAGTCATAGTTGTTTTACATCCTCAGTCTGATAATTCCAATATTCCACTGTCTGGTTTTGATATTTGCTCTGTCCCTTGAAATATGCTTTTTGCCTTTTACTTTTATGCCTGGTAATTTTTCTTGATATTTGGACATAATGTACTAGATAAAATGAACTGCTATAAATAGGTCTTTAGTGATGTGGTGTTGAGGTGTGGGCAGAGGAGAAACATACTATAGTCCTGTGATTAAGTCTCAGTCTTTTGGTGAGATTCTGTTTCTGGACTATGAACTTCTCAAGATTTTCTCAGTTTTTATTAGCCCCCTTAGGTGAGTCAAGACAGCTAGAGTGGGCAGGAGTTGGGTATTTCCCTTCCCGTAGGTCAGTTAGGTTCTGCTAATACTCCAACAGACTAAGCTCTGTTCAACGAGTTTCCCCTAAGGGCAGGCTTTGTTTAAAAGAACAGAATGCTCTAGAGTTACTTAAAAATGGTTCTTTTTTCCCTCTCCCTTCCAGAAACACAAGGGGATTTTAATCAGATACTTAGTGTGGGAAACGGGTGCAACTATTGGAGATAAATCTCACAATATTTGTTTTTAACTCTCAGAGTTGTCCATTTTGGGCCTCCAGCAATTTGTCAGTTACAGTTCAGTCTTTCCTGTTCTCGCAATGGTTCCCAGGCAGTTTCTTCTCTTTGAGTTTCTGGCCTACTAAGAAGCTGCTCCCTACATTCACCTGTCTCCTCTTGGGGGCAGCAATTTTCTCTGTGTCCTCTCTTCTCTATGGAGCCAAAAGGAGTTGTCAATTTTTCAGTCTGTTGAGCTTTTTACTTGCCATTAAGATGGAGTGGCAACTTCTAAGCTCCTTACATGCAGAACTGGAAATTTGAAGTGAAACCATGTAAATTTTTTAAAAAAACAAAAAAGATAAGGGTCAACACAAAGCTTTTGGATTTTTTAGCTTATATATATCATTGGTGACTGAGAAGTTTTGATAAAGTCCGGCTCATTGAATCCAAATTACTTTATGTTTAAGAGGAAATGAGGTGAGTAAATATAAAATGTCATGTGGGTAACATAAGAAGCTTGGCTATAAAGGGGAAAAAGAAGGTAGCTGGATGAGAATATGAGTCCATAAAAGTTTTAAATTTATTATGTGAGACCAATTAGAAATAAAACTAATAAAAATGTATAAGACTTCTACTGATAAAATTATAGAATTTAATAAAAGATATAAAATATCCAAATAAGTAGCTATATCATGTTCACTGATGCAATAACTTGATGTTATATAAAAGTTTCAATGTTCCCTGAATTAATTTATAAATCCAAACAATTTCAATAATAACGCTAATAGGTTTTTTGTATGTGGGCTTTGCCAAATGGATTCCAAAATTCATTAAGACACGCAAATGTATAAAGCTGCCAAAATAATCTCTGAAGAAATTGGGAATTGCCTCATTAGTTTTCAAGACACGTTATGAAGCTGTATTGATAGAAACAGTTTGGTACCGGTGTAGAAATAGAAATTGGCCTGAGTGGTAGAGTATTTTTATAAACTTAATCAGGCGGTGATCCTAAATGCTGAAACAAAACAGCACAATTTCTGACAAGTGGTATGTAGCTAGTGCACTGGCAAATGTTTTATTCTCTCTATATCAATCAAGAAGCAATTTGCTTTCACATGGTCAAATCAACAAAAAATACTCACTTTTTTGCTTTTAGCGCTAGAGCTCTCTGTCATAATCCAGACTACAACATCTATGAAATCTTGCTAGGAGATCTATTGGACAGGATGTAGCAAATATTTTCTCCAGAAGGTAAGAGACAAACCCCATGGAAACTTGGTGGGGGGGGGTGGTTCTAGGGCTCTAGAGATTCAGAATGTTTTGGGATCTCTCCTTCAAAGGAAAAGTTAAGTTGATGTATCTCCTACCTACTAATGTTAAGAAAGAGATCTAATGCTTTGTGGGCTTCCTTGGGTTCTGGGGCCAGTATGTGCTTCATCTGAATGACTTTCTTTGCACATTTACTGAGTTTCACATGGGGCTCAGAGGAAAAGAAGTCTCTGAAACTGGTCTAGGGCACAGTACATGCTCATCTACCAATTAGACCATATGAATCAGCAGGTCTATGCTTTGAGACCTGTTCAATGAAGCTTCTGGCAAACCTCTTAAGAGAATGACAATGCATGCACCTAGAAAGAAAAACCATACAGACATCCATTCTCCTTTTGAGAAATGGCATCTTTCTTGCTACTAGTACCACTTAGTACTAGTTGGGACTAAATACCTAATCATGTGTGGGACACCAAGTGACCAGGCAATCAGAGATAACTGTTATGAGCTGGATATTATCTAATCCACAAAGTCCTAAAGCTGAATATGAACAGCAGTACTCCATCATAGTGGTGAGAGACCAAACTCAAAGAAATACGAAATATGTAATTCGCATCAGTTGAGGTTCAGACTCTCATGACACTTTTTCCTACTGCTCCTTCATCTCACATCTGTGACATCTTTGGAAGTTCCCTCAGACCAGATGACTGAGGAAGAAGAAATTCAGGCCCAGTTTACAGATGATTCTTCATGATATAGTACCCTAGATGGAAGTGAAGTACAGCATAATTATGGCCCAGTTCAGGGGTGGTCTGAACAGATAGTAAGGAAATGAAATTGTTTCACTGAGCAGAACTTCAGGCTGTATATATGCTTATCCACTGTGCCTGAAAGAAGAGGTGGCCAGAGGTGTGGATCACATGAATAGTGTGGCTCATGCTTGGTGGTGGATATTCAACAACTTGTGAAATACAAGATCAGAGGATTGGAGACAAAGATATCTGGGCAAGAAGAATGTAGATGTACCCTTTAGAATGAGGACAGAATAGGAAGATTTGTCTCATGTGAATTCCTATGTAAAGTCACAAACTGGACTCTGGTAATTGCTAGCTAGACATAATGACTGATTATGTGGATAACTCTTAGCTACTATCTTCAGCCACCCAGCGCTTACTTAAGAACTTACAAACAAAGTGGTCTGATAGCAGGGATGGGAATTATACATGGGCTCAACATCATAATCTTACTCTCATCAAAGCTCATCTGCGTACCACGATTGCTGAGTGCTTGACTGGCCAATAGCATAGATCATCACCAAACCTCTGAAATAGCAACATTCCCAGGGAAGAGCAGCTAGAAATTTCATAGCAGGTTGATTACCTTAAATATATCCTTATTTGGGATAAATTTGGTTAAATTTCCAAAATTTACCTTCCCTACCTGAAATCTCTCTATCAGCACCATAATCAATGAACCTAGTAATATATATTCACTATTGCAGTACAAGAGGATTTCTGAAGGTGTAGCCCATGGAAACTTAGGTATCTCCAAGAGTCCTTCAGAAAGGCTGCCAGATCAAACCTAAATTTTAATAGAACAAGACATAATTTGTCATTTTCTTCATGTTCATTTATACTGATAGTGCAAAAGCAATAGTGGGCAAAACCTTTGGCCCCTTTGCATACATCAAGAAAGGGGCATCAAATAGGACTAAGAGTCAAAGATAATTCACTACAAGGCACTCCCAGAAAAAAATTTTCACAGAATGTACTGAGGAGGTAGTAAAAATGATTAAATGTATTAAAACTTGACGCTTTAGGTTATGTCTTCTTAATATTCTGTGTGCTGAACAAGAAGTCATGCATATAGCACTTCTGCTACATATCAAAATACAATGTTTGTCTTGTGTGATTGTATAAGTTGCAAGCTGAACTAGTTGCTTTTTCTCATGGAGACACCATTTTCACTTGAAAGAGCTGGTGACAGACATATTGGGGTTATTCAGATTTGCCTATTGGGCAGATATTTTCTCAAAAATGAATGAAGTGAGCTGGTCACTTCAAGGAAAATAATTGACAATACTTTATTTCCTATGAAAAAATTGAAGCTTCCAACTAAATTCGAATTTTTGAAAACATCCACCTCGTGAGCTTTAACGCTTTGTAATAAGGATTTAAAAAATGCTATCAATGGTGATATTAATGAACGTGATTTTTTTTTAAATTGTATAATGAAATGTGTCACCATTTGGAAGGTCTGAGTTACTCAGTGAACCAACAGTTTTCAAATGATCAAAACATGAAGTTACAAAATCATGCATGGTAAAAATTTGTTTAAAGTGCAAGATAGACCAATAGTTTTAATATAACACAGTATATTAAATAACAAATTCAAATAAAAGGTAAAAGACAAATTGAGAAAACTATTTCCAATACATATTAACACCGTCAGAAGTAAAAAGTACTTTTATACTAATGAGTATAACAGATCATTGAGCCATTTCTACTTGCTTGGATATAAAAATGAAGATGTTTTAAAAAATCATTGCTTGGAGGTGTGCTGTGTGGAATTTTCTTTTTCATCCCTTAACACTTTCTTGAACAGATTCCAAAACCTTCTAGCCACTTTGTTATCAAACATATTCATATCCGCTTCTTTAGTACCACCAGAAGCAGTTTCTCTGGCTAGTGGGAATGACTTCAGGAATGGGTGTAAGGGGTTGAGGAAATACTACAAAAACTGTGCAGTGTCCAAATAATCAAAAATGATTAATCTGAATCCTGTTCTGTGCTCTCCAGTGCCAGGGTTTTTGTTTTGATTTGTTTTGTTTTTAAGATTTATTTATTTGTTAGAGAGAGAGAAAGAGCAAGCACAAGCAGAGGGAGAAGCAGGCTCCCCACTTAGCAAGGAACCTGATGTGGGACTTGATCCCAGGACCCTGGGATCATGACCCAAGCTGAAGGCAAATGCTTAACTGACTGATTCACCCAAGCATCCCTCCAGTGTCATGTTTTATCTGGGTTGGCAGTTAGGGAGTGTGAGGAGGCTGGGAGAAATAAGGTGGTTTTGGCTGCCTCTTTGTAAACCTTGCAAATATGGGAACGGTCTGGTCACAATTTTTGGTGGCATTTTGATGTTTCTCTTTAGCATGTAGGATGCTTTGCATCTCTGAAACTCAACTTTAAACCTGAGCTTAGATTCTGGATAGTAAGCATCCTGTTTTAGAAGAAAAATACTGGGGTTCCCGGGTGTTTCAGTCGGCTAAGTGTCCGACTTTTGATTCCAGCTCAGGTCATAATCTCAGGGTTGTGAGATCGAGCTCCACATTGGGCTTTGTGCTGAGTATGGAGTCTGCTTGAAAGTCTCTCTCCCTCTCCCTCTGCCCCTACCTCCCACCCCGCTTGCACTCTCTTTCTAAAGAAAAAAAGAAAAGAAAAAAAATGTTAATACCACAATAGAAACATGACCAAAAAACTTAAACAGAAAATTCATAGGAATATAAATGAACAATAACAATTTTTGTCTAACAACAATTTTACGTATTATATTACCATTAAAAATTATAATACCAACATCTTTCAAGGTTGTGATGTGATAGTGCTTTTCATACACTGCTGATGAGACTTTAAACCAGAATAGCAGGTCTAAAGAACAATTTAATGATTTATGTTGAGAATCACAGATGTCTTCATACTCACTGATCTACAAGTTCTTTTTCCAGTAATGTACACAAGAAAATGATTTTAGATACTACCAAAGATATATGAGCAAAAATAATCTCCATGAAATTATGAGAGTAAAACTACAACCATTTAATTAGCCATAAAGAGGAGAATTGTTAAAAATGATATAACTATACAATTGTAATATTATATAACTATATTAGGGTTTTCCAGAGAAACAGAGAAAACTATGTATTCTCTAATACCATATATACACACATATTCTTCATACCCGATGCTCTTTTTCTCTTTGTAAATATATATATTTGTGTAATAAAATCATATATATGAATATAATAAATTCATTATTATTTTATTATGAATAAATTATGAATAAGTTAATATATGAATTTATTATAGGGATTGGCTCATGCAGTGTTGGGGTGAAGAGTCCCATGATCTGCCATCTGCAAGATGGAGAATGAAGAAAGTTGGTGGTATGATTCAGTATGAAACCAAAGGCCTGACAACTAGGAGCCCCTAGTGTGAGTCTCAGAGTCTGAATCCCAAGAGCGGGATTCCCAGCTCAAGGAGAGAGAATTAGCCATTTTAGAGCCTTTTTGTTCTATTCAACCCCCTCAAAAGAGTGGATGAGGCCCACACACATTGGTGAGGCCTGATCTTCTTTACTCAGCCTACTGAGTCAAGTGCTAATCTCTTCCAGAAACACTCTCACAGACATACCCAGAAATAATATCTTACCTGCTATCTAGGCATCCCTTAGCCTGGTCAAGTTAACACATAAAATTAACCGTCACAATAACCAAAATAAAAATAATAAAATAATATTTTATAATGTAAAAATATATATAATATAAAAATATAAAAATAATGCTTTTAAATAATCTCAGAGTACAATATTAAATACATTAAGTTGGAATTAAAGAATGAGTGCACATTACAATTCTAAGTTTAGGTTTTAAACAGCATACGTGTATAAAAATGGAAGGAAAAAGTTTTATGATCGTATATTAAATGAATATTAAGCAAAGTGGAATATAAATTTGAATATATATAGTGTGAATCTAAGTTTGCTTTTTAACAACACAAACATATAAAAATGATGGAAAGAAATAATACACCACTGGGTGTATTATTTATGTAACTAAAGTACATGAAAATCATTCTTTGAATGATATAGTCATTTGTGTTTGCCGTATTTCACTGAATTAGTTAAGTGTATAAACATCATGTCGCTAAAAATATTCATTGAGTACTTTTACATAAATCATTACTATGTAAGAAATACCAAAAGATAAGACATAGTCACTGTTCAGAGTCTAGTATAAGGAAAAGAGCATATACATCCAAGTTAAATACCGATAGAAGTAATGACTTGCCAGTGTTAAGAACACAGGAAATGGTACAGGAGTTCTACTTCCAAGGAATGGTTATTTTTACAAGGGACAGTGGCAATAGATGAAGTAAGATATAGTTGGGCTTCTATAAAAGGATATAATTTTTTAAAGAAGAAGAAAGAAATAGAAGCAAAATAAATATTAAGAGAAACTTGAAATTGTTTGACAGTTTTAGTAGTTTCCTAGGACTCTCATAACAAAGTACTAAAAACTGGTGGCTTAAAACAATACAAGTTTATTATCTCACAGTTTTGGAAGCTAAAAATCTGAAATTGTTGCTGTTGGCAGGGCTATACTCTCTCCGAAACCTCGAGGGAAACCCATCCTTGCCTCTTCTTAGCTTCTGGTGGTTTGCCAGCAATCCTTAGTATTCTTTTGCCTGTAGACGCATTACTTCAATCTTCCATCTTTATGTGGTGATCTGCCTGTGTCTTCATATCATCTTCCTTCTGTTCATGTCTGTCTCTGTGTCTAAAGTTCACCCTTTTATAAGGACACCCATCATATTGGATTGGGCCCATCATAATTTTAAGTTGATTCCTCTGTAAAAACTGACCTTCCAAATAAGGTCACATTCTGAAGTAGGTTCGGACTGTGACGTATCTTTTGGGGGGACACAACTGAACTCATACCAGCAGTTTTATGGAACAATGATTTGGAATTGGCATAGTAAGTTTGGAGAGAGGGACAGGAATACTAGACTGAGGAAATGAATTTTGTTTTAAGTAGATAATAAAGGGCCCCTGAAAATGTTCAAGAAGACCTCGCTTCCCTGTCAAGCTCCCATTGAAATGACAGGAAAGTTTTATTTGTTTTTTTGTTTTGTTTTGTTTTGTTTGTTTGTTTTGGTCATGAAACCATAACATCACTCTTAAGTAAGTAAGATAGGAAGAATACATGGAAGGTGGAAAGCAAATGATGTCAGATGAACAACAACAAAAAAACCCCAGAAGGAACAGCAACCTGGGATGGTGGAGGGAAGCTCTTCTCCCTAAGAGAGTTCTGGACAAGCTCTGAGCTGAATCCACGCAAAACAAAACAAAACAAAACAAAACATGTGGGACATGGAAAAATCTGAAATGTCTTATGTATAAAAGTTGCCAAAATTTCTATGAACTGGAAAGTCTATTCAAAATTTGCACTGTTGACACTGTTCAGTGACTAACTGCGGTGAGTCATCGCATAAAATCTATAATGAGTTTAATTTTCACAGACCACATGTTGAGTAATTGTTCTTGATATATGTATGGCTTTATTATGACATCATTCTCATTTAAAAACAACTTTATTTCTGGAAAACTTCACTGTAAAAATTATTTATCTATGTCCATTTTGCATTAAATGAGTGCAAAAGTCTCTCATGAAAATATTAAAAGCTTTGCTAGAGACTCTATCACTGCAAATCCAACTTAACGTTCTCAAAGTTTGAATTCCGGCTGCAAGCTCCACTTGAGAGGGCAAGGTACAGAGTTGAGTTTTTATAGTCTTAACAGTTCTCCCACAGGAGACGTAAACAGTCAGGATTCCAACTTTCTACACTTATCTCTGAAGCAGATACAGTAAGTTGACTTTCAAGAGTCAACTTATAACTAAAACTAGTTTAAATGAAATATTGGGTATATTTTTAGTTATTGGAAAAAATCCCTTCTTCCCTTTTGGTCTCAAGAACTTCAGATTATTCATTAGAAATATCACAAAATTTGGGGGGGAAACAGGCATTGAGGAAAATATTCAATTTGTAGTCAATTGCTGAGATCGTATACAAATGGAAAACTGCTATGTATGTCCTTACTCTTTGCCTTGGGATTTATTTCTCTGTAGTAACTTAATTTCAGGAAAGGAAGACTTACTCAGATGCATATTTATTTGGCAGTCTGTCAGTAGTGGAAAGAAGGAAAATCTGTTTGAGTAATTAATTGTTCTGACTCATATTTGCTTTTAGGTTTTAATTGAATCTGAATTTAGCTGTCCTCCCTTCCCCTCCTCTTCCCTCCCTTCAACTGAAAGCTTGAAGATTGGGGTGTCTGGGTGGCACAGTTGGTTAAGTGTCCAATTCTTGGTTTTGACTCAGGTTGTGATCTCATAGTCTTGAGATCAAGCCTCGTACTGGGCTCCATGCTCAGTGGGGAGTCTGTTTGATTTTCTCCCTCCTTCTCCTTCTGCCCTTACCCCCATGCTGTCCCCTGCTCTCTAAAATAAATGAATACTTTTTATTTTTAAAGAAAGCTTGAAGAGAGTAAATATAATTCTGTTTTATTCTAGATCATTTCAAAGTCATGAAGAGAATGGATTAAATGACAGATCAGCATTGAAGAGATTAATACATGGCAAAAATTTCAAGATAGTGGGCCTCAGGTCCAGGATAGATGTATTTCCAGAAATAATTCTATAGTAAAAGGCCCCAGCGGACAGCTGAGGATTCTTGATAGTCTGGTTCATATATGACAATTTAAATGTTCTCTAGATTGGCCTGGTTGATCTAGGACCTGATCTGTTATTTGGATACAATCTAAAGAAGACCTAATCTACTTTTAAATTTCAGAATTTACAGAAATTTCCTCCCTAGACAGCAGCCCAAGTTATTGAGAAAATCAAAGCCAAAGAGATGTGTTTTTTGTTCCCCCACTGTGAATTAAAAAAGGAAGAATTATGCATTTCCTTTCCCCAAACAGGAGAGGAGTAGCCAGCAACTTATTTCTAAAGACCTGAGTTAGAACTTCGGTTCCTGTCCATATTTTGTCAGGAAGAGAGTAAGGTGAATCATGGTAAAAATTCTCCATGTCCATAATTACCACAAAGGGAGAAGGTTGCTGATCTTTAGAGGACATCACAGATTTAGACAATGACAGAATGCAAAGTAGAGTACTTTTCCAAGTTATGTGGGTGGAATCAACCCACCTCAGGGAGGACTTTCTCACTTGCTTCCCAGTGATAACTAATACCTGCTGATTTTATTTCCTGTTCAAATAGGGGCATGACCACTAAGTTAATTTGGTTTAGGAAAATAAAGCAATGTGATGCTTCCCACACCTGGATATGGAGAAGACATTTGCCTTCCAGAAGTCCAGGAAGGTTGTCATAAGATTAGATCCACATCCAGAGCTGTCCCCCAAATTTTCAAAGTTATTCTGGGATGTTCATGCTAGAGGCATTAAGTTAATTCAATGCTGGATTAAGTTTGTGCAAATAATCTGATGATAAGATTCTAGGAGGATGGGTGATCACTCAGGAGAGCCTAAAATTTGCTGTCATGAACTATGTTAAGACACCTTTCTTCTATGTTCACCTACCATTCTATCTACTGTATTTATTTTGTTACTTTGTTTTCTCTTTTATTATTAATCTTTCTCTATTCTGGTTGAAAAGTCAAGTATCTAAAGCCAGAAAAGTAATATACAATAGTGAATGGGCTGTGTTGAAAGATGATAAAGGGTAATTGGCCCTTGAATTCAGTATTAGGGAAGAATATGGAGTTGCGTGTTTGGAGTGGGGGGCACAATATTGAGTACACATGCCCTGTGTAAGGAGACTAGTCACCAGTCAGCTGTTAACCATCTGGGAATTGTCAGATTTCAGACTTTTTAAAAGAGAAATTGGAAATCCTGCCTTTCTTTCATGAAATAGCCTGCATTTAAAAATGCTGGCTATCCAAATATAAACAACAAAGACTCTATACTCGCCCTAGAGATTGTCCAAAGTCAAATGATGTCATATAGGGAAATAGATACTCTCATCTACTGCTGGGGGGAACATGAGTTGAAACTACCACTATGTAGAACTTTTTAGCAGCGCTTGTCAAAATTAAGTATATGCAAATGCACCTATCTTTGAGTCAGCAACTCTACTTTTATTTTTTAATTTTTAGTTCATTTTTATATTTTAATTTTTATTTATTCATTTGAGAGAGAGGGAGAGGGAGAATGTGTGCATGCATGGGTGCATGCAAGAGCTTGGGGAGGGACAGAGAAGGAGGGAGAGGCAGAAAATCTCAAGCAGACTCCAATACAGAGCCTGAGAGGGCCATCAATCCCCTGACACTGAATCATCACCTGAGCCAAAACCAAGGGTCCAAAACTCAACCTCCTGAGCCAACAAGGTGCCCCTTAGCAATTCTACTTTTAGAAATTTGCCTTACAAACATACTTGGACACTTGCAAAATGATAGGTGTGTAAGGATACTCACTGCAACACTTTTCTAATAGTAAAATATTGGAAACATCCTCAGTGTCCATCAAAAGACATCTGGTTAAATAACTTATGGTGCATGAATACAATGGAATGTTATGTAGCCATTTGGATGAACAAGGCAGCCCATATGTACCAACATCATATGCATTCTTAGAAAGGAAAGAAGATATAAAATAGTTTATATGCTGAATGCCACCATTTGTGTTTGTATTTTTTTAAATAACATGCATATATGTTATTAAAAGATTTTATTTATTTATTTGACAGAGAGAGACACAGCGAGGAAGGGAACACAAGCAGGGAGAGTGGAAGAGGAGGAAGCAGGCTTCCCGCCGAGCAGGGAGCCCAATGCTGGGCTCAATTCCAGGACCCTGGGACCATGACCTGAGCCAAAAGCAGAAGCTTAATGACTGAGCCACCCAGATGCCCCAATAACATGTATATTCTTGAACTTGAAGAATATATACAGCATATACTGCACATGCTTATATGATATATACAATACATATGTACATATTATATATATTTAAGGAGTATCTGTGGGAGAATATGAAAAAAAACTGAAAATGAGGCTTGTCTCAGTGATGGGGAAGGGGGTGGTTGGGAACAGAGAGAGATGGAAAAGTTACTTACTTTTCACTGTACGTCCTCTGTTACTTTTTGAAATTTGTTTCATGCGCATATATCCTTTATTTGAAAACAAATAATGCAAAAATTTTAAAAACTGGTGAGCAGGCTAGGATTGGGTGGGCCACTAATTTGCAACCTGTCCTTGGCCTTCAGGTCTTCAAGCTTGCCATCTCTGCTCCTGCCTGAGCTCTTTGAGGCATTTGCCTTTTCCTTCCTGCGCCACGGTTTGGCACAGCGCCTTCCTCAAAGTGATCACTCAGTCAGCATTCTTAGGTGAGTAGATCTTTGTCACCTGATGTTTCACTTTTCTTGCTTCATTATCTTTTTTTTCTGTTCCCGTCCACCACAGCCCCAAACCCAAACCGCCCCCCCCACCCCGCCACAGATCTCTGGTTCTTATTTATCCACTCTCTTCCTGCCACCAGCCAGGGTAAGAATGTGCATGAGCCAAATGGCGACCTCAGCCTTGGTGTCTGACAGGGAGGTGTGAATTCAGATGCCGACTAGCATATGTAGGTGGCATAAACCTTTCCTACCTTCTGAACCTGCTTTCCCTTCTGAAAACTACAGATAAGAATGGCTACTTGACAGGTTTACTAAGAGACTTTTAAAAAGTAATCTACCAAAAGTGCCTTTAAAAAAGTGTCCTGGGGCGCCTGGGTGGCTCAGTGGGTTAAGCCTCTGCCTTTGGCTCAGGTCATGGTCCCAGGGTCCTGGAATAGAGCCCCACATCAGTTTCTCTGCTCAGCAGGGAGCCTGCTTCCCCCCCCACCCCCGCCTGCCTCTCTGCCTACTTGTGATCTCTGTCAAATAAATAAATAAATAAATCTTAAAAAAAAAAACCTGGAAAAAAAATTGATGTCCAGATTCTTCCATCACAATAGAGTGTAAATATTAATAATAGTGCAAAAAGCATTTTAATTTTAGTGGAAATGAAGCCAAAAGAATAAAGTTCAAATGAATAGCTTTTAAGTATTAACTAAAAGAGAGAGTATGTTTGTTGTGTGGGAGAGAGGCTCGGTTAAGAGTTTGGAAAGAGAAGTAGTATTTCCGGGGGGTCCCCTTGCGCCTTCTGGTTTACCTGGGAAAGGCATAAAAGCTGTGGCACTATGGGACTACTTAAGTTAAATATTGTTAATTAAGGCCATGCATCCCCAGGGGTAAAAAACAATATGGACACAAAACTACCTCTAGAGAATTTCTGAAATACACTGAGGATTTCAGATCCAATCCTGAGGATAGAATCTGAGAATCCCAGAGTTTGAGATATCTCCCGTGCCTGCCAGTTGCTATCATTTTCATATAGGTAGAGGATATTTATTTATTTATTATTTTTTTAAATTAACATAGAATCTATTATTTGATTCAGGGGTACAGTGTGTGATTCATGAGTCTTACACAATTCACAGTGCTCACCATAGCACATACCCTCCCCAGTGTCCATCCCCCAACCACCCCATCCCTCCCCACCCCCCCACCCCCCCACCCCCCGCCCCCAGCAACCCTCAGTTTGTTTCCTGAGATTAAGAGTTTCTTATGGTTTGTCTCCCTCTCTGGTTTCATCTTGTTTCATTTTTCCCTCCCTTCCCTTATGATCCTCTGTCTTGTTTCTCAAATTAGGTAGAGAATATTTAAATACTATCTTTTCATTAGAGGTAAAGCTACATTTAAGCCTTGAGGGAAACAGAACATTCCAGAAGAGCCAGAGATGGCCTAACCTGAGTAGAGGGAGATCTTACTTAAATATACTGAGTTGGTGGAGAGAATGTAAGAGAAGGAAGAATTTGTGTGGATTTAAAAAGTGACTTATTTTAACATAAGTTGGCAGTCAAAGGCTATAGAGCTAAAATCATTCTAACAAGTTTGCATTTTAGTGACTTCAAAATGAGAGGCCCAGAATACCCATCGTAAATCGTTGTGCCCTGCAAATGATTCTTCATCCATATATCACAGAGTTGGAGCAGGGTTCTAACAATGCCTTTCAAGTTGATGATTTTAGAGTACATCATTATCTTCCAAGATAATTAGAACACTTTTCAGGCATCGCTCAGTATATGACTTTGTACCACTTAGGAAAAAGTCAGTAGTCCCGAGACTTCCATTTTCCAGGTATGAAATGAGAGGATTGGACTGCTAATGCCCAGCAGCTGAATTCTTCTCGCTTCGGGTCTACTGAGTATTTTGTAGAGAAAGACCTTAACCCTGGAGAATGGAAGAAATGTGCCTAAATTGCTTAGAAAGTGCTGACAGAGCGAGGAGTTTCACCGCATTTCCGGTCTCAAAAACAAGTTCTCACTTTAGTCTTCAATAAAGTAAAACAGGGATCAGAAACTGTTACTGTTTGTTCAAAAGCAGAAGCTACAATCATTTCAAAGAAAGGGAGAGCAAGATTGAAACTGAAACTCTACTTCAACCTATCTGTAGCGCTGAGGGAGTATATCCGCCAGGGGCTTCTGCTCCCTTATTGCAAGAGAAATTATTAACCACAGAGCTGTCTTTCACTTAAGTCCTCAATCAGGACATATCTGACTGTTTTCAGTAGTAACCAAGACATTGTATGGGTATCCCAAAATAGTTTTTTGTGGCTTTATGAAAAGTCTTGCTTCTTTCCCTTTCTACGGCATGTGTACTCATTGACCTCACTTCTGAGAGCTTTAGTCTGAATTGGTAATTAGAATAATTTCCACCATTAATCAAAATGCTCGTGAAATAACCCAAACCCCAGTGCAAAGAAGAGAACCACACCGTATACAGATGCTTGCTTCTTTTTTTTTTCCCAAAACGATTTCAAACCTTGGCATCTGGGATCAGATTGAAGGAAGGGGTTAGCCCACAGACAAGCTTTTATCGGGGGTTCCATTCATTCTTCATGACTGTGGTAGGCCCCTCAATATTTTAATATACTTTGAAGTTTCAGAGGCACTCCAAAAAAAAAAAAAAAAGAAAAGAAAAGAAAGTAAAAACAGGGAGAATTGTCACGGTGTCATGCATGTTAAGAGTTTATGTGAGGAGGTATTACAGAGGAGGCTAAGAATGCCAAGAGACTAATATGTAAAGGACTTCATACCTCCCTCAGCCATTTTTGCCTAAAATGCTTTTTGTATTTCTAAGTGATCTTCTCATTCATCAAGGCTCACTTCAAATAATACTTCCTGTCAGAAACTCTCTTAGATCTGTCCCCAAGCCTCACATTTACTGGATTTCTTTCTTGTGCTCTGTAGACATTTCTTAATGCATCATATTATCAGTTTTTACTTTTGTAGCTTTATCCCGTGATAGACTCTGAGTTCCATGAGGATAGAAGACATTTAACTTTGCAACTCTTGCAGTATGTACATTAGTTGGTAATTAGATAATAAAAATCTATTGAAAGGAAAAAATTTGGGAAAAGGGAGTTAGTAGCTGAAAATGACCTAAAATGCTCTCTTCTTTCATTTTATCCCACACATGCCTCCATTTCTCTGGATGTGTCTGTCACTGCTTAGATGATGCATGATCAGACACCCCATCTATTAAGCCATCTTTTAAATGTCAAACTTTCATTTCTAACACGGCTACACAATTGTGTTATTTTAAGCTTTTCAAACCTCTTTTGCATGTTACCTTATTTAGTCCTTGCAACAATTCTACAAGGTTCCAGATGAGAAAACTCAAACTTAAGCATTGATGACTTGGATTAGAACTCAGATCTTTCGAGCCCTCCGTATATTCCATTTGATCCAGAGCAGAGCATAATTATTTAAAAAAAATTTATAATAGTTTGAAACTTATGGAAAAGTTGCAAGAACAGTGCAAAGAACACCTGTGTACTTCACTTACATTCTTTTAATGTCATTTAGCCACTTTTGATGTCTCTCCCTTATCTATTTATCCATATCTCTACCTACCTGATTTACTTTCTCTTTTTTTATGATGTTATTTATTTAGAGAGATAGAGAGAGAGAGAGAGAGAGCACAAGTGGGAGGGGCAGAGGGAGAAGGAGAGAGAGAATCTCAAGCAAACTCCATGCTGAGCACAGAGCCCAATGTGGGGCTTGATCCCAGCACCCTAAGATCATGACCTGAGTCAAAATCAAGAATCGGGCATTTAATCAACTGCACCACCCAGACACCGTACTATCCACCTTATTTCCTAAACCACTTGAAAATAAGTTGAAAACAACATTATCTTTTACCCCCAAATATGTCAGTGTATATTTTTAAGAATGAGGATATTCACTTACATACCATAGTAAAGTTATCCAAATTAGGGAGCTTAGCATTGATATAATAGCTTAATCAACAGACTTATTAAAAGTTTGTAAATTTTTGTAGTGTTTTTTTAATAACTTTGTTTCTCTTTTAGGATTAAACATGATCACACATTGTATTTAATATTTTAAAATCTTTTTTGTCTTCCTCACTGTATTTCAAATTTAAGAGTTTAGGGCATTTATTTTGTAAAATGTACCTTAATTTCAGTTTGTCTGATGTTTCCTCATGATTAGATGTAGGTGACACATGTTGGCAGAATCCTACATAAGACTAATAGTGTTTCCTTCTCAGTGTATCACACCAGGAGGTATGTGATGTCATCTGGTCCCATCGTTGGTGGTATCTGCCAGGTTCCTTTCTCTATAAAGTTTTCTTTATAAAGTTATTATTTTTTCCATTTCTATTTATGCCCAGGCTTTAAAAAAAATTTTTAATCCCTAGTAGGGTTAATTGCTGTAGAGGCAACTGGGGTGCCCCAACTCATAGTCTTATCCTAGCCATCACTGAGGCAGCCATCCTCAGCTAGGTGGAAACTGACATCAATCTCCTCAACTCTCCACTTGAGTCCCATTGCTACTCTCTACCCAGCAGCGTGGATGCCTGTGGCAAATAACAGACCTCCTTCACATGTTATACAGAGAGAATTAATGCATATCGGTGCAACTTGTGACTTAGGAAGGAAGCCCCTAATGGATAAATGATACCCTCTTCTATCCATTGGATTTGCAGTTCAGAGGCTCATTCTACATGGCTCCTTAGAGGGTCCCAGTGGTTCATGCCCTGGTTGCCTGGGGTCATGTCCAGCTTGAGAACGTCTCATGCACTTGCTTTCCTGTTTTCTGTTTTGTTCTCCTCAGTCTTTCCATCTCTGATCCCTGAGCTCATTTCTCAAATAATCCCTTGCATATAAGTCCTTGTCTCATATTCTTTTCCCTTTCTGAAGGGACTGAGACTAAAATGGTCATGCCCACAGGTTACTAAAGTCTGTGGACTAAAGAGGTTACAAGTTAGAATACAGTGATACAAATAGAATTATGCATCCTTCTTAGGTGCTGTCATATCCACAACTTCCTTGCTTTCCCCAAAACAAAGCACACCCTCTTCCACATTAATGCCACTCTGTTTAGGATCTGATTATGCCATTGACATTCCTCTCCAGGCCAATGTTTCTAACCCTGCCCACTTCCCCGACCAGGGCCATGCCTTAATCCCTGAGGGCATTGCAAGAGAAGGAAAAGTGGACAGAACGGCTCTGCTTAACTGCACACTGCTCTTCCACCTCCTTCTCAAGGTCCTGTCCTGCACCTTTGCTTTCTGTTTCCACTAATTATTTTCAGTTTGTTCTTGCTCATTTCTTTCTGATAGGCAACTGATCCTCCTGTGGAAAGAAAACAAAACAGAAAAAAGACAAGACTATTTTGTAATCCTGTTAGTAGGGAAAAACCCCCCCACAATACCCTGTGTGTGTGTGTGTGTGTGTGTGTGTGTGTGTTTTCTAGAAGAAAACAGCACCATGATGAAGCACACAACAAATAATTTGGGATGTTAATTAAATCAAGGCAGACCCCATGATTGGTCTGTGGAATGAAAAGTTTTGAGAATTGGAGAATTTCCTGTCTTGGACATTAGGAAGACTGATAATTATTCCAATTCTGATTCAATTCTATGACATAGATCAAAATTTAAAACTTTCATAATCAATTCCCTCTTTTTTCAATTAAAGAATGTAATAGGTATATTTAGCTATCATAGAATTGAATAGAAATCAGAGATAGTGAGATAATATGATTATAACATGTTTTCAGGCAATTCAAGAATGCTCAATAGCATGGAAACAATTTTTCTCCCCTGCTTCCATAATCATGCAGGTCTGTGGCTTGCTTTATTTGTGTACTGGTTGTATTATATTCTGTCACATCTCCCTGAAGATAATAAAGCTGGATTGTAGGTCTGGAGCATACTGTTGCCCGTGGATTGTTGACAAGCACTGCAATTTAATTAAGTTGATATTTTGAACAGAAACCCTCAGAGCTGGAAGAGACCAAAGAGAACGCTTTACCCAACCTTCTGGCCAGTGTAGGAAGTCTCCACAGCATACCTAACAAATGGCTTTTTCAGCCTAATGATTTCAACCACTGGGTGTGAGTTGTGAAGAATACACAAGTATTTTGTTGCAAAGCTATTAGTCTGACTACACTTTCTTACTGTTCTCACCGATGAAACTATGAACACCATGTAATACAGTCTTGTGGTTGAGTTGTCCTGTCAGTCATAGAGGTGAATATGCAGCAATTCAACAACACTGTCCTTGCAGAAATAAGGCATATTTTTTGGAGACTGAGCCCAGGAAAGGAGAATAAGTCTAGGGCACATGGTATGCAAGTAAGCTAACCAGCTCAGATACTTTCAAAAGAAAGTTGAACAGGAAGTCACAGCAGATAATGCCACTCTCTTTACTGGTAATTACTGGCCTTACAATTTTAATACATGGCTGCTACAGATTAAAAGATAGGTGGCAATTTATGCAACAGATCATTGTTTCGGAATCAGTGGTAAAGAAGGGTGGCACTAAGCAGTAGAATTTTTTTAAACCTGTGAGGTAAGCTAGTAAAGATATTATTAATAGACTAAGATTAAAAGAGTGATGTCTTAATTATGGTCTCTTTTTTCTGATTCTCTCTTAAAGATGATTTTCTTGCCAGTGAAGGACTAGAAAGAAAGGATTAGGGTTAGGCTGGTAATACAGGGAACAGTAATTGTTGAGTTCAATCTAAGGAACTTCCAAGATCTTGGTTGCTCAGAGTACCAGTGGTCAGATATTTTTCCATGGAAACAATAGAGAATAGGTAGCTCAAAAAATGAAAAAAAAAAAAAAAAAAAGGACTTCTCAGGAAGTCCATGACTTAACAGACCAGGCTAAACTCAACTGCATAATTTAACCAACAGGCTGACATTTTCTCTGCAAGAGCCCCACCAAGTGGTCACCCACCCTGTGGGTGAAAGTCACAGAGAAACAGATCAGGAATCCTTTTAAGGAAGAATAATAGGACAGAAGACGGATGAACACGAATCTTCCATCTGTAGAGAGATTCAGATTTAGGCTTCATGTTTAAGTAAGACATCTGCTTCTCTCCACCATTCGTGTCTGGTAACTTTCTTGCCCTTGCTTGAACTATGCTTGCTCTTTGGCCTCATGACCCCATGAGCTTTTGAGTCCTCCATTTCCCCCTAATCAATCAGCTCCCCCTCTGTCTTCCCATTTTCTCTCATCCAGCCCCAGAGACTGGTGACCACCACTTAAATCATGCTTTCAATATTACTTTCAGCTCTAATATAGCCATCCTGTTTCTTTGGCACTGGAACTGAGCAGGTGAGAGTTTCTGGAGAAAAATATGTAGTGACAATTGCTGTTGCTACATATCGCTGCTTTCCAAGATTGAGGCTTCAGTTATGGTCAGCGTGTGTCTAATCACCTGACACTAATTATTCTAAATCTTTTTTTTTTTCTCTCAAATCCCCTTCCTGCCATCAACCCTTCTCAGACTCAGCAGATCATGGTTCTGCCATTTCTCTGAGAAAAACCAAAGGCATGAAATGAGAACTGTATCTTCCTCTTAATTATAAGCATATTGGCATCTCTACCTCCCCTTTGAGCCCAACTAAAGGCTCATTTCTCAACCTGGGGCTTGGACTCCATCCCCTCCTGCCTACTCAGTAAATTCATTATATCAATGCCCACTCACCCCCAACCCCTGCCCTCTGGCTTTATCTCAGGAAACAACACTTTATCTCACCAAAAAATAAAAAAACATAAAGCAAGAGTACTTTATCAGTTTGGGGTTTTTAACTATAAGCAAAAGAAACCAACTCAGAATAACTTAAAAACATGGAATTCATTGGAAAGATACTGGTGTAATTTGTAGCAAAGAAGAAAATGCTAAACAACCAAGCCTCCCAAGGGCAGAAAGCTTAGGACCATAAAAAGTGGAATGTAGACCTTCATGGTCATATATGCATACAAACTCAGGTTCAACTGACTTCTCTCTCTGCGTGTCAAACTCAATATTCAGCTTCTAGGAAGGGATCACTTAATTAGCTTAGCCCACTAGAAACATGTGTAGAGGAGACATTATTGATACATTCACCATTGACCTCCATATGATCAGTGGACATGATTTTCCCTGGTTTCTCTGTGGCATATGACATGGACAAATATTTTCTCCTTCCCAAACCCTTCTTTTTCTTTAGTTTCTGTGACACTATTTTCTCTATTAAAAAAGTTGACGAACTTTCTAGTCTTTAATGTAGGTTTCTTTTTTTTCTACCTAAGCATTAAATATTGGGTTCACCGCAGCTTTATGATTCTTCTCAGATGCATGGGTTCAAATTCCACTACTGTTATAGCACAGACTATACCTCATGTCAAAACTTTCTCTTGAGTTGTGGACTGAATTATATACCTGAATATCCAGTAAAACTCAGTGTATCTCAAAGAGAACTTCCTTCTCTGCCCCACATCTGCTCTTCTGTTTTGTTGAATGGCACATGTCTTATCAGCGTCCCAATTCATTTCCCTGGAGTCTTCCCAGGTCACTCACATCTAACAACTCCTAATCAGTCACTAATCACTCACTAAACCCTGTGGCACTTACTTCCTAAATATTTCTTGTTCTCCTCTTTCCCTTACTTATAACCACTCTTTGGATGAAAGTCTTCACTATTTCTTACTGAGATTACCACATTAGCTGCCTCAAGACCCCCCCCCCCCCTTTTTTTTTCCCATATCACACTCCATTTTCCTCAGGGTGTTCTTTCTGAAATGCTAATCTAATCTGCAAGATTGGATTCAGTCCTTTATCTTTCAGGGTAAACTCTTGAAGCTTATTCCACTCATTCTGTCTTTGGGCCACTTTCTAAGGCTTGTTGGTGGCCTGTTCCTTATCTCTTTACTTAAAACCACCAGGCTTCCAGTTGAAGAGACTAAACTGTTTTTGTGGTTTTTTTTTTTTTTTTTAAGATTTTATTTATTTATCTGATAGAGATCACAAGTAGGCAGAGAGGCAGGCAGAGAAAAAGAGGGGAAGCAGGCTCCCTACTGAGCAGAGAGCCAGATGCGGGGCTCAATCCCAGGACCCTAGGATCATGACCTGAGCCAAAGGCAGAGTCTTAACCCACTGAGCCACCCAGGTGCCCCAAGGGACTAGAATTGTTTTGAAGCCTTACTTGAAAGTAAGAGTTCTTTGAGGGTGTTGTTAACAGTAGATTCTTGGCTTGGTCCTATTTAGTGAATTGGAATCTCCAGGGTTGGGACTTAGGAATCTGATTCTTATGAGGGGGCCAGTTTATGAAATACTACCTGAATGTTTTTAGGCAGTTATTCTACTTATGTTGTTTCTTCACTCTGCAATACCCTTCCCTTTTGTCCTTCAGAACTGTAGTTAGTATCACTAAACCAGTGACCTTCATTTTGATTTAGCTATCTCTTTTCTTCCTTCCTTCCTTTCTTTTTTCCTTCCTTCCTTCCTAACTTTCTCTCTTTCTTCTTTCTTAGATATCCCTTTTCTGTGTTCCTATACTGCCTAGGCCTATCTCTGTCATAGCACCTAGCACACAGAAAAACAACATTTGGCTGACTTTTCCATATTGCAACCAGTCCAAGAATGTTTTGTTTACCTTTGTTTTCCTAGCACATAAGAAAAAGTAGACATCTGACAAAAATGTCTTTGATATGTAAAAATATATAAAAAGCTCAGTGTGTTTTTTTTTGTTATAGATTTTTTTTTATTGCTTTACCTCTAAAGATAGGCATAAGTTGAACACTGTCCAGCTACTTTCTTTTTTTTTTTTTTTAAGATTTTATTTATTTATTTTAGAGAAAGTATGGGTAGGGGGAGGCGGAGAAAAAGAAGCTGACTCCCCATTGAGCAGGGAGCCATCCCCATTGATGCTCCATCATCCCAGGATCCTGAGATCATGAACCGAGCAGAAGTCAGATGCTTAACCTACTACGCCACTGAGGTGCCCCAGCTGTCCGGCTACTTTAAAATATATTACTATGATTCCTTTAGAATGATATTATAGGAAAATATTTTTTGATATGTGAAAGTATAATAATATATGGCTAGAGGAAAAACAAGCTAAGAAAATCTGTGTATTATATAAACTTTTTTGTTAAAAAAAGGAGCAAATTAAATAAAAATATATACATATGTAACATATTGGAAAGATATACAGGGCAATTTCACTACTGTTATCTTCAGATCATGGAAAATTTTTATCTGCTTTCTACCAGAAGTATATGAGTTTTTTAATTAAAAGTATATTTTTTTAAGATTTTATTTATTTATTTGATAGAGATCACAAGTAGGCAGAGAAGCAGGCAGAGAGAGAGGAGGAAGCAGCCTTCCCGCCCAGCGGAGAGCCTGATGCGGGACTTGATCCCAGGACCCTGGCATCATGACCTGAGCCGAAGGCAGAGGCTTTAACCCACTGAGCCACCCAGGTGCCCCAAAAGTATTATCTAAAAAGCAAATAAGCACCATCTTTCTCAGTCTCCTTCGAAGATAGTGTACACATGTGCGTGCATGTGTGCACAGATTCACTCCCCTCCACCCCCCAACAAACAAACACGAGAAAGGTTTGGATCTTTTAAGACTTGGCTTTTCTATAGAGCGCCAAAAACCATCCCGTAAAAATATAGTACTATACTGATCAGGAAGGCTTAGGAATACAATAAATATGTAACTATCATCTATTAATTAGAGAAAAAGGGCGGGTATGTTTGGAAACTTAATCACAATATACAGTTTTTTGTGATTTGTGAGTGGATAGGACTCAGCAAAGCAAGACACTCTTTCCAGGAGAATTGTTTTCTCATGGCGAGTGCTGGGTGGAGACTTGAATTTCTGGAGGGTTATAAGCCCGTTAAGCACATGATTCTCATCCTTGGGGCGATTTAGTCAACAGTGCAATTAGCATCATCAGCTGCCAAAAGGAAGCAGTTTTCTGGAAGTAGATTAAAATAGGAAGGAAGAAGAGTCTAAAAAAAGATTCAAGTTGAACAAAGTCTATTATCTACCTTTAAGTGGGTGATCTTGGAAGACTTTGCCTCTTTTTTAGTTTCTTGCCATAGTGTTTCATATTTATTAGTTTTCCTTAAATATTTCTGAAAACGTTAGGATTTGCCCTGCAGGGGAAAGAAACTTAGTAAAATAGGGATAATTGAATTGGCGGTGAGCCACTTTTGCTCTTTCTTAGCTCTGTCAAGGACATGGTCATTTCTCAAAACATCATCCGTCGCAGGAGGAAGCAGCAAAAACGGTAGTGATACTGGGTGGGAGGAACTATATCAAGTTTTCTGCAGGTGGCCTAATCAATCCTCATTCTGCAAATGTTGTAAGAAGAAACAAATGGTTTTTCACTTGTATATCTGACTCATAAGTCCACATATAAGAAATAAGAAATACTAATAAATTTAAATCCCATTTGTTTGGCTGGAATAACAAGCCTTTTTAAAAGCTCTGTATCGGGGCGCCTGGGTGGCTCAGTGGGTTAAAAGCTATGTATCACCTTATCTAGAATTCCAGGTGCACTTGAAATCTACTCAAACATAAAGTAGTATCTAAAAGCAAATACACGTTTAGTGTAAATGATTTTTCTTTTATATAAGATTTTTTTCCCAGTGTGTGTCTTAGATGCCATTATTTTAAGTAAGGGCTCTGGTGAAGTAATATATTCTACACATATTTGACGTTCATTCTGGCAACTTTTCAGGAGTAGGCCTATTACATGAAATGGGGTAAAAAAAAAAGTGTATTTAAACACCGTGTAATTGGCTTCAAATTAAAATATGTGAAGTACAAACTATTTTATGCACAAAAGGTTAATGATAGAAAACATTGAGAGCCACAATGGTGGCTCTGATTATGACTAGGGAATTTTAAAACATGTCATCACTTTACTAGAAAGATGTGACATTTGACCTTTGATTTTTAAAATTATGTTGCTTACTCTGCAAGAGTTTCTAGTCCTGAAAGATCCAATAGTAAGCAGCTTCTTCCTCCTCTGCTTCCACAAAGTTGAGAATTATTTTGACAGGATTCAGTATCAGGAATGCGCTTTTGAACAAAAGACCTGAGATTTTTTTTTTTTTTTTTTTGGTCTTAGTTAGAGTTAGCATATAAATGACAAGCAATGATTTATGAACAATTAATTACATAGAACCAGAAATTCTATAAAACATTCATTGTTTTTTCACTTTGGTGGGAATTACAGGTTTAAATGGTTTCATGATTAGCTTCAAAGAACTAGCATAAATAAACTTTTGATGTTAAAAAAGATAATCAGAATCTATTTTAGGGAGTATGATGTGCTTCGTAGGTAAAATAAAAAAAGCAAAGGATTTGTAATTTAACTAGTTGAAGTTAAACTAAGCACTAAACTTTGGATTGAAAATAGATATCCAGATGTTATTTTATATAAAAAACTAAATGAAAGAATAATCAATCATTTTTTGAAATTTCCTTTCAAATAGAAAAATGCAGAAGTTTTATGGCCTCAAGGTTTGTCTTTACATACTTTAAGATTGTTGAGAATAATTCCTTGTCTGGTCAGTCCTTGCCTTTGTACTCAACACAGTGTTTACTCTGGGTAAACAGTGGGTAGCCAAAATCGTTCTCTACTGCAGTCTATCAGACCCTATTTCAGATTGACATAAGTTACATTGCTCCTTCACAATTCAGTTCTTTTGGTTGGTAGTTAACGACTTCCAATAGTTAGATGTGGGTGAAGACCATAGGTCTCTTTTCCTTCGACTCAGGTGTGTGGTGATACATTACAATATGAGAAATAAGGCAAGCCTCAGACTGAATTTTGACCCTCAGCAAGCACTGATTAGCATCGACTAACACCAACACAGTCACACCACCTGTATTTACAGTGAAGCCCAGCTCCTTTTGTGTTTGGGTCCTTGGCCCAGCAACTCACATAGAAGGTTTACTGCAGGCTGATGCAACAGTATTAGAGCAATAGAATTCAGGACCAGTGTGCCTATCAATATTTCTAGCCAATCCATGTACATTGAACACCAGTCCCTTCTCTAATGCAAAAATAATTTTTAACATCCATTATGTTTATTAATAAACACTTCGGTGACTGGAGAAAAAGACAGCTGAAGCTAGGAGCAGCTACTTTTGAAGAGCTTTTGAATAGTCTTCCAAATGCTAACTAACTATACCTGGTAAATGTATTCTGCTTTTAGCTTGTATATTAAAGCTCATGGGTATGTGTATATCTCATGGCCCTGATGTATTTTAAGTTAAATAATGTAACATTCCATCCTAATTCTTCAATGTTTCTCTACAAATGAAAACATCTCACAGTGCTAAAATGACATTATCACAGCTAATAAAATTAATAATTCATTAACATCACCTAGAGGCAATCCATATTTAAATCTCTTCTATTGTCCCTTTGCAGGTAGGTCTTTCTGAATTGAGATCTTATCCAAACACACCTTGGTAAATCCCTTGAGTCTCATTCGTTCTTCCACAGTACCTTTTGGGATGACATTCAGTCTTCTTTGTTCGATGCCTGTGTCACGGTGGTGTTTTACTTGTTCTTTCATTCCCACTAATCTCTAATCTAGGAGTGAAATCTACAGGCTTTACAAAATTCAAGTTACACCTTTTTGTCAAAGTTAAAATCATAGGGGATGTTCAGTATTTTCCGTTGGATCACACCAGGAATCAAATGTCTGATAGTTCCACCAACAGTGATATTAAGTGTGGTCCTCGGATTAAGAGGTTTGAAAGTCTGATTCTTCTATTGAGAAGTTATGTTTTTCAGCTTGTGACCAATTTTGATTTTTGGCTGGAACTGTGTAAATAGCCAGGTTACCAACAGTCACTTGCCCAATCCTTTTAACACCAAATGATAGGACTTGGTTTCATCAGTAATCTCATTAGGGTTTACAGAGTAGTTATATTTAAAATTCTCTCATTTATTTCACAGTTATTAGATGGCTTTCTTCCGGCAAGTAGACTTTCTCTCTTCAACTAGGGCTATTTAATTATTCTAGATGGCAGTTCTTTCTGGAAGGGTAGAATAAATGTTGACTTTTTCCTTTGCCTCTAAAATTTGGAGGTAATATACCAAGCAGATACCTGCTGCCAGGACTCTAACCAACACTGTATCCCATGGCCGCTTTCTAAAGCATAGTCTACTAATATATATACATATATATATAATATATGTATTATATATACTATACATATAATATATATTATATATATAATACTGATACTATGTAATAATGTATATATGTATACATATGTATACAAATGTATAATGTATGTATACATATGTATACATAATGTATAATACTAATACTATAAAATACTAATATATATTAGTATTATATATAGTATATATATTATATATAGTATTATATATATTATATATATATTAGACTATATATATATATTTATAAAATTCTCATTGTGCTTGTTCCCAAATGGCCATCTGAGAGCAATTATTATGGCATATTGCATTTCCTATTTGTTTCTTGTTGTTATGTAAAGTTCCTTTAGTATCTGAAAAAGTAGTAGTTCACTGTTCTTATTCTCTCCATTATATTTCCTTGTAAGGGAAAATATTCATTTTCTGAACATTTCTTGATTCATTTACTGTAATCTTTTTCCGCCAGGGTATTCCTATGGTGTTTCATGATTTCTGTTGTTTTGATTATTTCATTTGTAACATTTATTTGATGCTGAGTGGATTCCCACAAACTGCTCATGCTCCAATGCTGATGTCCTCTTCCTTTCCATTCTGCCATCCCTAACACTCTTCTTGGGTATCTAAACAGATTGTGGAACTCTCTTACAGGTGGTCTTGGAAACAATTCATATGGCAAATATTTCTTAAATGGTAAATACAAAAGATCTAGCACATCAGGCAGGAAGCATCTCTTGAAAACTTTGGTTAATTGTGAGACTGGCTTAGGTATCATTATGGGATCCCCCTAGCTTGTCTTCTGGGGTTGTGCTGAAAACGGAAATAATTTGTTAGACTAGTTAGGCTAAGGTAACACATGAGATATTGTGTAGTTTGAGAGATAAGGGCCCCTGTGAAAGAAAATTACCTTGCTTTCCATGTTGAAGAATGTTAAAATAAGTCACAGAAAATATAATTGAACCTCTGTGAGAGCTAGTATAAGTGCTGAATCCCCAGGGTGAAGCCTCCCATGTGATAGAAACTGAAAAAACGTTTGTTGAATGAATTAATTTCATTTCTGTGGGACTTAAGAATCTTCTAAAACAACACAGAGGAGAGTGGAAATACCATCCTGTCGAGATCTCCTCTCTTGACAGAGATTCTGTATTTTCTGTAGGAAAGGGTATCAAAGCTCTTTTGCCTTTTCTGAAGTTTTTTTTTGTTTTTATGTTTTTGTTTTTATTGTTGTTGTTTTTGTTTTTTTTAGAGGTAGAGAGAGAGCACAAGTAAGCAGAGTGGCAGACAGAGTGAGAGAGGAGGAAGCAGGCTCCCTGCTGAGCAGAGAGCCCGATGTGGGGCTTGATCCCAGGACCCTGGAATCATGACCTGAGACGAAGGCAGCCTCTTCACCAACTGAGCCACCCAGGCACCCCTGAAGAAGTTTTATAACGCTAAAAAAAGATCTGTTTCTCACCCTTCAACATCAGTTTCATACCGGTATTATTACTAAACTTCAAGGTCACTTTAGAAATAAATAAAATAAAAGCACTACTTTAGGAAACACTCCTTTATCTACCATGCCTTTTTCATGTTCACATATCCAAATACTCAGAAACATAATTTTTCCTCATCATTAAGCATACTTAACCACGTACACTCACTAAAACTAGAAGAGACTGATGTATCAATCAGAATGTCAAGAGAAATATATCTGCCAAAGGAACAGAGTATTACTGAGGAGTCAATGTGGCTCCTTTCTCCCTTCCCGCAGCCAAAATCTACAGATTAGTCTTCATGAGCGGGAAAACTCGATTATTTAAGTGGCTTATGCCACCCTGGCTGGTTCTCGATATATCCATTTCCATAATGGCAGTTTAACTGTCAAATTAACACACTGTTCTATGGTTGTCAGAACCCACTGTGCTAGAGAGAGTGCTAGAAACAGAGACAACCAAAATAAGACCTTTGAACTTCCCTTTCATATATAATAAGCACACCATTTTTTTCTTATTTACATATTCTTTTCTTTAAAAAAGGTTAATGTCCAAAGAACTGATTGGATTTAAGCTTCCTACTTACTTAATCATTTAATCCTATCACCTTTGATCTTTTATCTGGGTCACTTTATTTGAATATTAGCTCTCTACCAAAAGATGTCTGATCTTATTCTTTACTTTTTTCCTCCTGCTATATATACTGGGAGGAGGGGAGAAGAGTAAAATACTGTTTTTACAGCATTTTATTTTGAAAATTTAAAAAATCACAGTGATGTTAAAAGAGTACAGTAAATTCTTGTGTATCTCTTAGATTTATCAATTCTTAATAGTTTGTGAAGCCAACTTTATTTCCTCTCTTTCTCTTAATTTCTCTGTTTTCCTCCACTTTATAGACCATGACTTTTCTTTTCAGTACATAATAATTCATTAGCACTATTATTATTTTGATATTAAATTGTCTTAAATTTGGCCAGAGGGAGCCCTTTCAGACTATTCCGTTATGCTTCTGACAAGATCATATTCATTTACTATATTTCAGTTCTGCTTGATTTCATGTCTCAGAAGATTTAACCTTCCAATTTGCTACTGTTTTGCTATCTGTCACGTGCATCTCCTACAGATATGAATGCTTCAGTAATTTGAAATAATTACTTGATCTATTCACTGTTTTTAGGGCAAGATTTAAAATATAAATATATGTATATATAGTTTGATATTCTTATATTCCATGATAAATTATATCTTTTTAAGAAAAATTTCCTATATTAAGTTCAAAGACCAATGTTAGAGATGTGAAAAATATACCTTAAACTGGCATTTGCCTCTTGGCATAACTTCATCTGCAACATTATACTCAATACCCTTTTTTTTTTTTTAGTGTTGACTGTCTCATATTGTTTATTATGAATTTTTACATTAGATCATATGAAATCTAATATACCTTCAGAATTCTGAATTAAATTCAGAGATCATTATTCAAAATACCACAGAAACTTTCAGATGAACAACCCAGTATTGTTCAGAACTGTTAAAATACAGGACTTCATTAGAGACTTTTCCTGGTGAAGAGTACTTTAAAGTGCATGCACCGTCCAAGTTTTGCCATTCTTTATGGGGTGCCTGAATGTGTGTCACTTCTTGTGGAACCTATCACTTCTTTATAGTTCTTTCAAATATTTTCTATATGTGTCAGTAATGCTTTCACTTTGAAATGGAGAAAAATGTTTTCCAGATGTTGGTCATTCTCATGACATAAAGAATTTTTTAATTCTTTTATCCCATAGAATATAGTTTATTTCAGAAAGCAAGATTTAGCTAAAACGTGCACTGTTACTCTAAGGTTTAAGTATGATTTCCCAAGATATCCAGGTAGTCACTTGCTCTCATATTGCTGAAGAAGTTTTAAGTTTTTTTTTTTTTTAAGATTTTATTTATTTATTTGCCAGAGAGAGAGAGAGAGAGAGAGAGAGCACAAGTAGGTAGAGCAGCAGGCAGACGTAAAGGGAGAAGCAGGCGCCCCATGAGCAGAGAGCCAGATGTGGGACTTGATCCCAGGACCCATGACCTGAACCAAAGGCAGACGTTGAACCAACTGAGCCACCCAGGTGCCCCAGAAGTTTTAAGTTTTATTTCTAATCCCAGTTCTTTTGTTTACCAAGTCTATTGTGTTCGCTTAGGCAAATGATTTGACCGCTGTGGGTTCCTTTCTCTATATGAAAAACGAGACTTCAACTATATGGTTTCTAAAACCATCTCCCATTCTAAATTTCTGTAAATCTCTGGTAACAGATTTAACATTTTATTAACTGAAGAAAAGTTCTAAAGGAAATACTTCCTTGAATTTGGGGGAATCTGCATATTCCCTTTGGAAGAAACTTTTGCTAGAGATGGAGGTAAGAGACAGCCCCTGCGACCATAGGACAGATATAATGCCCTTCTGCTAGCTCTTTCCTTAGCTGTTTCTTACTCATATTTTGCAAACACAGAGTATGGCATATGCACCGCTTTGCTGTGCTGAAATCTACATACTCTGGTACAAATGTCGAGAAGAGGATGGATGGGTGGTCAGGCAACAGTTCTTTTTTTTCCTTCCAAATTTTAAACATGCATTAATGCTATTCATACCGCTCTCCACATAGTAGTGATATTAGGACAAATACATTCATTTGAGAGACATTACAGGTCCTGTATCACTAAGAATCATCTCTGCGATCCTATCTTTCGACCTGTCAAGTTTTACCACATCCAATTACTTTCTAAGGCATTGTGAAGGATTCAATATACTAATGACAGTAGGCTATCTCCTTGGAGCAGTCTCATCTGCCTTCAATAAATTATTGGAGAAAATTTATTCCATTCAAAGGAGCAGTATTTCTTACAAACTTTCTGGAAGATAGTCCTCAAAATGTTCTAACTTAGACATCTACTTATTGCTGGCTTAATGATCAAAAGGATTTAGAGAGCACAAAGCATTTTGAAGCCGGAGTGATTTAAATGCTGGTTCTGCCATATCCCTTGTTCTTGAATGTGTTCACTCACTTGCTGAATTTATAGAACCAATTTGGGAGAAGAACAATGTTTCTGCCTCCCCTAAGAAATTCCTCAAATTCCTTGCCAGGACAATCAAAAGAAAATCTGAGTTGCTCTTTGTGGGACATTTCTTACACACTCAGCAGCAGTAAAAGTCTCGATTGTTAGGTTTCAGAAAGAGAACCACGAAATTTCCTTATTCCTTCTACCTTTAAAAGCATAGAGTGCCACAATAGATTAAAAAAAAAAAACAGCAAAAACCAAAAACAAACAAAGACCCCACCATTAACTACAGGTAGGTTATGGACAGCATAAGCTTTATAATCAGACAGACCTGACTTCAAGTATCATTAGCTCAGACATTTGCCAGCTCTATGACTTTGCATATTCCTTTTAAGGAATCCAAATCTCACTTTTTTCTATAAAACAAGACCCAATGTTTAGTGTTATAAATTTTAAACAAGATAATATATGCCATATACTTAGCACAGTCTTTGGGATATACAAAATGTCCAGTAAATACTAGCCATTATTAACTGGTTGCTAACATTTTAATTTTATTTCTTAAAGTTGAAGAGAATTTTAAACATGCAACTAAAATACTATTATAACTCTGCAAAGAAATGCAGGATTCCTTGTGATCATTAAATGCCCAGTCAGTGTTCACATTTCTCCAGCGGGTTTATTCAAATTAGGATCTAAACAACACCAACACATTAAATTTGGGTGAATTTTTTTCCTAACAGTGTTTAACCTGTTGGCTTCTCCCCACCTTTCTCTTTCTTTCTCGTTCTCTCTTTTCTCTTTTCTTTCTTTTCTTTTCTCTCATGCTTTTTATTTGTTGAAGCCATCAGATCATTAGTTCTGTAGTCATACATTCTTATTTGCCTTGTTACATCTGCCATAGTATTATGGAAAATGGTAACTTGAAAAAATTGAAACTTTAACATTTAACACTAACTGAAATTAGATAGTTAATCTAGCTAGACTTGACTAATTTGTAAATTCCATGAGGTCATGCTTTATTACTCTTTTGGATCTTTGTGGGGCCTGATGATATGGTAGTAGGCAAATAAATTCTTGTTGCTTGATCAATTACTGAGAGTAATAGCCTGCTTTGACTCATTTATGTTGACATTTATATTAGGGAAGAAGTAAGAATTGGGAACTTAAGAATTAGGTCTCACCTCGCCATCCTTTTGCTGTTTGACACTGAAAAAAAAAAAATCATTAACTATTTCTGAGCCTCAAAGATGAGGGTCTCTAAAAGAGGGATGTTCCACCTTATGTATTTGCTGTGGAATAAGAAAATACATGAGTGGTAATATGAACGATGGTTGAATAATAAATGTTATTCTTTTGGCATAAAAAGCATCACCACTGATATTTAATTTTAACATCAGCAGTTGAATAAAAGTCTGAATGGACTTACTGATCGAAAAGCCAGCCTTATATTTAAAAAATGGAAAATGATTTTTCCTACTTACCTTCCACTTCTCTCTTGGCCGTTATCATGCGGTTTTACATGCCATGTTATGAGTGGAAAATGAACTTTCTCTTGATCTTTTCATCAAGTGAAAACCCAGCTGAAATAATGATTGGCTTAGTTGGCAAATAAGACAAGAGAATTTGGTTTAGACAACCAGAGCTCCCAATTAACACCAGAGCTTCTCTGAAAGCAGTGAGGACAAATCTCCTGTCTAAAAGGGCAATTGAAGAATCCTCAACTAATTTTTAACCAATAGCAAACTAAAGTGAAATATCCCATAGAAGTAAATAGCAATGCATGTGATTATGAATGTTATTACAAAAAGTATCTTTTTAATGAATATTAGATACATTTGCAATGAGGGTCATTTGAAGTAAAAACAGTGTCCAAGTTTCAGTTTTGACAAAGGCTCCCCAAGGGCCTAGTATCTGGGCACCTACTATGTTTAATCATTCAAAAAACACCTTTTAAATTTATTTAAGGTTTATTTATGAGAATTGTGACTCACAATTAAGATATGGATCATGGTGGAGAACTATAGGGAATGACTAGGAAACAGCGTAATTTCAGAACTGTGGGAACATTGAACGTACAAGGCTGACGCTCTGCTTGTAGATTTAACTGAAGGTTTGCATCTATCTGGTCTCTTTGGTTTGGATTGAAGATGTTTTTAGTAAAGGAATTACATGCCCCATATGCTATACAAACAAGCCAGAGTAGCGGTTTTCATCCAAGGAAGACCATTTAAAAATAGTAATACCGGGATGCCTGGGTGGCTCTGTCCTTAAGCATCTGCCTTCAGCTCGGGTCATGATCCCAGAGTCCTGGGATCGAGCCCCACATCGGGCTCACTGCTCAGCGGGAAGCTTACTCCTCCCTCTCCCACTCCCCCTGCTTGTGTTCCCTCTCTCGCTGCATCTCTCTCTGTCAAATACATAAATAAAATCTTAAAAAAAAATACTAATACCAAGGATCACTCAAGATCAATGACAAATCAATTTCTAAAGGAATGGCTTAGCCATTTACTGCTTCTAGGTCAAAAAGCTGGAACCGGCTCCTTTTAATTTTGTCCTTGGTTAAAAATGGGAAGCTGGTGATAAAATTAATTTTGGGAAAGTGTATAACATTCGAAAATTACAATAGGTCAGGAAGGAAGCAAAATGAGGTAGCTATTACATTTGTGCCTTCTGTGAGCACAATTACAAACCCCAGATCGAGCTACTCTTTAGGGTTTCAGCTTCTTGAAATGATTTCCAGTACTTACTCTTCCTTTTCTCAGAGATTGATTCCCTCCTCTCCAAGATTAGTCGACTTTAAACACTGTATAGACAATTTAGGTTTTCTAACAAGGTTTCTTTCTCAAGACCTCTTTTATATGGGAAATAGCTTACAAGAGTCATTTTCTCAACCTAAAAAGACTGATAAAAGATTTTTTTTCCATGACTCATCATAATGAATATGTTTTCATGTAAAAAAATAATCTGGCCCAAAATATCCATATGTTTTTGACAGATATTTTCCCCTCTTAATAACTGTTGAAAGAGTTTTAATGTATAATTTGCTAGAGAGGAAGTTTTGTTTGGAAAATGTTTAATTTTCAAGAATGATTTATATTTGCAGGTGAAAGAGAAGGAAAGGATCTTTGTGAAACTTACTTCAAACTCCTCTAAGCTGCTATGGTTTTCTGGAAGTTGGAATGTTTTTCCATTTATCTCACAGCTTTCATTAGTTTGACTGTTTTAAGTCTCTTATCTTACTGCCAGTTTCGAAGTGAAAGGATGAATCAGTTGATGAGGAAAAACAAGTTTTGAAGTTGCAAATTTTTGAACTTGTGAATTTTTGAAAAGACTTGCAAATAAATATTCTATTAGTGTATCCTTCTGTGTTATTAGGTCATCATTAATCTTCAATTACTCTCTGAATGTTTCTATAGCAGTTAGTCAATTTTGCTTTCTATTTCATTTACATTATGCCCCCAACAATTTTTCATTTATTGGTTTTGACTTCACACAGTCTGTTGGAGAGTAGACAGATGACTTCCCAAGGCCCTTTCAGACTTATATTTGATGAACCTATGATGGCCTCGGGAATGAATTTATTTCTTGATCTGCATGGCAAGGATCTAAGCACAATGTTGTCAGTTTCATGCTGTTAAAAGTAGCTATAAAAACGAAACATTTATTGACTGCTCTGAATTCAGTAGTATATGATCAGGTAATAGCTTTATTCTTCTATCACCATATGTCCCACCTGATTTTTAGGCTTTTCCTATTTTAGTATTTGATAGCATTTTAAACAGATCTTATAGATTGTCAATCACTAACAGGTATTAAAAAGCCCATTCTTTTTTTTTTTTTAATTTTTATTTATTTATTTGACAGACAGAGATCACAAGTAGGCAGAGAGGTAGGCAGAGAGAGGAAGGAAGCAGACTCCCTGTGGAGCAGAGAGCCCGATGTGAGGCTCGATCCCAGGCCCCGGGGATCACGACCTGAGCCGAAGGCAGAGGCTTTAACCCACTGAGCCACCCAGGCACCCTAAAAAGCCCATTCTAAAGCAAAACTTTCTTCTTGCTTTCAACGTAAGGTGTTTTTTTTTGTTTTGTTTTTCCTCATTAGCCCTGTGTTGTGACCTTGGTTATAATTCTATGGTTTCCTTATCTATGAATGATTTTATTTTAACAACTTGATTTTCATAATAATTTTTTGTTGTAAGGCTTACATATGTTAATTTATATAAAGCATTTACTCAATAATTGTTAGTTGTTCTGGATATCCCTGCTGGGTTTGTTAGTGCTTGGTATTGGTCTTCCTTCTGGGGCTGTGTTTTGAATGCTGATTGCTCTGGACCTTGTCAGGGAGGTTCTCCTCTGTGGGATGATTTGTGGGGCTCTGTGCCCTCCTTGCCCTCCACAGCGATCTCTGAACAGTAGTTTCATGATGCTTGCAGTATACTTGCTGGCTGACACTTTGCAGTCCCTGGCCTGGCTTCTGCCCTAGCATTAGACTCACGAGGTTTTTTTTTTTTTATCCTGGGCAGGGAGCTAAGATTGAACATGGGAAAATTTGTGCATCCAGGCCCAGCTGATTGCTGGACTCCTGCTGGCTTCTCTTTCTGCCCCGCCATTATGGGCTGCCCCAGCTGTCTTCTGTCTATAGATTCCTTTAGGGCCTGTGGCCTGGCCGTAGTTTGTAACTTCATATATGCCTCCAAACACCTGGAGACAGATGTTAGCCTCTGTGCTCAGCAGCGTAGAGTAGAATCTTTTGTGAAGGTGGGAGCGTTCTGTACTATGGCCGTTGAACCCTTGAAATGTGAGGCTGAGGAACTGCATTTTTAATTATATTTAATTTTAATTCATGAAAATTTAAATTTAAATAGCTGCGTATAACTAGTGGCTACTGTGTTGAACAACTCACTTCTATCTTTATACAGACTTGGTTAAGTCAAAACTAATAATTTAAGAATTTTTTTTTCCTTTTGTAAGACTGATTTTTTTCTATTAAAAATAAAAATAGAATTATTGAATAATGTGGAAATAAATATGGATTTCTCTGCCTTAGATTGCCTACTTTATTGAATAGAATAATTTAAAACAGAAGGTCAGCACTGTCTTTTCCCTGTTAAAATGATCCTAGGCAATGACATTTTAGTATTATTGACAAGGAGGCAGCATTCCTTTAGGGATCTCCTGTGACTTGTATTTGTGTAGTGATGTAGAGTTCACAGCATTTTTTTTTTTTTTTGAGAATTTTATTTATTTATTTAGAGAGAGCATGAGCAGGAGCACAGGGAGAGGGAGAAAGAGTGTGTCAAGCAGACTCCGAGCTGAGTGTGGAGACTTTTTGCCTGACTCCATCACACAACCCTGAGATCATGACCTGAGCCAAAATCAAGCCTTGGTTGCTTAACCAACTGAGCCTCCCGGACGCCCCTTGAGTTCACAGTGTATTATTTCATTTTTTTTGTTGTTGTTCAGGAAGATTTCCTCATGTTCTTATCCTCCTCGTGTTAAGGGTGGGAGCATCCAGGAGCTGCACTGACCTGACAGATACCACAGCAGGAGGTATGGGGGGGGGGCGTGTGGGGGGGAGGTCGGGCTCACCTTACATAAAATGGCATTTGCTAAAGGATTCATGGCCTCTGACAGACCCTGTTACATGTGAAGAATTTAGAGAGGAATAACATAAAGCTCTCCTGTCTTGGATATTTTGGGCACGTTCCCCTCTGTCTTCTTGGAGGGGATTGGCAGGAGGAAGAAGCATAAGGCTGGCCGTGAAAGATCATAGCTCCTTCCAGGACTCTGTTAACACTGTTCTCCAGCGGGGTGTCAGCAACCCATCCCTCTGTTGAGGCTGGTGGCCGCTCGGCAAGTCCTAGTCCCTGTGATTTGCACCTTCTCTTAAGGCTTATCTTGACATCCTGCCATATCTTCAAAACTCAACCCTTTTATTTATTTATTTATTTATTAAAGTTTTTTAAAAAAATATTTTATTTGTGTATTTGACAGAGAGAGATCACAAGTAGGCAAAGAGGCAGGCCACTGAACAGAGAACCCGATTCGGGACTTGATCCCAGGACCCTGAGATCATAACCTGAGCTGAAGGCAGAGGCTTTAACCCACTGAGCCACCCAGGTACCCCTATTTATTTATTTTTAAACAAGATTTATTTATTTATTTGAGAGAGAGATAAAGAGAGAGCAGGGGAAGGGGCAGAGGCAAAGGGAAAGAATCCTCAAGCAGACTCCCCACGGAGTACGAGTCAGATGGGGGACTCCATTGCAGGATGTTGAGATCATGACCGGAGCTGAAATCAAGAGTTGGATGCTTAACTGACTAAACCACCCAGGTGCCTCCAGACTGGTCCCTTTTAAATTAAATCCCCTTCCTGAATTTCTGGTGAGTGTCTGCTGATTCTGGTTAGGACCCAGGCTAATATATCCCCTCTCTTTAAGTGTTCATTTCTGATGGTGTCTCTCCTCTGTGGGTTGGGGGCTGGGGCATCACAGAAGGTGCACTGGGAATAGCATCTGTGAGGCCTCTGTTCTTGGATACTGGCTGAGATACAGTGTGATACTGTAGTTTCCATCATTCCAATGCCCAGCATGCTTCGGGCGTCAACCCCATCACAGATGATATCTCTGTGTTGTGCTGTGGGTTAGTTGAGGCAGCATTGTTTGGCAAATTATTCCATTATGGTACACCTAACACACAAAATATTTAAATTCACCAGTGATCTCATAATAAATTCTGCCAACAGCTATAAATTTATTTCTTGACCTACCATGGACGGCTTTCATTTATGGAACTGGTGCTCAATAAGTGATTTTGTGGAAGACAAGGCTTGGATTTATTGTTAAGTCATGATGCACTATAAATACATACCAAGAAATATGAATTATATATATTTATTTTTAAAATATTTATTTATTTATTTGAGAGAGAGAGAGAGAGCATACAGAGGGAGAGGAAGAAGTAAGCTCCCCAGTGGGCAAGGAACCTGATGCAGGGCTCAACCCCAGGACTCTGGGATCATGACCTGAGCTGAAGGCAGACGCTTAACCAACTGAGACACCTAGGCTTTCCCGAGATATACTAGTTAATTAAGAGATCAGTATATTACCATTATTTAATATATTCTGTCTCAGGTCACACAATTCTATTTTAAGAGAGATTTATGAAACTTTTTTTTAGACTATCATAGGAGACAATTTTAGGCTCTTAAATAATATCATTGAGGTGGCTGTGTGTTTTGCGCTAAACAATTATTAGAGTATCTTTTATCCACCACACACTGTGGCAGGTACTGGATTAAAGTAGTGAACAGGTAGATAATGTCTGATTTGGAAAACTTATATTTTATTAGGTGAGGTATATGTCAAAGGAACAATTTACACATGATTTATGGATTGCAACTATTGCATGGTAATAGGGTTTTTGTTTTCTTTCTCCCTCCTCATCCCACCCACCCCCTGCCCCATCCCACCTGGAGCCTGACTCACATTGAGACCAAGAAAACAGGGCTTTTAACTCAAGAAAGAGACAGATACTTTTTAGCATAATCCAGTGCAGGAGATCTACTAAACGGTGTTAATCTTAATAAGATAGTTTGAAGAAGTTAATGGCTTTATACTGAGAATCTAAGACTGACCTCAGTGGAGACTTTTTCCCCTTCTCCTTTGCCCTCAGCAATGAAATCCTGGGAACAATTTAACAATGGAGCATAAAAGAGTTGAACAAGAGGCAATAGACTATGGGGGTGTGGTTGAAGGAGGTGAGAGTGAAGAGAAAAGAACTTATAAAGGAGCTTAGAGGCTGTGGAAGGAAGAAGATAGAAAGGGCCCTTGGCAGAGAGGTTTTCTGCCTACATCTCGGTTGGCTATATGAGAATGCCATGAGTATCCAGAACACTGGACGAGCCGGGTGTGGAGCCAGCTTTCAAGAGAGTTCTAATGATTTTAGCCCCTAGTGTTCATATCCTTATGTTTTCTCCTCCCTCGTTGGAAAAGGCTAGCCTGGGTGACCAATAGGATGTGACTGAGTGTGACTTTCGAGTCTGGGTGCTAAAAGATATGTGAGTTCTTCCTTGCTCTCTTAGACCACTCAATCTGGGAAAGCCGGCTGCCATGTTGTGAGGACCCTCAAGAAGTTAACTGAGAGTCCATAGGTGAAAAACAGAGTCCTGGCTATTCCAATAGCCAGGAGTGAGCAGTCCTGAAGCTGGATTTTCTAGCATTAGTCAGACCTTGAAGTGACAACAGCTTGAGTTGATGTGTTGATTCCTCTTGAGACGTGGAGCCAGAACCACCGGCTGACCTTCTGAATTCCTGACCTAAAGAAACTGCAAGTAATAAATCTGCTGTTTTAGGTGCTATGTATTGGGGTAATTATGTGGCGATAGATAATTAACATACTGAGAGATAATTTAAATAGAATCCACTCCGAACTTCCACTGCTGTGTGGACTCTGTAGGAGCAGAACGTGGTGCTCTAACGTGAGCTATTGGTTTATTCTTTTGAATTCTGCATCTCCTTGATTAGCCCAAAACAAGACTTTAGAACTACGGACTACAGTGGCCTATCCTTCCACAGTAAAGGGTGCAGTGCTCAGGCTACAATTTTAAGTGCTGAAAGGGGAAACACAGGGTACAATGAAAGACTAGAACTTGTTAGTACTGTTCGGGTTTACGTGTAAGAGTAATACAGGCACAAGAGACTAAATAATCTGAATAAACCTATACTGGGTGCACCTGTTGCAAAAATCATCGACTTGATGTTTTCCTGCTGGTAGTATCTGGGCTCTGAGTTCCTTAGGACCGCTGGCCTTTTTTTTTTTCTCTCTTTTCAAAAACATTTGTTTAAATCCATTTCTACTGTAATCTGGATCACATTTCTGCTTCTCTCCCGCTTTTAAAAACAACCCTGAAAAAAAAAAAAAAACAAAAAACAAAACCCTGTTGCTCTCTTTTGACAATAGGATATTCTAAAACCCCCTCTTTGTATTCTACATTACAGCTTCATTGCAATACCCAAATCCTTAAAATTGTCATTGGTTAGCAAATTAAGAATGACTTATACCATAATAGATACCTCGTTGTGCTTTCCACTTGATGTAACGATTTGGCCATTGCATGAAAGATATGTACCAATGATTCTAATAAATGAAACAGCATTCAGAGTTCCCTTTTAAGTAGAGAAAAGCCTATTAAAATTAATTCATTAACAAAATTCCCACAGTATTCATCAAGGCAAATTCAAGTTGAATGATAACATTATCTCTCTTGCTCAGATGTTGCTATTTACATATTTAATTTCCTGAACCACTGTGGAGATTTCAGTACTATTTAAGCATCAGCATAAAGCAAGTATGTGAACCAGGTACATCTGCCTATTACTTTTATATATTTGACTCCTTCCCTCTTATAACTTTGTCATCAAACTCCAAAATCTTCACTAGTTCTACGGAGATTGTATTATTAAGGAATGTCGGCTTAATGGCGCCCTCTTGTGGAGAAACGTTCCTGGTGCTCGTCTTATTGGCAGCTCACTTGTAGTTTGTTCAGGGAAATCTGAAAGAATGAATCATTTTTTCATTTATTTATGCAACATGATTTGAATTACTGAAACAATGTGACTCACTTCTTGCTCAGTTATAGGGCTGAGTAACTGAGATATAAATTTCGACTAAAGCAAACAGAAGACATTAAAAATATTCTTGACATTAAAATTCCTTTTGATTGTTAGATGGGATCTTTTTATTCTCACTTGCACTGATAATAATTAATTTTGTAAAATACAATGGACTAAACTGGCTAAAGGGGAGGCTTTCCTTCAGCATTTATCCTCTCGGGTCTAGGGGCCAGGGGCCAGGATCCACCAGTATTGTTAGGAGGTTTGTCGCTGCAGGATGGGTCAAGAGACACAACACTGTAATTCACCCTAATGCCCATTCCTCCCCTGGTCTCTTCTACACAGGGGTCCCCTTCGGTCTGTTCTCCCCTGACATGTTAATTTTCTTTCCTGAGGTCCTAGCACTGAGTGTGAGCCAGAGTCTGAGTGATGGTAGTAGGCTTGCATGTGGTTGTCTACTCCACACCTAGACCACACAAACTAGGAATAAAAGCAGGCTTACAGCATGGGAATTAATTCTCTGATTCTGTTTATACCTGCCTCTGTGGAAACTCCGGCTGCTTCCAGGTATTCCCCATCCCAACTCTTTCTGGGAGTTTCCATAGGTGCTCACACCAAGCCCCTCAGCCACCATGTAGTGAAGCATTTTCCTTTCTTCAACCAGACTCGGGGATGGGCAGGCTGCCTGATGTGGCCTGTTAGTGTGTGTGTAGGACGCTGGTGGGTGTGTGGCCATAAGGATGTCGCCTCTATCAGGCTAAGGGTGGTCCAGGACCCTGGTCTTTGCTCTGTGGCTAGAAATGTGCACATGGCTGGTGTGCTACAGCTCTCGCTATCTCGTAATCCAAGGCTTTTCACTCTGCGCTTGGGTTTCTCAAATCCGCACTGGCTTCCTCTCCAAGTGGAGAAAATGCTTTCCTACTTTGTTTTACCGTCTTTCAAAAATCCCACAGCAGGACTGATTTGGGTGCCTGGTATTCCACAGACCTCGAAGCAGGCAGGTCTCCTGTATTTCTGTGTTTGTTGGTTTTTTGTTTTTTTTAATTTGATTTAATTTAATTTAATTTTTTCTGGTCTCCTGTACTCCTGTTAATGGTCCGCCCCTCTTGCCTGGGCTTGGAGGGAGGGCAGGCAAGCGGCCTGGGACGAAGAGTGGAAATAGTAGGACACAATGGGGCACACTCCGCTAACAGCCCTCCTCTCACTCTCTACTTGGGACATTTTTATTAGGAGAAACAGTGAATTTCACCTCTCTTTCTTTCTTTGCCTAAAGGCTCCCCTGCTCCCAGATTCTTTGTGGCTCTGATTCATCTGTTAGCCAGAAATGCTCAGACATGTCTGAGTCTAGGAAGAATGTAACTCAGGCTCCAGTGGGGTTCTCTGCATATTCATTAGCGGTGATAAAAGCGATAGTGGATGGTGGTGCCAGGATCCAGAAAAGGAACAACTTTAAATGGAAAACACAGGAAGTGCTCACGCTTCTTAAATATTCTAGCAGTTGTTCTTGCGGGGAGACTACATCTCAGAGACTCTGAGTATGGTTCCAAGAGTTCTTGGACATATCATCACAGCATAAAAATGAGATGCTCTCACATTGTTCTGCTTCATAAAGTACTTCCACCTTGCGATGCCCTCAGCAAACTTTATACAGAATTATCGTAAATCTTGTTTGCAAATACTGGGGTTACAAGAGGCCGAATAGTCAAATCCATAAATAAGTCAGTAGGCATTTTTAAAGAGATTTTATTAATTTATTTATTTTAGAGAGAGTGCGCGTCAGCGTGTGTGTGTGTGTGTGTGTGTGTGTGTGTGCGCGCGCGCGCGCATGCGCATGTAGAGGGGACGGGGAGGGGAGGGGAGGGAGGGGGGGGCAGAAACCAAGCAGACTCTCCCCTGTGCAGGGAGCCAATGCTGGGGCTGGATCCCAGGACCCTGAGATCGTGACCTGAGCGGGAAGCAAGAGTTGGAGACTTAATCGACTGAGCCACCCAGGTTCCCCAGGAAGAAGGCATTTTTAAAAGGGAGATTACTTCGACCAGCCAGAAATCTGCATAAAGACTTTCATGTTTCTTCTATTTTTCCAGGTAATTATATGAAAACGGTCCTAGCGACGCCTCGTCTCTGCCTCTAGCATTTTGTGTCACAATAGTACAAATCTACAAAAGAGTACAAATCTCCGCATATCTACAGTTAGGTGGTCGTGAAGACGTGGAGGCAGCCTGTCTAGTTTTGAATTTAGGTGCCCTCACTTTCTAGGCCATTCACCCTGACAGTGACCTCGGCCTCTAAATACAGGCTTAAGGCCTCTATTTCCTGATGTATAAAATGGGATTAATAATACTGCTGGTACCTACCTCCTAGGTTGCAATGCTTGGCTGAGATTATTGACACCAGCTAGGACAGGGCAGGACATGCAGTAAAAGTGAGATAAACTTTTGTCCTTACAAGAGAAAATAGAAATGTTCTCACTCAGGTTTTGAATGCCAATTATTCCTCAGTAAATCTGTTAGTGAAAGTAAGAGAAGAAAAATTTAAATGAAAATTGTCTTGCTAAAATTAAATGCCAAGCTTGACTCCTGAAAAATCAGATTTTTTTCCCCCAAGGAGGATAAAGTTCTGGGAAAGACAGAAGGGCTGTGTTTCCTGAAGCACTTTAAGAAAGAAGGAGTGTCTGGGGATGACATGAATTAAGGTCATAAAGTGTCTTTGGTTAGGAATTTGAATCACCACCTACTTTGCTCTGTTTTATCTAGGCCAGTACAACCTGAAAGGTAGTCACTAGCTACATGTGGCTATTAATCATTTGAAATGTGGCTAATCTGAATTAAGATGTGTCAGTATAAAATACACACCAGAAACTATAGTTAATAATACTGTATTGCATATTTGAAAGTTGCGAAGAGACTGGATCTAAAAGTACTCATTACATGGGTGCCTGGGGGGCTCAGTCGGTTAAGCATTTGACTCTTGATTTTGACTCAGGTCATGATCTCAAGGTCCTGGGATGGAGTCCTGTGCAGAGTTCCACCCTCATCCGGGATTCTCTTCCTCCCCGACTCCCCTCCCTGCCCACTCGCTCTCCCTCTCTCAAAAAAGGTAACAAGAATAAAATAAATAAAAGAAAAAATTTTTTTTGTAACCAAGTGTGGCGATAGTTCAAATTGTGTTGTACACTTGGAACTAATATAATGTTCTTTTTTTTTTTTAAGTTTTTAAAATTTATTTTAGAGAGAGAGCTAGTGAGTATGAAGAGGGGGACTGGCAGAGGGAGAGAGTCTCTGGCAGACTCCCTGTTGAGTATGGAGCCCAATGGAGGCTCGAGGCTGGACTTGATCTCAAGACTCTGAGATCATGACCTGAGCCAAAATCAAGAGTTGGATGCTTAACTGACTGAGCCACCCAGGCACTCCAGAACGAATATAATGTTCTTTGTCAATTATACCTCAATTAAAAAAAATACCAAATACTGAAGGTTTAGTATAAAAAGAATGTGAAGTAGTTATTTGATATTTAAAAAATATTGATTACATGTTGAAATAATATTTTGGATGTTTTTTAAAGGAAATGTATTATGAAAATTTATTTTACCTGTTAAGTGGCTGCTAGAAACCTTACGATGGTAGATTTCGCTTCACTTAGATTACTGTAGGACAGTGCTATGATCCAGATACCTTTATGCCTTTTCTTGGTGTCTCAAGGATACACAGAAAGGGTACAACTTCTCAAAGAAATCATAGTGAAGGAGGTTATTTTTTTAAAGATTATTTATGTGTTTATTTGACAGAGATTGAGAGAGAGAGCATGAGCCAGGGTAGGAGGAGAAGGAAAGGGAGTAGCAGACTCCTCTCTGAGCAGGGAGCTTGATGTATGGCTCAATCCCAGGACCCTGGGATCAGGACCTGAACTGAAGGCAGACGCTTAACCGCCTGAGCCACCCAGGCATCCTGAAGGTTATCTTTTTAATGTCATCCTATTCCCACTGCATCTATAGGGAAAAAAAAATTATACACACACACACACAGAGTACTGAAAGAGTGAACTCTGGCTTCAGATATTATGGCTACAAATCCTGACACCGTCACTGGATATTTGATTGAACCTGGACAAGTGTCTGATCCTTCCAAATCTGAGATATGCGCCACCACCCCCCTCCACACCCCCCCCCCATCTGCCCTGCAAGAATGGTGATGTTATGACCTGGATCTACAAACTCAGATGTGCAAGAAATAGACATTTATTTCTCCATAACAAAATGAATTTCTATTATGGATGCCCAATCCGTCTATTGCTGGGAGCAATCTGTCTTTCAGGGTTCACGGTCCCTCATAAACGAAGTGTTTGCTTTCCTGTGTGTCGTGCTTCCATACGGGGTGGGGGTGAGCATGTAATTCTGCGTATCTCGGTCCATCCCTGCTGGTGTCAGCTGGTCATCAACAAGGCTGCTGTTTCTTCCTCGTCCCAGTGGCAAGTCTGTTCAGGTAGCCCTGTTCTGTCCTCCATGTCATAACCCACTTTAGGGTTATGGAAAGCAGTCATCCAGTTACAAAACCTACCTCATCGGTGTATGAAGAGGAGTAAGTAAGGTGATTCAAGTGAGGTGCTTAGCACAATGCCTGATACACATTCAGCACCTAATAAATGTAATTGTTACCGTTAAAGTGGTTGATGCTGCCAGTCTTGTTCTCAGCTCATGCACTTTGTGTTTCCAGAGATCTGGTTGCCAGAAAAGAGGTTATTGTTTCTTTCCCTCCTTTTTTCAGTAGTTGAGAGTGAGGAGAGAAACTGGAGACCTTAGAGCGGAAACAAAACAAAACATTGGTTTCCGATTACTCTTTAGTTCTGGTCAAGAGATTAGCATCTAGGACTGGTGCTGGGAAGCGAGCGTGGGTGACCAGGTAGTGGGGAGATGGCTGCTAGATCATTTAACATTGGGAGTGCCATTTAATGATAGAAATAACAATGTCATAAATACTCACTAGGCATTTCTGAGACGTCAGCAAGGGTGTGGAGGAGACAGAAGTGCTGGTCATAGTCTGTGCATGTGCAGAACTTACAACTGAATATATGTTGTAATGAAAATATATGTTGCATGTTTAAAATCAGAGATGGCTCTGGGTGGAAGACTGACTCTTTCTGTGTAGTTGCATATGGCAGCTGTACTTTGGTGGAAATGTCAAAGCTCAGGGTTAATACTAAAACTTCAGAGAAAGAAAATCTCAATTTGTTAGTGCACTTTGAGCTAATAGGGTCTTGGAAATTTACTCTTTCCCAAATTCAAAAGAATCTAATGGGTAATCAGAATGTTGATGTATTAATGCGTGGTAAGGGATAGTCCTTTCAAGTGAGGAGAATGCTCATGTAAAATTTAATGATGGCTAATACCCACTAGAAGATAAAATGAATATGTTTTTCAGTTTTCATTAATATTCATTTATTAATGCATTCATTTTGTGATCTCGTGGGTATTAGCTAAAACTAAAGTTTTACCTTAAATGAATAAAAGAATTTCTTTGGCATTGAAAATTTTACCCATTAATTACATGTTTTAAAATGGAGATTGGGAAAAGACTTCCAATATTGAGATTTTAGTAGTTAAAACATTTCAGACCAGCATGTGGGAAACAGTGTTTTGTAGGAGGATGGCTTGAAAAGCACGGCTACACGTTTTAATATGCCTTAATATTTCGATGCTTCCCTTCTCCGCACTCGTATTTATTAAAGGGTTAAGACTTCACCTGGTCTTTGAATGAGGTTTTAGATTTGGATTAAGGAAAGAAATAGGACGTAGACGCTGGAGAGGTAATCAAGTGTAGGAGGAAGATGTGCTGACGGGCCTTTACTACAACGCAGAGGGGAGTCAGCTGGAGTCAGCTGGAGCCCGGGAGGGGAGTGGGTAGTCTGGGAGCTGGATTAGACAGGCAATGTGACTTTACTATGTTGTATGAAATTGCACAGTGTCAGGGAGAGTGTGATATTTGTTGGAAGAGACCTGAACTAAAAGGCTTATAAATCCCTTAACAAGATTGCTGGAATTTGGAGTGATAATTTCCACTTAGCAACTGGGTGTTGCAAAGATGCTAAGGCTGACAGGCATGTCCTCTAATAAGATTTTTAAAAAAGTTTTTCTACCCCATGAACTGCAGTTTCAAAATGTTGAACTTTTGGATCATAAAGGAAGCTGACTTTGTGTTTAACTTCTGTCAGCACTTGTTAAAAGTCACTTTACAAGCAGTTCTTCAAAATACTGTTTAGAGAATCAGCTGTTCTGAGCTATGATGTGAACTATAAATGTGTCTGATTTTAAACCCCTTTCCCTCTCAAAGCTGTCTTTTTGATGATAATTTAATAGGCTCTTTGAGACAAAAGGTAGGTAGCGTATGTCACTAATACATCTAATGTCAAGTTATTATCAAATCTTCTTGTTTCAATATTTCCTCCCCCATTCCCTCTAACTCTCATACAATAACATCAAATTGAGTTATAGAATATTAGAACTGTAAGGGATGATCTTGGGTCACATGGCTGTGATCTCTTTGTCATTTTTTTGGAATTCTCTAAGGCATTGCAGGAAGTACAATTCAAAGTACTCTGTTTTTTGTAGGAAATTCCTGGGGACTGGGCCAACTGCTTAACCTAGCCAAAATGTCAATGTTCTGCTCTGTATCTACTGCCAGTATGTTTTTCTGACATCGTGTGTATGTGAAGCAAAACAAAATTTCTTTATCAGGTCTCTTTGTTGTTAAATTAGATACTCAGTTTCATAAAAGCTAACCTTCCACAAATGAATAGACATGGCATCGGTACCTTTCCCTGTCATGACTTAGGTAACTGTAGCAATGCTCGTCCGGGTCTTCACTGTGTGGTCATCAGGTGATGGTTAATTAGATGTGTCCCCTTGGCTGAGCCACTGCGTCGCTCTCCTTACTTAATCAAACACTAGTCTAGATGTGGCCGTGAAGTTATTTTGTGATGACATTAGCATTTAGGCCGGTGGACGTTTAGTAAAGCAGATTGCTCTCTCCATAGTGTGGGTGGGCCTCACCCCATCCCAGTTGAAGGCCTTAAAAGAGAGAAGGCCGACTTCCTTGAGAAAGAGGGAATTTTTTTTTTTTTTTAAGATTTTGTTTATTCATTTGACAGACATAGATCGCAAGTAGGGAGAGAGGGGGAAGCATGCTCCGTGCTGAGCAGAGAGCTCGATGCGGGGCTCGATCCCAGGACCCTGAGATCACGACCTGAGCCCAAGGCAGAGGCTTAACCCACTGAGCCACCCAGGTGCCCCAAGAAAGAGGGAATTTCTGCTGGCCGTGTGCTTTCTGACTTGAGCTGTAGCTTCAAACCTTCCCTGGGGCTTATCTGTAGGCCTAGACTGGCACAAAGACCCTCTACAGTGTCTGTGCCAAGTTCCCTAAAATAACTTCTCTCTCTCTGTCTCTCTAGCTCTCTGTCTCTGTCTCCTCCCTCTCCCCACACACATGCACACACACACACACACACACACACACACAAGCACACACCCTGTTGATTCTCTGGAGAACGCTGACTAATACAATCAGGATTAATGATCTACCTTTGGCCAAACTTCATCTATAATCCTCCAAGTTAGAGTTTAAAATGAAAGCAAAGGATTAGAGTCACATTTGAGAGATAAATGAATCTGTCTCAGGAGTAAAGAGAAGAAAAATGGAAATCCAAAAACAAGAAGGCATGATTTTATTATTGGCTAATAGCTAACCCCATAAATTAGAGATTTCACTATACCACGGATCAGTTGCTGTTAGGAGCAGATCTGAGTTTTGCTTGCACAGTTTGGGAAGCTTTCTTTGAAAGAATACAAAAATATTGCTACTAAATTAGGTATGAAAGCAAATATTTATTTAGGTTGAGAAGAAGAATCACAACAATTTACAAGAGTTTAAAAGCTGACAAATACTGTAAATGTAACAAAATGCACAAAGAAAACCTACTTCTGATTAATTAATTGCCTGATATACCTGCACGGTACTCCCCTTCATAGTTTTTTTGTGGGTTTTGGCGTCATATTTATTATTACCACTTCAGAAAAGAAGGACAATTTAGTCTGCAGATTTCAAACCCTTTTTCTTCTCTACTACGAACAAACTTTCGTGCCAAACACCATAACATTTATTCCTGTGGAGGTAGGTCCTATGCCTTCCCAGCACAATGCGTGAGCGTCCGTAGCACTTACTGGAAAGATGCATTTCTCAAGCTTTTCCTAGAGTGGAATGACTGGCAAGAACTTAACTATACATTACTGAGACCGAAAACCACATAAACATATCCCACAAAATCCGGACTAAATGGCCCCGTGATTTGACTTTTCTTTACCAGAGCCTAAAAATGCCACAACCGCCCCACTGCCACCTCTATGAGGGGACATGTGCTAGAAGGGAATTCATTATGGAAAGAGACACAGGTCTTAAGATAAAATATCTGCATTTTGTAAATTTTACAAAAACATGTGATTATGTGAGCTGGGTAAACAAGAGGTTTCAAAGCATAAGCCTCTGGCGATCATAGTTCTATGTATGACATTCTTCTCTTTTCCTACTTCTTTTTTTTTTTTTTTTTTTTAAGATTTTATTTATTTATTTGACAGACAGAGATTACAAGTAGGCAGAGAAGCAGTCAGAGAGAGGAGGAAGCAGGCTCCCTGCCGAGCAGAGAGCCCGATGCGGGGCTCGATCCCAGGACCCCGGGATCATGACCTGAGCCGAAAGCAGAGGCTTTAACCCACTGAGCCACCCAGGCGCCACCTCTTTTCCTACTTCTAAATGATTTTTCAAAGATTCACTTATTAATGTAAATTTATTAATATATTTTCATGCTACTGGGATAATGTGCGAAATTTTCCATAATTAAGTGTAAATATTTATACTGTGAGTATGGGAACTACACATGAATAGGAAATGAAATATCTTTAAATCATAAGTTTGCAATGAATATTTTAGAGCAGTGTAATTGAATCTTGCTTATAATTATGGTAGACATATAATAATAGCTGGTGTTTTTTTTTGAAATAGCTTTTTCTTTTTCACCCCCAGAAGGGTAGAGGAAAAGAACAAGGAAAAAAGTGAAACAGACCAGCTTTTATCAGGGGAGGCTGACTTCAGAAATAAAACATGTACTGGAGCCATTCACAGTTAGAACTGATTTCAAAATGAAATTACCATTGGCTTTCAAATGGAAATTTCAGGGAGAAAATGTTAATAAAAATGTAATGGTTATAATGGCAACCATAATGATGATGATGTTATGTGTATGTTGTCAGATGAATGATTATCATAATCTCTGACACTTTTTTTTAGTCCGTAAAGAGGTAGATTAAAATTGGTACTTACAGGGATCATAATTTATTCACTTTTCCCTAGCTCATTAAAATGACTTTGCCATTATTTCTAAATTCTCCTTGTATGATGGGGCCATGCACATATGGCACAGACAATCAGACTGACAGGAACTTTTAGTCAGTTCCAATTCCGCTTTCATTATTCACAGGACTAAAGAGTCTCTCTATAAAATCAGTTACTTGGCATTTTCTCATTGATTCTGAAAGAGGTTTATGCATGAATATGCATAGGAATCTGTGGCTGGCTGGTGTGTTGGTGCCCCCCCCACCTCGGCCCCCATAAAAAAAGACAGCTATGCCTCTCAATCCTAAAGCCCTTGTGTAGTCCCCTTCTGAGCTTGATCCTGTAACTCACTGGTCGGTGGACATTAGCCAACAAGCGAGTTTGTTGAGGGCTTGCACACTCAAGTTGTCCTGTTGGAAAACTTCCATCTTGGAGCCCAGATACCATCCTATAGGGAAGTCGTGCTATCTTGCTAGAGAGAGATCACACGTGGAATGGCCCTGGTGGATATGAGACATGACAAGGAGAAGGAGGCCACTTGGAAGAAAACCGAGGTCCTCCAGCCAAGTTTCTAATTAACTCTACCAGAGACCTCAGCTGGCATTATGTGCAGGAGAAATACTCAGATCAGCCCACAGAAATGGGATCAATAACATAACTATTGTGGTTTTAAACTGGTAAATTTTGGTTTGTCAAGCAGCAATAGATAATGGAAGCAGGATTACAGAAAGATATTTTTAAATTTATTTATTTATTTATTTGAGAGAGAGAAAGAGAGCATGAGCAGAGGGAGGGGTGGAGGGAGGGTCAGAGGGAGAAGCAGACTCCCTGCAAAGCAGGAAGCCCAACATGGGCCTCTCGATCCCAGGACCCTGGGATCATGACCTGAGCCAAAGGTAGACGCTTAACCATCTGAGCCACCCAGGCTCCCTGTAGAAAGAATTTTTTTTTTTTAATTTATTTGACAGACAGAGATCACAAGTAGGCAGAGAGGCAGGCAGAGAGAGAGGGGGAAGCAGGCTCCCCGCTGAGCAGAGAGCCCTACGCGGGGCTCAATCCCAGGATTCTGGGATCATGACCTGAGCCGAAAGCAGAGGTTTTAACCCACTGAGCCACCCAGGCTCCCCTCGAAAGATTTTTTAACACCATCTCACCTGTGTGTGAAAGTCTGAAAATGATTTAAGTGAAATTATAGAGACTTATCAAGTCAAATGCCCACAACATTGTTTATTCAGTACTTTACAGGTATAGCATTATGATTTTAACAGCTAACATTTTTTAAAGTATTTCCTGTATGTTAGTCATTATACTAAACAATTTGCATATATTAATTAAAAAAGATGTATACAAGAATTCTGTGTCGCTGCTATATTTGTCCCCATCCTACAGGGGAAGAAGCGGAGTTGTAAAGACTGTGAATATTTTGCCTAAAGTCACACAGCTGCCTTAGAGTGTGTGGAAGAGATTCCAAAGAATGAAAAAATGGAGTCTGCACAAGCAGTGGAATGTACAGCTTTTAGAAAGGTTTATGTCCATGAAATTATTGTAGGAAGAGATGATACTATTTTGTTTTTTGTTTTTTTTTTTAATTTTTTTTTATAAACATATAATATATTTTTATCCCCAGGGGTAGAGATGATACTATTGTAACATATTAAACAGTGTGGTGTTAGTAAGAGATCATAGGATTTTGAATCAGAATGACACCACCAGTTTAAATGGTGGCTCTGCCACCAGCTTTGTGATGTTAAATAATTTATTTAAACTTTCTGAGCCTCAGTTTCCTTATCTATCTGACTGAGGTTTAAAAACATCTGTTCCGGGTGCCTGGGTGGCTCAGCTGGTTGAGCATCTGCCTTTGGCTCAGGTCATGATCCCAGGGTCCTGGGATCGAGTCCCACATTGGGCTCCCTGTTCAGTGGGGGGTCTGCTGCTCCTTCTACCCTTCCCTCCTGCTTGTGATGTCTCTCTCTCTCTCAAATAAATAAAATCTTATAAAAAAATCTGTTCTATGGTTGTTGAGAGAGTAACCTGGGGCATGGAGCCATCTTACATCTAATTCTGCTGATTGTTCTCATCTTTTCCCAAATCCATGTTCTTAGACATCCCGTGGGTAGTTTAAAATCAACCTTAGTGGGAGTATTAACACTTTGAAAATATTAGAGTCTGGAGTCTGACAATCTGATTTACTGATTGGCTCGCAGCACCTGAGTGCAGTGTCACCCAGACAAAAGCGAGAAGACCGTGTGTCGGTGTGTCAGTCAGTGCTGAGTTCCTGCCAGAGGATTCTGAGGAGTATCTAAGGGAAGAGGTGATCTGTTCTGGATTGGTTGCTGTTTCTGGGGTGGGATTATGGGAGGTAGGGATTAACCCGGGGTTGTGCATGCCCCGATGGTAGAAGAGTTTAACAACTGGTCATCCAGAGGTGCCTGGGTGGCTCAGTGGGTTAAAGCCTCTGCCTTCAGCTCAGGTCATGATCCCAGAATCCTGGGATCGAGCCCCACATCGGGCTTTCTGCTCAGCAGGGAGCCTGCTTCC
>NW_022630998.1:16414220-16528837 GCF_010015895.1 Lontra canadensis | reverse complement strand
AGATCCACTACCAGTGATGTTTTAGGATGACTGTAGACCCAGCTGAGAGGTTGATTGCAGCCTTCCAAGGTCCTTGTGAGAAATCCTAGAGCTAGAGGATCCTGCTAAATTGTACCTAAATTCCTGTCTTACAGAAACAGTGAGGTAATAATGTTGCTTTATGGCATTCAATTTGTTACACTTCAATAGATAACTAATACTCACTATTTCTCCTGTATCATTCTCAGCAAATATTATGAAACCTGACAACATGCTTTACATTTTCCTTTTATTTAAAAAAAGTCAAGAAAGTACAGTCTCTTGTAGCTTAATATAGCATAGCTTCTCACAGTGTCACTGTAAACTTTCTGTGGGTGATTTAATCATGTCAGGTGAAATTCTTGCCTCTTATGAACTCTGAAGAAAATCCCAGAGACTTAACCATTAAGGTTTAATTAGAATTTGATAGGATTAATTATATAGTCATATCAACAACATAATTATGCTATGTGCTTGCTTTTAACTGAAACACTGGTGTTTTTTTCCTGGACATTGGAAATAAAAAAAAAATATTTTGGTTTGGCAGTTTAGATTAGTTGGGTATGATTTTATTATTGTCTTCTGAATGTTCAGTTTCTAATGACATTTGACATACCATTGTCCTATTTCTGTTTATTGTAAAAGAACTGGAAAAGCTAATTTCCCATTCTGTATTTTCATTGTTAGTGTATGAGAAAACAACTGATTTCTGTACATTGACTTTGTATCCTTCCACATTACTGAATTGCTGTATGAGTTCTAGTAGTTTGGCGGTGGAGTCCTTTGGGTTTTCCATATAAAGTATCATGTCATCTGGGAAGAGAGAGAGTCTGACTTCTTCTTTGCCAATTTGAATAGCTTTTATTTCTCTTTGTTGTTTGGTTGCTGTTGCTAGGACTTCTAGTACTATGTTGAACAAGAGTGGTGAGAGTGGGCATCCTTGTCGTGTTCCTGATCTCAAAGGGAAGGCTGTCAGCTTTTCCCCATTAAGGATGATATTCGCTGTGGGTTTTTCATAGATAGATTTTATGAAGTTGAGGAATGTTCCCGCTATCCCTATACATTGAAGCGTTTCAGTCAGGAACGGATGGTGTATCTTGTCAAATGCTTTTTCTGCATCAATTGAGAGGACCATGTGGTTCTTTTCTCTTCTCTTATTGATTTGTTCTATCACATTGAATGATTTGTGAATGTTGAACCACCCTTGCATCCCATGGATAAATCCTACCTGGTCATGGTGGAAAATCTTTTTAATGTACTGTTGGATAAGCTAATTTTTTTAAAAGTCAAGAACAAATGGTTTTTCTGGTTTCCATCCAAAGGTTGCATAAACCTACAACATAAAGCCTTGGGAAAGGAGAATTGGGTATAAGTGATTCCATTTTGATTCTTTCTAATTAGTCCGTTGATATTAATACCTTCGAAAGTAAAGATAGTGGGAGTAAGTCTAGTGGTACACTAGGATGTTGAAAACAATTTTAAAGAAATTGCATTATAATTTTCCATTAATTGAATCATTAAAACTTTCTGTGCTATCAATTTTCCCTTTAAGTAATAAAGCACTAATTGCTTAATTTTGAAAAAAAAATTAACCATTTCTCTGGTCAGTGAACTCAGATTTTTATAAGTAGTTTATTTTGAACATCTCTTTAAATAAGTATGCTGCATTATTAGTTGAACTACCTGGTTTAATATTGAAGTTGGATAGATTCTCAACCCATGGGTTGGGGCCAAATATAAATGGGTTTAGAAGTCCTGTAGACTTGGGAGGAGAAAACTGAGGATGATTTCTTGAATTTATATGGTTATGATTTGTTAATTCAAAGAATTTTTTTCTTATTTAATTTTTGCAAAGCAATTATTAACATATAACTGGTTTATTATTAAAGCTATTTAATATAAGAAGTGAAACTAAACTGCAGACATTACATAATTCAGAATTGGTTATGCCCATGATATCAGTTATCACATTTTTCATTCTGTTAGAGCCTTCACAAGAGTTCCTATGACCTTTGATGTTACATTTCAATTTTGCACCCATTACAACAAAATAAAAATGTCATTCTATTAATATTTATATCTTTAAGATAGAATATTCTGGATATTTTAATTTCAGTAAGATGGAAATTTCAGGGACACTAAGATACAGAAAGAAGCCACTATTACATAGTTTTTGAATTTCTTAATAACTGCCCAAATAGCAGTTACTATGTTGTTTTGTGTCCAAAGACAGGCCACTTTTACTTGTGTAAGAGGTGGTGGGGTCTATGGTAATGTTGGCGCTGACAGGAATGACTATGTGTGTGTGTGTGTGTGTGTGTGTGTGTGTGCCCGCGCGCACGTGCGTGCTTTATGTTTGGTGTGTTTGCTGTCCACAGCCTCCAGCTGAACCTCTTTTGAGAATTTCTAGAGTGATAATCCAATGAGGGAAGGAGTGTTTTTTTCCCACATGTTACTCTCATCTAACCAAGTAAGCTCCATCCTAAATTTAACTAAAATCTCAGATCATGACCTAGTAAGATCTGAATATATGAATTACAGAACCATATATTGATTTGGGTGAGTCAGTGGGATCTCTAAGCAGAAGGTAATTCACGAGACACCTGGGTGGCTCAGCCAGTTAAGTGGCTGCCTTCATTCAGCTCAGGTCTTGATCCTAAGGTCCTGGGATCCAGCCCCACATCAGGCTCCCTGCACAGCGGGGAGACTGCTTCTCTCTCTGCCTGCTGCTCCTCCTGCTTGTGCTCTCTCCATCTCTGATTAAAAAATAATAATAAAAAAATAAAAGATTAACCTTAATCAAAAAAAGAAGGTAATTCAGACAAAGGGCTGGTATACGCTATTGTAGTCACCGGCTGGCAAATTGGCCCACGATCCTTGCCTCCTAGAATCCACATTCTTATGTAGTTTCTTCCAATCTGATTCAGAGCTGGTATGTGTGAATAATAGGTCAGCGGAAGTGATGGTGTGTGACTTCCAAGTCTGGGTCATATAAGGTATTAAAGCTTCTGCCTTGTTCTTTTGGGTCTCTCATTCAGGGAAAGCCGAGCATGAGGGCTCACAGGCAGGCCTGTGAGGAGGCCCATGTAGAGAACAACTGAAGTCTTCTGCAACTTGCCAGATAAAGGAGCGAGCCCCTTTGGAAGCAGCACTTGCGGCCCTAATCACGCCTTCTACTGACAAAAGCACCTGTTAAAACCTGATTGTACTCTCATCAAAGACCCTGAAAGAGAACTATCCAATCAAGCTACTTTAAAATTGCCAACCCACAGAAACCATGAAAGATATTTTTTCTTGCTTTGAGCCTAGCCTCCTGGCATGGGAGAAGCTACGTAGAAATGTTGAACAACAGGACATGAACTGTAATCTCCCAACATATAGCAGAGATGTTTATTTCCATTATAATATTATAAGAAGAAAATTGTAAGGGCATTTAATCTGTGGCAGATTTAGTGGGATGTGAATTTTATGCATCAACTTGGAGAGGCTATAGTATATGGTTTTTTAATCAATCCCTAATCTAGGTATTTCTATGAAGGTATTTTGTATGTGTGGTTAACATGTATAATCAGTTGACTTTTATGTGATGTTGGTAGGCCTCATCCAATTAATTAAAGGCCTTCAGAGCAAAAACTGAGGACTTCTGAAGAAGAATTTCTGCCTCAAGGCTGTAGTATCAACTTCTGCCTGTTTCCAGGCTGTCGGTCTGTGGATTTCAAATTCATGGGCCCCTACAACTGTGTGAGTCAATTCCTTAAAATTTCTTAAAAAGTCAATTCCTTAAAATTTCTTTCTCTCCACACACACACGTGCACACACACAGACACACACGCCCTGTTTTTTTCTTTTTCTCTGGAGAACCCTGACTAATATAGACAGTTATTTCCATTTAATATGGATACACTCCCTTACATTTTTCTGTCTTCTTCAATTAGGTGATGATAAGTGGTCAGATTGGACACTAGCCTGTGAGCAGTAGTGACCTGTGTCCTATTTAGGACAAGCCACTGAGGAGCCAGGATGTTTTCTCCTTCTTTCCCTTCTAGACTGGAAGTATCTTGGACACTATCTGTCACTTAAAATACCATTGCCATTAAAAAAAAACAAAAAACAAAAAAAGACAGCCCAACTAGTAGTGGACTATGATATGAACAAAATAAAATCTTTGTTATGTTAAGTAACTGAGATTTTAAATTTCATTATTTTACCAGTTTATCCTATCTTGAATAATACATTATCTAAATGGAAAAGAATCAGGTCATGGGCTTATTAATCAGAGGTCTTCTGGTTGTATGCAAATGAAAAGCCATCTCAATCCATTTTTAAAAATAGAATGGCTTATATAAATTGAGTGGGCCAAGAGTAGATTTTGTATTTATTCACAGCTGAATCCAGAGAGTCAAAAAACTGTCATCAAGATTTGTGTCTCATTCTTTTTTTTTAAAGATCCTATCCATTTATTTGACAGACAGAGATCACAAGTAGGCAGAGAGGCAGGCAGAGAGAGAGGGGGAAGCAGGCTCCCTGCCGAGCACAGAGCCTGATGCGGGGCTCCATCCCAGGACCCTGAGATCATGACCTGAGCCGAAGGCAGAGGCTTTAACCCACTGGGCCACCCAGATGCCCCTTTGTGTTTCATTCTTAATTTGTATTTTTCCTTTTTTTTTTTTTTTTTTTCCTTTGCACCAACAAAAGTCATAGGGAATGATTCTGATTCACCTGACTGGGTTGGTCCCTAACTCTGAGCTATTCACTGCAGCGGGGTCATGGACTAAACTGGGTCAACTTTGTTCAGAAGCCTATTCTTAGAGATGGGGCAGTTGGGGGACTGGTAAGAGCCCCACTCACATCACAAAGACTGGACCTGGGTTAGGGGAGATTATGCAAAGGAAAATTAGGCTGCTCTGATCGGAAGTCCAAAGAGAGTCAGGTGGGCAAAACCAATAAATTTCTACCTCAGGGCAGTAGAAGTTTATATGTCTTTTGTATCAGGATAAATAAAACTGGATTGCCTATATAGAATCAGATGCATGGAGCACTGGGTGTGGTGCATAAACAATGAATCTTGGAGCCCTGAAAAAATAAAATTAAGTTAAAAAAAAGAAATAGGTACATTTGTTGAACATGCTTTTTAAAACTGAAATGTTGTGGTGAGTGAATGGTATGCTGGCTATGCAACTGACACTTGGAAGAGTAGCTGTTTCAATGTAGTAATTCATGGAACTGGAAGAGGAGCTGTTGCAATGTAGTAATTCATTTTAATCACAGATGAAAGAACTTGCCACATGAAGAGCGTGTGTATCAATAATACATCTGTCAATGTACAGAAGATGTCACATATGATTGAAAGCAATCGAAGTGATATTACATCTCTCAAGAAATAAAAGCCAAGGGCAGGTTATTCCATATTGAAATCATAATCATAATTATTCATTATTTAGATAGTACTGACACGTTGAGAACTTGTTCAGAGAACAATTAACAAGCTGACTATTCAGTCACATTCTAATCTATTTTATATAATCTGAATCAAATTAGTCAAATAGAAAAACTGATTCAAGTAGAAGCCTTCTTGTTTCTTATTTCTCAGTTATGGTATTTATATGAAAAAGTTGCTAAGTGGTGATAAAACACACATAGGGATGTGTGTCTGTGTGGGTCCATTATGGACCTAGTTTTGTGATATATATTTCCATAACTAATAAAGTTAGATAAAACTAAGTATGAGCAGAATTATAAATCTTTTATTTAGGTAATAGTGCACTGGATATTTGCTGAAGATTTAAAAATTTTGTAAGAAATGATATTTCTCATTTAAAAGGTTTAGAGAATCATTTAATCTCCAACTTGGGTTGGTTGGATGGCATTAAGAAGCAAAAAATATTCAAGTAACCCTATTCCCCCTCTCTTTTCCTTTACTTTTTTTAAAAAGAAAAAGTATTGACTGCAAGATGGAGAGAACAGTAAAATTTTGAACATGCTAATTTCCTGCCAAATTTCAGGAATCCGTTTCTGATTTTTAATGGGCATGACAAAACTGGAATTGGTGAGATCAAAGTCTCATAGGAGTTTAGAAACTGACAGAAATTCAGTAAATATTGCGATATATAACACATAGACATATAAAGACAAATACTGTAAATAAAAGTTTAAAAAGCACCTGCTTTAAATACAAACCACAGGTCAAAACTGTTAAGGCACCTCTAGATAATAATTTTCCTGAATCTCCTTCTTCAGGAAACTTGCCGGGATATTTTGATCTTTTGTCACAGTCTTTCCTAAGTTTCTGACCCAGGCTCACTGAACCTCTATTCAGAGTATGTTGACACGACACTGTACCTACCACGTCCTGGGCACATTACCCACATTTCTCAGAGAAGTGAGGAGAATTCAGTTCGACCTGACTCTAGATTCCATCTGCAGGTTCTCAGTCTGCCATGGTGCCTTGCCTGTCACACACAATATGGGTTGTTACGGTTGTGCCTCTCTGTTCTGGATGATTCTCTGTTCACTCCTTCCTTATAAGCATCGGGGTCATCTGAAGTCTTGTCCCTTACCTAGCTTTAAAATTATGATGGGAGGGGCGCCTGGGTGGCTCAGTGGGTTAAGCCTCTGCCTTCCGCTTGGGTCATGATCTCAGGGTCCTGGGATCGAGTCCCGCATCGGGCTCTCTGCTCAGCGGGGAGCCTGCTTCCCTCTCTCTCTCTGCCTGCCTTTCTGCCTACTTGTGATCTCTCTCTCCCTGTCAAATAAATAAATAAAATCTTTAAAAAAAATTGTGACAGGAATCATGCTTCTTAATACTGAATCACCTTGGCCCTGAAGTCTCATAGGAAGCAAAGGGTTCATTTTAGTATTTTCGCTCTCTTATACTAGCTGTGTGATCTTGGACAAATGCCTTAATCTGTTAGTGCCTCAATCCTTTCTTCATTCCTTTCATTTACCCATGAGATCCTCTGACCTCTTAGCTGAGCTTTGTGGAATTTCTAGTGATGCCAATGAATTTGACCTTATGTTAAATTATCTTGTTTTTTTTTTTCTCTCTTTTTAAAAAAGAATTCTCATGTATTAGGTATGATTTTGACTTGCAATTGGGGGTGGGAGAACAATAGACAACATTTTTTTTTTACAAGCAGAATGTGGACTGGAGACCCTTACTTTTAGTGTAATCTTTTGTGTGTGGGGGTGGGGGGTGTAGATTATGACTTTTCTTTAGAGTTGTGTAAACACTCAAGTGTGTGAAAAATGGGAGAAGATCCTGGTCCTTTATCCATTGTGTTGGTTGTCTTTCAGTACTCCTCTTATCAAGTGATGCTGTTGGGAAGAGTGGCTTCCCTACCATTTTTGAGGTACCGCTGCTCTGGAAGGACTCAGGTGGCTTCACAGTGCTGACCTCGGACTTCATGGCAGACACTGTTCTCTGTGAAGAAGAGTCTTGTGTCTTTGAAGCCAGGATTCCACAGATGTCCAAAAGCTTTTTCATCCTTTTTGTCCCTGGCACTGGGCACACAGGTATATGAACATGAGCCCCATATGAAAACCATAAAGTCCTCCAATTTCTTCATTAGTCTCCCAGGAGCCATTTTCTAAAATTACTCCAAGCACAACCTCTTTCCCCCTCTCCCTGCTGGGATGACCCAACATAGAAACCACAGGTGCTTTGAGCCCATAACAAAAGCCTAAAAATTCGTGATACCAGACAACCTCTTTCTGCTTCTCAAACCCAAAGCTGTTAACATGCCCTGGAAACAAAGCAAATCAGAATACAACGTGGGAAGTTCCCATTTCTAAGGGTTTGGGTAACAGTAATGATACTAAAATTGCATTTCTTTAGAAAGTCTCATACAGGAGAGGGGATAAGACAGGAGTTATTATCTCAACAAATTATCCAGCAACATTGTTCTTCATGTGTATTTTAAAAGGATGTCAAAAAATCTAAAAGTGGGGACGGTGAATGCTTAACTTTCACAGCCACTGCTTTCTGCCTCAACCACCACAGAGAGAGTTAATTACTCAGTTCTGTCAAAGGTCTACACTTGTTTGTTAATTCTCAATGTAATGTATAAGACAGCCAGTACTAATGAATTTGATTCAGAAATTGAAATTAGAATATGCTTACCATCTGTTCCCTAAATATTATATAATGTGGAAAATTCTGAAATTTAGTGATGGTGCCAAAGGAGTGGGGCAGAGGGGAAAGATGAAGGGATGACTGATCAAAATTTTATGTTTCAGAAAGGTCCTGGGGAACATGTGCCCACTTTAAACGCAGAATTTGCTCTGCAGCCTTTGTTCTGAGCACTTTCATATTGTGAGTCCATCCAGGAAAAAGTGTTGGGAGATAGATATATTCTAAAGAAACATTTAAAAATCTTGCAAATTCCTTGGTGAAGAATTAAATTTCTAGAGAAGAAGCTGGAAAAAATACTTTTGGTGGTCTACCTATTGAGACCAAATCAGCACCAGAGAGTTAATAAAACAATTTAAAGAAAATAGAGAAGAATTGGATGTTCCTAAAGCCTGTTACCTTCCACATAGGATAGCATCATGGACCCTTCTCTAAAATAGAAACCTATGTGATGAACAGAGCAGTGAACTAATGTGAATGGCCTAGTGTATTAGGGTTCTCCAGAGAAACAGAAGCAATAGGAGATAAAGATATACATAAGCATTCCTACGATTTTTGGCTTTTCTTCCATTTATTTATTTTAAGGAATCGGCTTGCTAGAATTTAGAGGCTGAGAAGTCCTAAGACTGCAGGGTGAGTCAGCAAGTTGGAGACCCAGGAGACCTTGATGGTGTAGTTCAGGTGTGAAGCTGTCAGGCTTAGACCGGAAGAGCCAAAGTTTGGGTCTGAAGGCGGGAACAAGTTGATGTTCCAGCGGGAAGGTACTTAGGGAGGAGGAACTCTCACTTCCTGGAGGCGGGTCTTTGTTGTTGTTCTCAGGCCTTCAACAGCTTCCAGGAGCCTGGTCCAGCCCCATTAGAGAGGGCAATCTGGTTTACTCAGATTATCAACTTAAATGGTAGTCTTACCCAAAACACTCTCACAGGAACACCCAAATAACTGGGTACCCTGTGGCCCAGTCAATTTGATATATAAAGTTAGCCAACCCACCTGGGAACTCTTTTACCTGAATGAAAAGAACTCATGAACTAAAGACAAAGGGATTTTTATCTTTCAGGTCTAGTTTTTTAAAACATCATGCAGATTGCCACTCATTTTTTATTCGTATCTATCTATTTATCTAGATGTCTAGCTTCCCTAAAAAGATTTTACTTTTTTTTAAAAAAGATTTTATTTATTTATTTATTTATTTATTTATTTATTTATTTATTCTAGACAGAGGAAGAGAGAGGGAGTGCAGGGGGAGGAGCAGAGGGAGAGGGAGAAGCAGACTTCTCGCTGAGCACAGAGCCCTAGGTGAGGTTCAATCCCAGGACCCTGAGATCATGAGCCCTGCAGAAATCAAGAGTCAGAAGCTTTCACAGACGGAGACTTGCAGGAGCCCCTCTCTGAGCAGATTTTAGTAGACTATCCAGATTCACTAGCCTTACAATTACAATTACAGTTCAGGCTGTTACACAGATAACTGATGCTCATTAAATAAAAGCATGGTCAATTCCAGTTCAGACGATGACATTATCTAACCTAATTCCAAGAGGCAAGCCTACCCAAAGACTAACAGCACTGCTGCATTATTCATATGTTTGCAGTTTACTTACTTTAAGGTCTCATGTACATCTAATTTATTTATTTATTTATTTAAAATATTTATTTATTTAAAAATTTTATTTATTTATTTGACAGAGAGAGATCACAAGTAAGCAGAGGAGATAGGGGGAAGCAGGCTCCTTGCCGAGCAGAGAGCCTGATGCGGGACTCAATCCCAGGGCTCTGAGATCATGACCTGAGCTGAAGGCAGAAGCTTAACCCACTGAGCCAACCGGGTCCCCTAATTTGTGTTATTTAATGTGTATAAGAAATCCACATAGAGGCACACTTATACACACACTTAAAGCATGCAATGAATTTTAAAGTAAAATTCCCCTGCAGAATTTTCCGTGTATCTATCTTACTCCTTTATGCCCATTTTCCTTTTTCCGCAATTTATCTAAATGGCGTTTGACAACTAATTTCAGATACTTGGTAAGCATTCCTAAGATTTTTGGCTATCCTCTTTCCTCTATTTTCTAATGTAAAAGACAAGCAGCTGAGAGAAAACAGAACCAAGTTTGGCTGGCCCTGATACAAATTTCAACTATTTCTATTCCACAGCTACCAACCAGACTTACTGTTAGAAAAATATTAACCTTAGCCACAATCTCAATTTTATCATATCAGCAAACGTTGGAAACTCTGAAATCAAAACTAATTACACCAAGAGTTAAATCTCATTTAGTGGGCATGTGAATTTATAAAATAACAAAGTCACAGGATAATCCTCACTTCTCCGATTCTTTTCTGGAAAATGCATTATAAACACACTGTATTTTCCCACAGGAACCTAAAATTGCGAATGCATTCCTGCTCAGTTACTCACCATCAAATAAGTCATGGTTGTGACTAGCGACCCATGATAAAAGCAAAGATGAAATGATAAACCTGTAATAAACTAATTAATAAAATTATTTTAGAAGTGCTATAGGATTGGGAAAATGTTTTTTCAATATTTTCTGAGATTTTTACTAAAAAAAATTCTCTAAAATGTTGGCAACTAATTTAAAATATTAAAAACAAAAACAAAAACAAATAAAAACCCAGCCATAAACAACACTCTGGCGGTCACAGAAAACATGGATACTGGCCAGATAGGGCATCAGTCCTTGCAGTTCAAACCTGGGCTTGAACAAACAAACTAATACCCAGAGAAGTTAACTAACTTATCCTAGAACACACAGCAAATTAGAATAAGAGTTGGGACTAAAAAGCAGTCCTTGTGAATTTAGCTAATGTTCTCTCTACGTCAGAGAAGGAACAGTTGGAGATGCATTTTTAAAAATGGGCAAGACTGTGGGAAGAGAGAGGGCATTCTGCCCCAAGTATCCTGCTATCAGTGGAAGCAGCCAGTTCCCAGTGTGAGCAGGAAGGTAGGCCTGACTGCAAACAGGAACTGCCTTCCGAGCTCTCTCTTCCACAGGGCAGGGGCAGGCAGGATAAAGGCAATGAATTCCTTTCTCTGCTCGGGACTCCTGTCATGTGGCCTTTTAAATTCATTTATTCAAACGTCTTTCTTTGTTTAATGGCTGCTATATTCTATATTCCTATGGGAAATATAAATGTAACAACATGTTTTCTGACATCCAGAAATGGAAAAAAATTTAAAAAGTAAAGCTAACATACATTTGACATAGATAAAATGAAGATGCTAACTACACAGTCACAAAACAGTTCAATAGTAAGGTTGATTGCCTTGGAATTGATCTCGGCTCAGGGACTGATTGGAATGAGCCAGGCAGCTTAAACGGTACCTGGGGAAGTTTTACTGAAAACTTGTTTCTGATCAATTTTCTTGTAGCAAGCAGAAACACTTAAAATTATGCTGTTAACCTTACTCTATGCTCAATGTTATGTTTACCTTCTTTTAATTTTTTTTTTATTTTTTATTAGCATATAATGTGTTATTAGCCCCAGGGGTACAGGTCTGTGAATCGCCAGGTTTACACACTTCACAGCACTCACCAAAGCACATATCCTCCCAATGTCCATAATTATGTTTACCCTCTTAAAATTTAGACCTTGCAGCATTTAAATATGTGAAGGCATCATTAAGTAGTTCAGAGGTTGAAGAGAGGTCCCTTCTTACTCATCTCTTTGTTCTATCTTTAGGTCTCTTGTTTTCTACATCAACTTTACACATAAGGGACAGCTTTAAAAGAAAAGCAAATTCAAGATGGATTTATTCACGAAGAGGCAGGTAGGTCCCTAAGTCATTTACAGACTGCTGGCCAACATAGACTTTCTTTAGCTGGGAGGTCTGCCTCCTTTTGCCTACCCTTTCAACCTGGGAAAGTGTTGTTAGATGAACCTTCTATGGACATCATAGACTAAGCAGGTAAAGGTGCTAAGAAATGAAGTTCAGGTGTCAATCAGGCAGACCTGAATGAGCAAGAATACCTAAAATACTAAACAAACAAACAAAAATTATGCCTGGTACTATTTCCTAGTTGACAACTAAAATTATTCAGATTTCCTACTACATACTCCAAACAGGGTCTATTTTTAACCAGAAAAAAAAAAAAAAAAGCAAAACTTTCAACAGGTTTCCTTTAACAGGTAGATTTTTTTTTCTATATTTAACAGTTTTCTACTATAATACATCATATTTCATAATTACTGAGTTTGTGCTACTATCTACTCAAGTGTTGGTGTTTTAGATAAACATGGACATATAGTAACTTTTTTTTTGATGAATGACTAATAATTTCATTTATGTTCTTTTGATATTTGAGGAATATCTACTTTCTCTAATGCAGATCTTAGGTTTGCTTATGAATTAACAATATGGCATATCCTATGATATATATATAACCCTGAAATGTTCTCCTTTGGTGATCTTTTCTCTGTTTGATCTTCCAATACAACATAGTGATTTGGATCCTGGCTCTGCCACTTGCTATCTGTGTGACCTTAGACCAGGTACTTAACCTCCATGGGCCTCAGTTTCTTCAGCTGAAAATGGAAATGATAGCAATAACATCTTTTATAAATTATGAATTAACATTATAAAACATATAATGAATTAACATTATAAAACATATAAGCAGTGCCAGACACATAGTAAGTGCTGCATACATGTTTGTAAATGAGTAAAATACTTTTCCATCATCTAAATATATATGTAAATATCTATGCAACACAAGATTGTTTTCAACTTAGAGATTAACTTCTTTTCTTCTCTGGTCCTCCTTTGTCTTTTTCTCCCTCTTCTATTAGGCTTTAGAAGAACAAAACAAGACATCACCAGGGAAGACTGACTTTGTGTATGCCACCTTTTCAAACCTGAGATTACAAATTGTAGCATACTTTGGAAGCAAGTAATAGAAAATTCGATTTCATCCCACTGGTTTAAATTGCCCCACAGAGTCATGCACGAAAGCAGAATGGGTGTCAGGGTTGGCTTAACTTAGTGAGTATAACTCTTCTCTTCTTTTTTCTTTTTTTCATTTTCCTTGACTTTGTTCCTTTTAGTACAATGGGCTTTTCTTTAGGCTGACTTGCCTCATGGTGGCAAAATGCCTTTTGGAGGCTCAAGGCTCCTTATAATGGGGCATATAGAAGATGAGGGATAGTCTATTTTGCTTTTAAAACCAAAGAAGTTTCTTGCCAGAAACATCCGGAAAAAATTCCTTTATGACTTCCTGGTCCATATTAGGTTACAAGCTAATTCCTGAATCAATTTTTGAGGCTAGGGGACTATCGTGAACTAATTAGATTAAATGAACTGACCTTTACTATGGAGGATGGGATTACTTTTAAATACATGAGGCCCAGTTCCAGTGCTAAGGTCTATCAGCTTCCTTTTAAACCATTGGTAATGGTGTGAGGAGTAGATGCCTGAACGAGAGTGGAATTGTGTTAGAAAGATGGAGGAGGAAGAGATACTAGTAGACAACGATTGACGTCTACTACATAGGTTATGTTCCCAAAGCAGGAGACTGGAAACGCATCATTGTCAGTAGTAGATGTCTAAATGAGGAAGCAGTTATGTCGAGGCACCTTCAAATTCCACAAATCATTTTTTTAATTATGTACGTCATTTTTAGGATTTTTGTGGTTATTAAGACCACACATAATCAGGACTCCATAAGCAACCTTGTCTGTCCATGGTACTGACTTGGGCACCAGGGTCACACAGATCTAACTGCAGCTTCTGGGCTTATTATTATTTTTTTAATTAACATAGTATTAAATGTGTTTCTTTGTATTTTGAAATAATTTTAAGTTTGTAGGAAATTTGCAGGAGTAGTGTAATAAACTTTTTTCTCTGAACCATTTGAAAGTAAGTTACTGAGATGATGCCTGTTACACACCAGTACTTAATGTGTAATTCCAAAGGCAAGGATGTATTACTACCCAAATATCATATAATCATCAAAGTCAGGAAACTAATATTCCCCCATTACTTCTAGCTTGTTGTTGATCCCATTCATGTTTTTTCAGTTGTCCCAATAAGATGATTTATAGCAAAAATATCCAGTTTGAGGATCTTTTCTTAGTTGTTTCTCTTCAGTCTCCTTCAGCCTTGAATCTCAGTCATTCATGACCTTTATGGGCCAGTTATTTGATAAAATACCCTCAATTTGGTTATGTCTTATGTTTCCTCATGATTTGATTCAGATTATGTATATGTGGCAGGAATGTCCCAGAATCACGGAAGTGACAGTGCATTCTTTTCATTCTGTCCTATCAGGTGGTCTTTGATTTTAATTTGTTCCATTATTGGTAATGTTTACTTTGACTCCTTGATTGAAGTGTGTCTGTCAGGTTTCTTCATTATTAGCTTACTCAATTCTCTTTATAATTAACAGGAATTGAGAAGAGTTTGTGTGCAGTGGACTAGACTTCAGGGCAAGCTTAATGTAAGTTTTTTTTTTTTGTAATTTCTTTGATTCTTTTAATATACAATTATGTAAATATCCCATTCTCTGTCAAACTTTCACCCATTTGTTTCAGTATCCATTGATACATTTTGGCTAAATTCATTGTGTTATAATGGTGACGGTTGTCCTATATTTGATTTTTCTAATTTAAGCATTCTTCTATATTTATTAATTCCCCTTCTAGTGTAAGATTCTTATTTACTTGTTTATCTCTTTACGTTGATATGGCGTCACAAATTCATATATTATAAAATGGACTGTAATGTAATGTGTTAATTTTGATGCTCACATTGTTCTTTATATGGTTAATCGAAGTTCCGTCATTCTGGCTTCTGTGTCAGTTTGGCACATCATTTTCATTCATTAAGTACTTCATTACTTTCCAACATGAAAGGATGTTCCAGACCCATTTGGTACTTTCCAATTCCAGCCCCAGAATCAGACATTTCTCTAGTGGGCCCTGCTTTTTTTAATGGAGAATGGTATATAGAAACCAAGATCTTGGTGCGGATTATGCTCATTCTTATAGGGTGACCCTCTCCCCAGGATCTCTCAGTAGTCAGAGGTAGAGAAAATATTTGAGTTCAGTACTCTGTGTCTCAATTCAGTGTACCCCAAATCTAATTTTAGCTTTGTTGGAGGGATACTAGTCTTAATCGTGCAGGAGATATTGGATTACACACAAAATGCTTCCATGAAATGTCCAACTGTATTAGTTTCTGATGGTTGCTATAACAAATTACTAGAAACTTGGTGGTTTAAAGGAACACAGATGTGTTCTAATGCTATAATAAAGGTCAGAAGTCTGAAATCAGTTTCACTGGACTGACGTCAAGATGTTGTGAGGACTGATTTCTTCTTGCGGCTGTGGGACAGAGTTTGTTGCCATTTTCCAGAGGCCATCTATATTTCCTGGCTGATAGATCCTTCCTCTGTCTTCAAAGCTCATTCCTATAATTTCTGCTTTTCTCTCCCAGTCTTTGCAATTGGCTTTCTCTTTCTCTCTCTCTTTTTAAAGATTTTATTTATTTGTTTGACAGAGATCACAAGTAGGCAGAGAGGCAGACAGGCAGAGAGAGAGGGGGGGGAAGCAGGCTCCCTGCTGAGCAGAGAGCCCGATGCATGCGATGTGGGGCTCAATCCCAGGACCCTGAGAGCATGACCTGGGCCAAAAGCAGAGGCTTAACCCACTGAGCCACCCAGGCGCCCCACTTTCTCTCTGACTCTGCCTCCTGCTTCACTCTTTTTAGAACTCTTATGATTATCCTGGTTATCCAGATAACTGCCTCATCTCAAAATTCTTAATTTAATTCCACCTCAAATTCCCTTTTGCCATGTAGAGGGCCATAGTCATAAGTTCCAGGAATTATGACATGAACATTTTTGGAGCCACCACCCCACCAATACTCAGCTAGTCTCTTTGCATTTTCTAACTATTTGTTTAGCATAAATTTCACTTCTGAATAGTATTAAATAGGATACTTGGATTTCCAAGTGTTATAAAAGAACAACAATTTGGTATGGGGAAAAAAAAGGTGGGGGGACTTTATTGGCTCCCATAAAGGAAAGCTTCAAGCCTATGTTCTACCCTGATGAATCCAAGGAGTCCCAGATGTTGGTAGCATCTTTCTCTCTGTACTTCATCTCTGCTTTCCCTTGTGTGTCTTCTCAGCCTGGCTCTCATCTCCTATTGGCAAGAGGGTCTCTAGTAGCTCCAGGATTTATTCTTCCATTTTGGAACTCCAGGACATAGGGAGATTTTTTTTTTCCCCCGTAATGTCAATAAAATCTAATTAGTGAGTTTCATTGATTTAGCTTTAATGGGACTCTGTAAATCAAAATGTTAGCTGTTGTTACTGAAACCACAACCATTTTATGTATTTTTAGTTTATTTACCACTTGACGTATTATTAATTTGCTTATTCGTTTGTTTTTCCTCAACTTCTTCTACCTCCCTCCTCCTTTTTTACTTCCTTTCCTTTTAAATATTCTTATTTAAAAAAGAATCAGATAGTATATCTATGATTCTTGTTGTCTCTTAACTTTTTTTTACTTGTTTTTTGAGACAAAAATAATTTAGTAAGGAAATACAATCTTAAGATTCTTCTGTGGTTGATAACTTTATTATTTCACAATTAATAATGGACTAATTTAATTAATAATTACTACATTTAATAAATTTGTTTTTCTTAAAATGCTTTTTATAATAATGAATTTAAATTGTTTAAATTTCCTTTCTTATGTGTTGGTGAGCCCAAGATGAGAACAGAATGCAGAGTGTTAAAGATAATTAGATACATAAAATACATATTTACATTGAAGAGGTTAAAATCTGCATATGCTCTTAGCATTTTCTGTGGTGTTGATTTTTTTTCATTTGTTTTATGTTGCTGTTTTCTTTTGTTTCTATAATTGAAAGTTTTATGAAGTGTAAAGAGATTTGGGCCATTTACTGATCTGAATAGGTAATTTATGCTGTCTCTACTGGTAGCTCTTTTTCAAAATTTTCTAGTGCCACATATCCTAGTTATTTCCAGGAATAAGCCCATGATAAATCAAACAAAACTAAGTTTACTTGAATATTAAGATACACTTTAAAAAAATGGAAGTTTTTATAAGGTACGCTTTACCAACTTCTAATATATTTTTTAAAAATTTCCAACTCTTATTGTACTTTTAGTTGGAACTAGACTGTATAAGTGTTTTAATGCCTCTTTCATCAGAATTTATACTCCTTTGAGGGAGAAAGAAGGAGAAATAGGCACAAAAATGGAGCTTGACCAGTACTTTTAGACTAATTGATATTCACATAATAAAGCTGGACACTATTACTTAACAATGCCTCTTTAATTGAAGCACCATAATAAAAACTTGTCTTTTTCATATTGTGGATATATCAGTTGCTATTTTACAGACTATGATTGTCAAATACTTGTAGCCTATAGATGCTATTATATTTTGCATAATAAAAATAATTGTTTTGGTTTAGTGTAGAAACATTATGTTGAGAGAGTGGGACACAGAGAGAGTGTACAATCATGGAGCAATGTATTTTCTATCTCCAGTATTTTTAAAAACTTTTCTATGGAGTCAATTCTCTTCTTGCCCTATGGATAAACTTAAAGCTAGTTTCATGACTTTTCAGGTTACTTTTAGGTCCTTTTAGTCCCACAGACAATCTCAGGTCATTTGAATATTTATTTTCATGAAATAGAATTTTCAAGTTCACTGATGCTAAAGATTCTCCCCTTCCCTAGATTGCGAGACCAGCTGTGGAAAGAGGTGGCTAATTAGCTTCTTTCTTTTATATCTTCAGAGAGTGCTTCTTCTCTTTTCTCACTCTGGAGACTGCCTCTCTGCTCCTCCTTTAGAGCTGAAAGAGGTGTGGAGAGGGGAAATACATTTATTGACACTATTTGTCTGGCACTGATATTTGTTAGTTTCCTCTAGCCACGTCAGGTGTATAATGTCAAGTTTTACTGGCAAAGTGTTTTTGTGTGTTCTCTGGAGAACACCACACCTTCCTTCCTCCATTGTTGGAGGTCTCACATCTATATTTCCTTGATGCTAGTGAGTATATTTTCTGGCTGACTGTTTATAGTTTCTCTGTCAGCTCTTAGGAATCTAGGTTTCCTCTCTGCTGGGTTATCTCATGTGGGAAGGCAGTCATGGGCAGGACAACACCCAGGCCATTTGTTTCTTTTGTCAGGGATACATCAAATTCACTGGAACAATCTCTCTTGACTCTTCCTTCACAGCGAAGTCAGCCATGTTCTGCCATCAAGCAGATTTATCAGGTGTGGTTCTCACGTCAGGCAGTTGTGATCCCTAGACTCCAGAAAAAATTTGTCAGGCTTTCTGACTAGGTTATCAATGCCCTTTTCCATAGTATACCTTCCAAAGTAGCTATAAGAAATCTGTAGGAGAGGAGAAAGATGAATTTTACCTATATAAACTATAAGTAAATATTTTTGTATCAAGTAGTTGGCTCAAGTTCCAAGGCATTTGCAAAATGATTGCTTGATCAAGTTCATTCAGCTCAACAGTTAGCTTTTATTGGTACTGTAGTTTTTCATTCATCAACAGTTTATAAATAACAACAGCTGGTTTATAAATATTATGCAAATCATAAAATGCTCACTTATTATCAATAGTTTGTTAATGGACTACTAAGAAGCCAGGAAAAATATTGTTATTTCAACAATTACTTCTGTAAAAGGGACAAATTATAAATTATAGACATGTAAGTATTAATATACACTTGACTCCAAAATCAAGACAATAGCTTTTTCTTTAAAAAAAAAATACACACACATATATATATATATATATATATATATATATATATATTCATTCTTAGTTTGGTATGCTGTGAGATTCATACATTATTTCTAGAATTTATCATTTTGCATCATTTACATGTACATGCTTTTAATGTCAGCCATTCTTCCTGTAGAAATATATTCTTAAAAGATTGATAAGTGTGCTGTGTGTTTATGTATATGTCATTTACTACTTTTATTTTTAGTATGGAAATCAGAAAACAGTAATGGTATATAGAAATGGTACATATTAATAGTAATATCTATTACTAGTAGATATTAATAATGGTAGATATTAATAGTAATGGTAAATAGAAAATGGTAGATGTTGGTTAAGTCAATCAGGGTAAGTATATGTAATATTTTGCAACCACTAATAATTGATGTATATCCTTATTTATTCATACTTAAATAATTTCCCAAAATATTGTTAATTGGGGAAATAGCCTACAACCTGATGTGGATCGTATTATTCCATTATTGTAACAAAGAAGATAAATATTTTTATATATGTCTGGGGAATTCTGGAAGTATATGCATTAGATTTTTGTAGTGATTACTTCCAATGGTGAGATTCATATATTCATATATATTTCTTTAAATGGGCCTGAGCATTACACTAGAAACTGGGGATACAAAGGAGAAAAATGTTGAAATTTTTGCCCTCATATGGCTTCTGTTCTATACACTAAATGAATAAATATAAACTAAATAAAGTTAGTATAGACTCAAAGAATATTTTATGTAGGCAATAGCTATATCTCATAAATTGTGATATATTTTTATTTTCATTTATTTCAAAATAGTTTATTGTTTCCCCTTTGAATATTCTTTGACCCAAGATTTATTTAGAACTGTGCTACTTAATTTCTTAATAATTGGAGACTTTCAGATCTGTTTCTGTTATTGAACTGAATTCAATTTAAATTGAATTCCACTGTTGTTATAAAACATACTTTGTATAACTTCATTTACAGCTTTTTAAAATGAGTAGTACATTGGAATTAGTCTTATTGATTCAGCCTATTTCCCCCTTAAAACCTTCCTTAACTATTTTGGCTTTCCTGACAGCCTGCTTTCTTCTCTTAAATCATCAATAAATATTTATTTTTTTCCCAGTGCACATTCTTCCAAGTTAATGGGTGTACGTCCCATTGGGAGAAGGACTGGGAGAATCATCATGGTATATAATGCAGGACTTTATTTCTAGGGGTCTGGCTGTCTTTTTAGGCCAATGGGTTCCATTCTAGACCTGCAAATCAGCTCAGGTCCAGGAACTGAGCAAAGGATTGTACATTCTTATTGGAAGAATAATGTCTTGCTCCCCTGGCCTCCTGGTTACATGTTAAGTAGCACCTAGGTTGGCTGCCTATCAGTTCTGCTCGTTGAGGTTCCAAGTTCTCTAAAACTGACTCAACTTATTGCAGGTCCAGAGGCCTCGGTTGCCTCTCTGACTTTGCTGGTCCTCATAGTAATTGTAGCTGCTTGAACATCATGCTGCCTGTCCTCAACTACTTTAGGATCCCTTTATCTCTGAAGATAGTAACGAGCCCAGTTCTGTGAATGCATTTCTTGCCATCATACTTGGTGTGCCAAGGAGAACTACCACGGAATTTCTCAGTGGTGCTTGTTGCCTCTCTCCACCACATTTCCTGATGGCCTTTGTGAATGGTTAGTATTCTGGGTTATGGAACATAATCCTGTAATCCTTTTTCTGGCCTCACATATTATTCCTCTTTTACCAGTCTCTTTATTCCTTTGTCTATTTTCTGCTGTAAGAAATCAAGCATTTCTACTTTGGTGACATCATCTTTTTCCAGTCCTCCAAGAGCCATCTGAGCCATGAATTGGCCATTTCCTGGAAGTTATAAGGTACTAAATCCCATGTCCCAAGAAAATGTCCCCAAATCAGTGAATTCTTGCTTTTCCAGGCTTACATACCTTCCTGGCTTGATCAAGTGCCTTCAAATATCAATCCTAGAAGTTCTACCTTAGCTTCTGCTTGTCAATGCTTAGAAATTCTTGCAACTCTTGAGGCATATCATTTCTTTCCTCTCTTATCAGATCCATTATGTTCCTAATCAGGTTCCGTTGGGTTTAGCCCTTGGTCATTATCAGCCTTGTCAGTCAAATAGGAAGTTCCTGAGAGGAACATGAAATGCCTTGTGAGGAGGAAGCCTCCATATCATCTTCCACAAAGCACAAGTGATAGATTTTAATAAGGAAGGGTGTACCATTTGTGTAAATCCATAGGTTTCAGAGGTTACATTGTCAACAACCTCAGGGGCATCTACTCAGATGGCCCCATCTCATGTTTCAGGATCCTGAGTTTCCTCATCAGAAATCTGACTTATTTAATGCCCCTGCATTGCCTGAGCATTCAGACATCTCTGGGATTCTGAGACTAACAACAACTAACAAACTTCTCTGGGATTCTGAGAACAGCTTACCCTCAGCTATGTCTGCTCTTTTTCTGTATGAGATAGGGACATTCTGTGGGCCATTAGAGAGGACACAGTGCTTTCACTTCCAACCATTTACAGCTTGTGACCAGCCCTCAGTCTCTCATTAGCCTTCTGCATGTCAGAACAGCTTAGCAACGAGTAGGATTGTTTTTCAAATGCCCACCATTGAACATGGCATAGTATTCTCTTCCACTGGGACATTTTCCCAGATTACTACTGTTAAAATTTTAAGATTTGTGCTGCCACCTATGTTAAGGGCAATCTGTGCCTGCCTACTAACCAGGATGACATCCTATTCAATTGCCAGTTAGTAGGTAACTAGTCCAAGTATTTTAAAAATTTATTTCTTATTTTTAATATAACTTTATTATTATTATTATTATTATTATTATTATTATTTAGAGAGACAGAGAGAGCATGCATGCATGGGGTATGGGGAAGGGAGGGGCAGAGGGAGACAGAGAGAGAAAATCTTAAGCAGGCTCCATGCCCATCATGGACCCTGACCTAGGGCTCGATTTCATGATCGTGAGGTCATGACCTGAACTGAAATCAAGAGTTGGATGCTTAGCCAACTGAGCCACACAGGTGCCCTAAAATCTTAGTCTGACTACCTTTACCTTGGTTTACTTTTCATACAGCTGGGTTGGTTTGGGTCATTTAAGAAACAGTTGCCAATATAGGGTTCAAAGTAGAAGAAATTAACTAGGGAAATTCCTGATATCTGTCATAGCCTCAACACTAATATTAGCGACAGTTTCAGAGTGCAGCAACTGGGGTCTTCAGTGATGTGAGGTATTTAGACTCCCTGCAGTCAGATCTGAGAGGCATATTTTCATGTCCACCACACATGCCAAATGCTAGAAGAAAAAATTTCTGAATCTGTTTTTACTTTGAAATCTACATGGGTGATATTAATTATATGTCTAATTTAGAAACAGTGGTGAGGAATGGAATGAAAAAAGTAGGTTTAAGTATGGAAAAAAGTTAATCTTGGGGGACATCAGTCTTTTAGGAGTGGTAATTTGGGAATCACATGGAAAGAAAGAAATGGCCAGAAAAGTCAGAGTAAAATCAGGTGAAGAGGCATCCAGCTACTTCTCTCCATCTCCACCACCACCAACCCACTCTAAAACACTATCATCTTTTAATTGAACTAAAATAATAGGCTCCTATGTAGCCTGTCCACACATTCCACTGTACCATTTTTTTTGTGTGTGTGTGTGTGACCATAATCAGAGAGGTCTTTAAAAGAACAAATTAGATCATATCCCTCCTCATTTTCCACCCTTCCTTCTTAGGATAAAATGTAAAGTCTTAAAAATGGTCTTCATGACCTAGTTTCTACCCATCTTTCCAGCTCCTCTGGTATGCTTGCCCACACTAGATAGTCCATTCACAATGTCTGTCCTTTAATTCTTTGAACTACTTCCCTTGTGCCTTGGAGTTTTTATATACATTGTTTTTGGTTTAAGGCTTTTAGTTCCTCTTAACTCATCCTTTCCTAACACAAAAGGCAGGGAAGGAGAGACTGTCAAGAAGATGATAGAAATCCATTTTGTCAAAGGCCTCTCCAAAGTCCAGTGATGTGAAACTGAAAAACTCCCGTTGGGATTATAGATAAAAATGTCATTGATTTAATCAGCAACTATTATTTCCAAAGGCATGGCAGAAGCAAAAGACACAGTGGAGTGGGTTGAAGGGTGTTTTAGAGGTCCAAAAGTGGGCACAATGATTATAGACTGCTTTTGGGAAGTCTGAAGACAGAAGCAGAGAATATTGTCTTTCTAAGTAGGACATAGGATCAAGAAACATTTGGGTTATTTGCTTGAGATCTGAGAGACCTGAAGAAATGTGGAATATAGCTTCTTCTAGGACTTCTACAGACTTGTTTTTCCGGGCCGGCTCCAGAATACAATAGACAATAAATCCTGCAGTTGGGAGGGAAACCTCCTCACCAGTTCTCTCCTTTGAATTGTCTCCTCATTTTTTATCTTTATTTTCCATGAGCACTTAAAAATCTGAGCTCCATTTTTGCCTAACACTCTTTTCTTGGCAGAATTGATGACTTTTACATTTCCCTCGGATTTCATTCTTTTTTGGTGCCCTGTTCTATGATTCCTTCCATTTGTCCGAGGAATGTAACATATACCTATCACGTTCATGTTAAGAGGCAATTTAGAATATGAATTAATGCTGTGATTTTCAAGCTTTTGAAAACAGTAGAATCCTTTATTCAAACAAATTGTTAATGCATTACACTGACAAAATCACAAATGACCTCAAGAAGAAGGCAGGTGGGAGAAGTAGAGACTTACACACCCATCCCGTATTCTAGGAAGTTGCCAAGATAGTTTTGCAAAACTTGTAGGATTCAATGGAATATGAAAATTTCTGTGCTAGATCATGCTAATATGATTATTTTATTACCTGAATTCATGTACAGTGCTCCTAATTGAAAAAATTATGAAGGTTTCTTGGAGAGAATACAATGAAACTAACTATAGAAAATTTAAGATAGGAGTACCCAGCTGGCTCAGTAGGTTAAACATCTGACTCTTGATTTCTGCTAAGGTCATGATCTTAGGGTCCTGAGAATGAGCCCCATGTTAGCTTCTGCACTGCTCATGAAGCCTGCTTAAGAGTCTCTCTCTCTCCCTCTTCTTCTTCCCCTCCACCCCAGCCCCTCACTTATGCTTTCTCTCTCTCCTTTTCAAGAAAAAGAGAGAGAGAGAAAGAGAGAAAGAGAGAGAGAAAGAAAGATGGCAGGAAGGAAGGAAATTAATTTAAGACAATATAAAAATATAAATATATATATAATATAAAATATAAAAATATTTTAAGACTGGTGGGCCATACCATTTAGCTTTTTAAAAATATTCATAAGATTATTCTTTCTCTTCAAAGAATTTGAACACCCCCTTTTCTTGTTTTATTTTTAAAGGAGATGGAGAAAATTTGGTTTAGAGCAAAGATTCTCTTTATTCAGGTACATGCCCAAAGTAGGCACTTAATAAATGTTGTTGATGATGTTCATGAACTCGGTTGGATTTGAGAAGTGCATGTGTCGGGTTAGAGTGCCTGGCCGCTTCCAGAGCAACTGTTAGGGCCAGAGTGCTTATACTGGTTTCTTCTCAGGGCCGCAGTTCTTGTTTGTGCAAATTTTGGAATATACAACTCCATGGAGCACTCTTTACAACAATGGACATTATACACGTGACTACAACCAATTTCTCGTACATAGCGATCAAGTGTCTTGAGGGAGGAGAACACTTTTCTTACTTACCCGGTCATCTTTTTTGATTAGCAGCTTGTTCAATTATTGACTCGCTGCATCCGGGGGACTGACTCAAATTCATTGAATACTGAAGAATTTGAAATGTAAACCAGATGCCGAGAACAATAATTGGGAGTGGATAGAAATAATTCTGTTGGTGGTATTACATTGTTACCTCAACAGGAGAGTCTATGTGGGAAATAAGCCATAAGTAGAAGCTTGTGTGATGAATGTGTCTGTTGCAGATTTCTTGTTTTCTTTGTCCTCTTTCACATTGGGAGCTGCTCTTACTCATTCCATGTAGCTCTTTAGGAACTGCCCATAACAATATCCCTCTAGCAGGCCATATGGCTGGGAATGGAACCTAGAGTGTGCCTGTCATAATACCCCATTACGTCAGCTGTAGTGTTTGACTGAAAAATAATAATCCTAGAATGGCCCAAGCTAGGCCAGTATAAAGTATATGAGAGAAAAGAGCTTTCCTTTTCCTTTTGGATCATTTTAAGTAAGTCCTCTGTCCTCTGCCTCAGAGGAGTAATGAAGTAAATGCACCAAGAAAAAGAGAGCTTGGAGACTGGATGTTGGAGGGGACAAGAGTAGAGAACAAGTAAGGAAGAACAGATGACAGTGTTTGAATTCTTGAAGGGCCTGGGACCAGCTCTCTCCATAAATGTTCTAACCAAAAGTTTTAACCAAGAAAGTTCCCTTTCCTACTTAATCTCCTTGAGCTGATTCTTTTTCACTCACCATTGAAATGTTTCTGATTAATGCAGTTTGGAATTAGAACAAGGGGTCTAATCTGAGGCCATTAGGCCTTCTGTTCTCCAAATGACATGAGCTGCATCAGCCACAGGAGGAGAGACATCCTTTGGAGCACCATCCTTTGGAAGTGAACTTACACATCCGTCTTCTTTGATTCTACCCCTTAAGTTGCTGGTAGGACACCTCCCTCTGGCTACATATTTTTCTTCAGATAGAAGATAGTATAAATGATTAGATTATAGCTTTGTTTCATCATTACCCCTATCATTTTGAAGGATCTTGTTTTTCCCTGTGTCTCTTTAGACACCCATTTCTGAAACATTTATTAGCTTCATCTGTGGGTGCCCTTTTTCCTTTATTTTGCTTTGCTATGGATTGTAAGCTGTATTGTTTTCTTAATAACAACCTATTTTGGAAAAACGACAGCATCAACAGTATTATGCATTATAGGCTAACTAATGTTAAAAAAAGTCTCAGAATTCTGTAAGTATGATAGTAAGTTTCATCCTTAAGATGTTCATTCTTCTAAATTTCATTCCCATTAGATCATTTTGTGTCACTGCTTTGGGAGTATCTAGCAGAGTCCTCTGTGGTATCTTCTATCTCTACTCAAACCAAAGTTTCCTAGAGCTGAATTTTATTAAGGTTCTTTAGTCTTTTGTAAGATAAAGAAAGCCTCAGGTAAAGAAGCCTAGCCAAAAGTGGTGCTTTTAAAGAGACTGATGGAATAAAGAATAAATTTCTTCTAAATTATGCCAGGAATCTCTTTCTTGGCATCTTAGAAAGACAGTGGCAGAGCCACAGAGTAATAGATGTTGGGTTTGGGACCCACTTGTTTCACTCTTTGCCAGGAGCTGAAACTCTGCTGAAGATTTCAGGCAGACACTTGTGACCATAGCTAAATGTCAGAAAGTAGTACCAATGCAGGAAAAAAGGAGGGAGACTGATTTCTTCCTTCCTTTTTACCTATGAACAATCCTCTGTTCTATTCCACCCACTTCTTATTAAATGAGATGATAATGACATAATATATGTGAAAAGGCTGTGTGTAATGTTAAATGCCCGTTAAAAAGACATTATTCCTTATTTCAGTACTGTAAGCCCTTCTTCGCTCCAGCAGTTTTCTCTGATTATGATTCTTTGGTATGGTGGAATCGAGAGAGTGTCAGGTTTAGAGGAGAGAGACCTGGGTTTCAGTCTTGGGTCTTCTCTATGTTTCACAACTTCTCTCCAAGCCTTGGTTTTTTGTTTTTGTCTTTGTGAGGTAGAGGAGATTATGACTGTGTCCTCTCTCCAAACAAAATGAGAAAGGCATATCTACAAATGCACGGCTTTAGAGAGAAAAACTTAGAACAACGTACACATCGACCCAGAAGTCTGATTTTTCACTGATAATCCCAGAACAACATTCATGCAAACATATACGTATATGCACACACACACAGGCAAATGCACATATACACGTAGGCATGCACTATCTTTCCAACACATTCTTTCCCTTGCTTATTCAGAATGACCAGAAGAGGTAATTTCAGATTTGAGCCATCTCAAGAAACACTTTTTAAAAGAATTTTATTTTAATTTTTTTATTGTTCCAAAATTCATTGTTTATGCACCACACCCAGTGCTCCATGCACTACATGCCCTCTACAATACCCCCCACCAGGCTCACCCCACCCCCCCAACACTTTTAAGGCTCCTTTACAGGTGTCCAGGAAACTTGCTTCAACTTCTCTGACTCATATCATATTGATCACTTGATGTCCCGGGAACTTAATACCCAGATACATGGGTATTGGGATGGGATTCCTTTAATAAATATCCACCAGTCCAGTTCAGTAAGAACCGTTGAGGGTAGTTGATAAACAGAAGGGTCAGGAGGTGAGACATTTGACTCCTGCTTTTTTTGAAGTGAAAAAAGCTGCGTGACCAGCTGACATTTGACAGGCCCATCCTCCCTCAGCAGCTTGTTGTATACCCACCTGACAGGCCCAAACCACCTCAGTGGCATGTCCACTTTGCTTTATTCTCCTGCACAGAAACTTCAGCCGCTGCAGTGGTGGGGGAACATACTTGTAATTTCTGCAAAGGAAACAATGACATGTTTCTCATTTGTTCTGCAACATGCTGACAGTTTTCCCTTATAGAAAATATAATTTAACAATAGCTGTTAGTAAAGTTAACGATTATATTTTAATATATAATGCCTCACACTATCTCACCTGATTACTGAGAGGATGGAATTAAATATGGTCTGAGGAAGTTTTGTTTGGTCATCTTGCCCTGACTTGGTAGGAGCAATTAGAGGCTGTTGTTCGTCTCAGGTTTTTTTTTTTTTTCCTTCTTTGTAAAATGAAAGGGTGAGACTACATGACTTCTCAGGTTTCTTGCAGTTATAATAATCTATAAAGTGATAAATAATAGAAGGAATGCACAAGTAAGTGACATTAGTGATCAAATGGACTTAAGGGAAATCAGTCCAATTTCATTTTCAAGCTTTAAAAAATTGCTCTGGACCTTGGCTTCCAAGGATATCTAGGTATATATTACATAGAAAATAAGTTTAGTTTCTGAAAAAATTGGAAATATCTTAGTAATTATGTTATTAAAATTTTATTCACTTTTGATACTAAATTTCATTTTCTCTATCATGAAGTTGTATCTACATCTGCCTGTCTGTATCTCTACCTTCATCTACATATACATGTATATGTGGCTACCATGTAGAAGAAAGATTGAGGCATTATCCATTAGCACATTTAATTTGTTTTAAAACATTAATATCAAAATTAATATTTTCATCCAGTCGTCTTACCTTCTGCGTATCTTTTTCAAAAAGTAAAAGCAACTGCTCTGGAGTTTATAGACTCATATTGCTCAAGATGTGACAGGAACAGTAAATGAAGTTTTAGGAAGGCAGCTGAAGGATTCTAAGTAAAAAGGAATATGTCAGATTAAGTACATCCCTTCACCTTCTCTCCTGTCAGTATGGTCATAGTTAAAAAAAAAAAAAAAAAAAAGCCTCAAAATTGCCAGCAGAGGTCCTCAGTCTCATAGTTTATCAATTCCATTTATTGAAAAATCTCTTTCCCCATAATATAACAGTGATTTCAAGGACTCCTTTGATTAGTCAGGTAATGAATGATCTACGGGCTTGAACTATTAATCAAAAAAGATATATTTAAGTTAAAATACAGTTAATATGTACAACAGGGTATAATGTGTTGGAAAACATTCTACAGGTACAAAAGAACAAGGACAAATTATGTGATTTTGAATTGGGGGTTTTTAGAGAAATTTAACAGATAAAGGTTAAGGACAGGGATCTGCTTTGTTCTTTCCTCAGTTTGAACTATAGTTCTATTTCTGGGAGAAAAAGAAAACAAAAGGATTCATTTAGGAACTTATTTAGGTAAAAATTCTGAATTGTTTGTTTTTCATTAAAGTTGAATTTTAAGAAGGACATAAAATAATCAGAAATAGAAATAGCGAGTGGGAGGTTATTGCTATCTGAAATAATTAGATAATGCTTTTGAAATGCCAGTCTTCCATATCCCTTTCTTTTTGTCTTCATAAAAGACACAAGAATTATCACTGTAAACTCTCTTAAAAATGAAACAAGATGGGACCAGGGAGGGAGACAAACCATAAGAGACTCTTAATCTCAGGAAACAAACTGAGGGTTGCTGGAGGGGAGGAGGGAGGGAGGGAAGAAAAAAAAAAGAGAGAGAAATGGTAAATTGAGGTGCCACCAGAGAAACTTGGGCATCTCTGTTGATAGAGCTTACTAGTTTCCTGGTGTTCTGTGAGTGTTAGTTGACAACATGTGCAAAATATCAAAAGCCCACTTTTGGCCGGAAGACAAAAATCAAATTTTGATATAATGGCCAACGTTCTGTCTGGGCCTCAGCTTGCTAATCTATGTGATATCTGAAGGTGCGGTTCTGTTTGCATAGGGCATGTGTGTCAAGGAGGGTGGGCAAAGGGGTGTAACTCCAGGACCCGATAGGCACCCAAATACGAGGCACGTGGAGTAGGTATTATCTCAGGGCTAAGAAGCAGTATGGTGGGAGTCAGATAAAGGGGAAGGAACGATTCCAGGAAGTGAAATTATGATCATCTCAAAGTGAGGAATAAAGACTCTTCTAAACAACTGTCTTTTCACTTTAAAAAAAAAATCTTTTTGAGGTTTTTTGCCGATTTCCTTTTCTGATATTTCTCTGCTTCCTATCTTTTTTCTTTTTTTTTTTTTGGTGGTCCTTGGCTGCCTTGAGAATTGCAGAGTCTTTAGGAGTCAGACAGAGACAAGCTAATGATGGGCATAAGGGAAATATCCTTGGCTTTTCTTAAGGGTTGATCTGGGAGACTCTGAGTATCTATGAAAATGAAACAGTCCTTTAAGATGCTTTTTAAAAAGCTTCTACAAACAAAGTAGGTGTTAGTTAGTTAAATTCTTTTTAGCTTTTAGAGTACATAAACATCTTTGGAGAATGACTTGTTTCTTTTACTTCCATACCTCAACCAGCAGGAACTAACTGAGTGAGAAGTAATAAGCAAAAAGAATGGTGTCATTTTCAACCTGTCCGTTGAGTGTGACTCTTCATTTTCTTTCTAAAAAGGAGGCTCTCAGATATTCTCAGGGCTACCCAGAATGATTTGAGTAACTAGTTTTCATATACACAACAATATAGTAGGCATAGTTATACACAGAGGTCTTTGAGGTCAGCTATCAAAGGCTTTGGTTTTATGTGAAGATGTTTGTGGTATATGTCTTTTATTCATTCAAATGCTGTATGTACACAATATGGCATTTTCCCACTGCATTAAAAATGCTGTTTAGTAGTCTATATTTTATTAATTTTTATGTCTTTTTTCTCTTAAAGCTCTTTATGTGATCCTGCTTACCTGAAGCATTCCATTTTATCAGATGTCCTTATGAACAATATTTAAACTTCTGAATAGCAGTAACTATCTCTAAAATATTTGTTGACCAAGTGAAAAATATAACAAGGTGAAACTTTTTGATAACCTGTTGCAGAGTTACACACAAACTCATAAACATGTCTGTTTTATACACGAATTAGTTCTTAGAGTACGTCCAACCATATTATAGAACACTTAAAATAATATTTCATGAGATCCAGAAACTTATGTATTATTTTATAATTAAATTCATTTACATGCTTAAATTCTCTTCAGGTAGGAAAGGAATCTATAAATTTCATGACTTACATTGGTAGATTTTAGTTCCGTTCTTTGGCTGTTACCCTAGTCTGTTTTGGTGTTTTTCTGTGCTTTGGTAAAGGTGAGAGAATTGGATTTTATTGTTCTCAGTTTTCTCTCTTCAAGTAACAATAAATATCTTAAATCTCATGGGTTAAGAAATTTTATCCCTTTCTTACCAACTAAACTTAAATAAAATAAATCAGACTACTCATCTATGAATCAAACCTGAGGCATTTATTGCTCGAGAGTCACAAATGCCCTTTTCTCTGTTTTTCTTAGTCAGTGGGGCTTCTAATCTGGTATGGTGTCTATTATTTTCTAAAGTGGAAATGAAAGGCCAGGCCAGTGTCCCTCAGGGACTGCCATCAGACAAGCACTAAACACTGGCTAGAGTGTGACAGAAGCTGCTTATAGTTCCTTCCTTACACAAGCAAATGTTATAAGACATATCCAGAAGAGAGTGATATGGAAATTCTGAAATTAGTTTTGAGGGGTGAGTTTTAGAAGCATTATTTTCTTTTAGTGCTTGAAAATTTAGTCAGTAATACCCAGAGCACAACTATTTGTTTTCACATATTTTAAAGCCATTTTATACTCATTTACTCCTGTTTAGTTCCTAGCTGATGAGTTACTCACAAACCTTAATCTTTCTCACCTCATTAGTTTTCAGTTTTGCACATCAAATATCTTCATAGATGACTGCTGCTTTTCTGTAGAGAAATGCTGATGTGCTCAGGCTAAGTTACAGAGAGGAGTTGAAGGAGGAAGGAAACAGAGGGAAAAGCAATAGACAGCCTCTTCAGCAAGGCCACTTAACTGGCAGAAGTGGATTGGTTTCTAAATCCCCACACTGGGGTTAGATGTTGGTATTCTAGAGAGTGATGATGGTAGTTGTTGGGACAATTTGATCTTCTGATTATATTAAAAATAGAAGTAATTTTAAAAATGAAGTTTAAGTTTTAAATTTTCCCATTAATATTGATTACTGGTTCCCAACATATTATTTTTTTTTAAGATTTTACTTATTTATTTGACAGATAGAAAGTATAAGTAGGCAGAGCAGCAGGCAGAGGGAGTGGGAGAAGCAGGCTACCCGCTGAGCAGAGAGCCCAATTCGGGGCTCTATCCCAGGACCCTGAGATCATGACCCGAGCTGAAGGCAGCCACTTAACCGACTGAGCCACCCAGGTGCCCCTGGCTCCCACCATATTATGTGAGCAGAAGCAGTATTCAGAAATTGAACCAAACCAAACCAAAGCAAAAACCAAAGAAAACTTACAGCATTTTGTGACACAGTCACAAAGGACTTTTACCCTGAAATAGAGACAAATATCCTGAGCCAGTATATAGTCCAGATTATTATTATTACTATCATGAATCATTTTTACGCCATTCTGTCAGTAACTCAGTACAGGTATGTGTCCAAATAAAGAGATAGTCTTGTTATTTTTTTAAGATTTTATTTATTTATCTTGAGAGAAAGGGTGAGACAGCATGAGCGAGGAGCAGAGGAAGAAAGAGGAGAAGCGGACTCCCCAATGAGCAGGGAGCCCGATGTGGGACTCAGTCCCAGGACGCTGAGGTCATGACCTGAGCTGAAGGCAGACACTTAACTGACTGAGCTACCCAGGCACCCTGTCTTTTAATTTTGATAAAGGGACAATTTATAGACCTTCTCCTGCTTTTAAAATTATTTTTGACTTTTGGGTATTTATTATTTCTGTTTTGTGGAAAAAAAATTATAATCTATTATAATCTATTTCCAATGCTATACTAACTTTGCCAGGATGGGAAAAGTGTTAAATCAAGGAAGGATTAAATTTAACATTTGTTATATAAGCATCAAATTCGATATAGTGGCATAGTGGATGAGCTGACTGGTATGTATCCCATTTCTTCTTCTTCTTTTTTTTTTTTTTTTTGCTTGTTTGCTGTTTTTTGTTTTTTGTTTTTGTTTTTTTTAAATAGCTCTAGTTCCTAATGCTATATAGCCAATAGGGTCAGTAAGACTGGATCTAGCTTTTTCACCTTTTTTTGTTTTGTTTTGTTTTTTTCGGTGGAGCTGGTCTGCTTTACTATCTTACTGTTTTGGGCTGTGATAGAAGATGGATAGTTAGAAAACAAAAGCTCCAGAAAAAGAAGGTTATGGTGGCCATGAAAGTTGGGAAACCCATACACTCTCAGGATGTTTGCCTCTGTCCACAGTTTTGCCCATCTATCTTTGTCAAATATATGAGGAATTAGTTGAGGCAGAATATTGAAATAGATCTAGTTTCTAGATTATTCTATAATGCTGAAGCTTAAAAAATAGAGTTGACAAGGGGCTGGTGGAAAAGGACATATTTGTTTATAAACTCTTCAAGTTTCCTATTCTTTTCATTTTAGAAAATAGCATGATAAATATTTTCCTCCACACTTACTATTTTCTCAGCATCTAAATATTGTCATTAATATACAAAATATTTTTTTTACTTGGAATTTCATTCATTATGAATTTACATTAATTTGAAGAGGGATTTGACTGAAATTTACCTTTATGTTCTTAATGAAAAGAAGTTTGCTAAGAAAATTAATAGTAAGTGACATTTGAATGGTACATCTTCCTAATTAGGTAAACTAATTATTTTCAGCCAGTTTAGAAATGCGTTAAACATAATATAGTGTAATTGCTATTTATGAAATAAATATCAAAATTACATTTCAGGTACATCAGTAATTTAATTAAAGTCATTCTCATCTATTCATTAAAATAAAACTTTAATGTTGGGTAGCTCAATTAATACAACTGGAATAATAAAGCTGTGTACTTAAATTTATTTTACATTTATAATTAGATATATAATAAACACTTTTCATTATATAAGATAATTTTTTTTACAATTAATAAAAACTTGATAAAGTTTTACAGTCTCAGTTTTTTCATAACACTAATGGATGGGGAGGATTTTGAAACAGTTAAAAGATCAATTTATTTTTTCATTAAACTCCTTACAGTTAAAAAGATTACATTACGAGTTACTTTTACACACTGAAGTGGAATCTTGCCAAAATATGGTTTTTTAAATCCCTAGGGATTACAGTATTGATCATGGAAGCATCCTAAAATAATGGCTGGAAATGGGCGTACTTTGCTTATTCTTAACAGAAAACACTGTACAGTGTAAAAATAGTATCAAAATGGCAATAGTACAAAAAAAGTGTATTATTACAAAATAGTATCAATTAATCTTGTGATTGGGTCATTAAGCATGAATGAGTCTCAATTTCCTAATCCACAATATGGAGAATTTGGATTGAATGATCTGTAGGGTTATGTATAATTCCAAAATAATATATATCTATGCTATTGCTATCACATAGCCTCAAAGACCATCAGTATCATGTAATTTTGTATTTGTTTAAAACAGCAAGACTTTTGGGTTATGCGTTTATTCGTGAGGTTAGTTTATGAGATCAAAACATTTCATTTTGAGGAAACTACCGAATTTTTACGACTGTTGCCACTGAACGAAAAGTTACTTTATTTCCTGGTGGCATAAATGATAAGCCGTCTGAAGTTTGATTCTGTTGTTGGCACTGATGTTTGGGGACACCTGAAGAAACCGAAGTGACTTCTTACTTGCAGTCAGTATTGATGGTATCAAAGGATGTAATCAGTTATTTGGAGTGAGATGTTCAATACTTTCCTTTCAGCATGCAACATTTTAAAAACCTTGCTTGAAAGAGAAGTTTATATTTAAACGGAACTAGTGATCCTTTTGAAATAGAATTATGCTTGTGTCGTCATGGCAACACAGAATTCCGTGCTCCTGCTTCCTATAATGTGTATTGCTCCGAGTCTGTGTTTTTAAGTGTTTCATTCATTGGTGGCAGTGTGTGGTGATTGGCATAGAGAAAATAGATCAGCCAGATGACATCTATGGTGTCTGTCAACTTTGAATTTCTAAAAGACATCAAGCATTTCAAAGAAGGTGATTATACTGTCTCTTTTAAGAGGGAGGTGAGATACTTTTATTTTCTATACTAATTAGTGTATTTAGCGCTAGTGGCTGTATCAGTCAACTGCCACTAGTCAGTGGCTTAGCACAACAAAAGACTTTTCTTGCTCAAGGCAGATGTGAACAGGGCAGTTCTCTACTAGAGGGTGACTTGTCTTTGTGGACCCCAAGAGACTTCTGTGAGTGCTCGCTCCACTGTATCTCTTTCATCTGCCTAGCTAAGAAGGTAAAAGAGAAAACATGCAGAGTTGTATAGGTTGTTTTATAGCTCATTTTGGAAGTGACATCTGTCTGTTCTGCACACGTGCCATTGACCAGAACCCAATCACATAGGCATTCCTAACTGCAAGAAAGGCAGGAGGATGGTATGTAGTTTTAATGAGGCTCAGAAAGAGAAACGGGACCAACAAGCAGCCGGTCTCTGCCATTGTGACTTTTTGTTTACAAATGTTTTATGTTTAATTAGAATAGCTTTGGAGAAATTCAGATCTCTATTTAAAATTCACTTTGAATCATGAACAGGTGGTAGCTGCTATATTAATTAAAATTTATCCTTGTTGCTTTTTCATGAAAGACTTTTTCACCTTTATTTACAATTTAGGCTATTCTGAATTTAACCATTAAGTTCTTTCTTTCTTTCTTTCTTTTTTTTTTTTTTTTTAAGATTTTCTTTATTTATTTGAGAGAGCAAGCAAGCAAGAGAGCACAAGCAGGGGAAGCAGCAGGTAAAGGGAGAGAGGGAAGCAGGCTCCTTGCTCCATCTCAGGACCCTGGGATCATGACCTAAGCTGAAAGCAGATGTTTAACCGACTGAGCCACCCAGGTGCCCCTAAATTCTTATTTTTTGTATCTATTGCTACCTTACAATCTCACTTTAATTATCAAGCTCTTTGCTTCTGTTGAATATAACTCCGTAACCTACAAAGTAATCATCATAATAGGACTTTTATAATTCCTTAGAGGACAGATGAACTTCATTGGAAGTAATTTAAATTATTTTGTTCTGAAATATCACATTTAGTTTATTTATCTGATAATACAAAAAAAGTGTTCTTTTTTTTTGAGAGAGTGTGTGAGAGACTGCTGGGTGGGGGGCAGAGGGAGAGAGAGAGAGAGAGAGAATCCCAAGCAGACTCTACCCTTGAAGCTCAATGTGGGGCTCAGTTCCATGACCTGTAATCACAACTCCAGCTGAAATCAAGAGTCTGACGTCTAACCAACTGAACCACCCAGGTACCCCCTGACCAAAATGTTCTTAAGGATGTCTTTGATGTTCCTTAAATGTGCAGTGAGTATACCGTCATGCATGACCAGTTAAAAGTGTCCACAAATTCTTTGACATGTCTCCATGGAAAAGTGGAGTCTGTGTTCTTCTCCTTGAATCTTGGTGAGCTCTGGGACCTCTTTGACAATAGGGTATGGAAGGGTTGATGCTGTGCCAGTTTTCATGCCTAGATCTTTTAAGAATGGCAGCTTCCACTTTTGGGATCTTGGAATAGATGCTCTTGGAATGAAGCCATGGTACTGTGAATCTTAAGCCACATATGCAGAGCATGTGTAGGAGTTCTAACTAACAGCTTCAGTTGATCTCCCAGTCTATAGCCAGTATCAGTTTTCAGCCATGTGAGTCAGCCATCTTGTATGTTGTTCCAATTGATCCTTTATGTGACTTTAGCCCCAGGTGCTTTCTGGATATAATCAATGAGATACTTCAAGCAAAAACTGTTTGGCTTTTCCAGTCAAGTCAGAAATATGAGACATGATAATATATTGTTGTTTTATGGGATGATAAAAACTTGGAGCATCATATTTTTCTTTATTAAGATTTTATTCCTAAAAAGCTCCTAGTACTATCACAAGGTTTTACCAACCTTTGGATATGGTTGAACAGTTTTTGAATTTTGGGAAGTGAACATGAATCATATTGCTTTCTATTCTCTATCTATCTATTTATTTGTCTATTTATGTTAATTGCAATGTTGCTTCCAGCTGGGACAAGTGGGTAGATTAATATTTGAGGCTGAGTGACATTGCCAAGGACTGAGTTCAGTAAGATATATTTCTTAAGGTTGGCCGCAGGCAGTATTCTTATAGGTTTCTGGGTCATTGTCATAAACCAGAATTCTGAGAACATAATAATGTAGTTTAAGGGAACATGAAGCTGAATAGTTTGCCCGTGGTAGCAGTGTCAAAATAGAGTTGGTGGGAAAGCGTTGTACTCAGGGAAAAACAGACTTGAAGCTGTGCAAGAAATAGGGGATGCAATCATTACTAGACCAATAATGTGAATACAGGCAGGTCAAGCTCTTTGTAGATTATAATGGTTTATATTCCCTATGTAATCCTTATACTGCGTGACTTGGAGCCAGTAAGGATCAGATTACCTTAAGTACTTCTCTCAGATAGGAGTCTAAATCCTAAAATACAAGCACCGCAGATCAGTCGTTTGAGTTGTTCTTTTCCCCTCCATGTTCTGCCCTCCATGAAAGTGTGAATATTCCTTGGAGAATATCACTTGAACAAATTCATGCTCAGGTATTAAGGATTTTCAGATATAATCTCTCCTCTGTTGGGAGAAGAATTTTCAAAGCATCGGTGTTTTTATTTAAAGAGCCTTTCAAGAAAAGAGTTGTTGTTCTAGGGAAGATGGTGAATATTGAAATAGAGAAAAAGAAGAGATGATCTATATCGTGTACTTCATAGTTCTATCCGAGTTTATGCTAAATGAGTTGAGTGCTTACAATTCTATATATGCTGCATTCTGCTGGTCTTCTTTGAATTCATATATTGTACATATTTTAAGAAAATAGTATTATAGTAAGTCAACAGCATTTATTAAAACCTACTGTTAACTAGTAAGCATTCCTTTTATCAGTTTTATTCCAGGGTATATGTAAACTTTCAGAAAATGCCAATGTGAATCCTGAACAGACTATGATAGCGCTTTCTTCACCATGTTTAGAATTATTCTTTTGGTAGTTCCTTAATGTGTTATGTGTAAATGGAATAATAACCTAGGAGAAAAGTTTGTCTAGATAGTACAGCTAAAGTAATTTCACTGGCAGACTCCCCTTCTTCCTATCGTTCCATTCTTTGGGAGCATGTAGCTGTCTAGCTAGAGACTACATTTCCCAGAATTCTTTTGGTTGAGAGTTCTTACATGACTAAGTTATCACCAGTGGGATGGGAATGGAAGTGATATGGACAACTCCTGCCTTGTTTTCTTAAAAATTAAAAATAATCCAGATTTCCTCTCTTTTTCTCCTTGTTTTGAGTATCAACATAATGTGTTTTTGATCCAGTTTCAAGCATGGAGATGAAAATAATACCTTAGGGGAGTGTGGTGGAGCAACTAGATAAAAGGGTCCTATAATCCCAAAGGACCTTGTGGACCAGAGCTATCCCAGCAAACTTGAATGCTCCCCTTGAGATTATTATATGAGAGAGAAATAAACTATATCTCATATAACCATGGGTTTTTGAAAATCTCTTTGGTAAAGTACCTTAGCCTTTAGTGTAACTAAAATACCACACCTATTATGATTAAAACAAATATTCTCTTCTGTGAAAGAGCTCAACATATAGTCTAGTGTATATGGTTGCCAATTGCCTCAGTAATTCAGTGATGTTAAAAGAAGTTCTGAAACTGATACCCTAGGTTCAGAATGTAGACTCAGTGGGAAGGATGAACATTCAGGATGTAGACCTAGTGGGAAGGCATCAGATTTCTTCCTGTCAAAATATTCCTTATTTTTATTGTTCTCTTGTTTTGCTGGTTTTTTTTTTTTTAACACTTAGACTTCTGTAGCTGCTTAATAAGTATCTCTTTCATTCACTTATTGTGTCCTTACTTTGTTCTAAGTATCAGAGAAATCAAAGAAGTATTGGCTCTGGTTTCAAGAAGCTCATGTCCTTGTCTATTTTAAAATATCATCTCCCAAAACTAAGAACAGTACCTACCATGTAGGGTATTTGATAAATATTTGAAGACTGAATGAATATAATGGATAAGAAAAGATCTATAAAGAAAAGCTTAGTAATACAGGATAGTATTGGAATAACAAGTGGCCTTGAAATAAGAGAGTCATCAGTAGAGTAGCAGCTCTGAAGGATGTATGAGATTTAGCGGGAGAGAGTTTATGTTTGTAGAGACAGAAAGAGGTAGTATGCACAAAGTTAAAAGCAATGTAGATACTCTCTGTCTAACAGAACTTCTTCAATGATGGAAGAATTCTATAATGGTAGCCTGTACGGTACCCAGGAGCCATATGCATATATTTAATTATATAAAGTTAATTTTATATAATTTCAGTTAATTATAATGAGCATTTAAATAGCCACATGTGACTAACGGCTACCGTATTGAGGGCACAGTTATAGATAATTCAAACATAAGGATGTATAAACAAATATTTAGATATAAGAATGAGCTGGCTAAGTTTTGGGCTTAGCAAATGCCTGAACTCACTAACTAAAGTGCCTGACATGGAAGTACTGAAGTATAAAATCTAAAATAAAGCTGAGGAAAGGTGTACATCCTCATGTTCCCACCTGGAAAAAGCCAAGTTTGCACTGGATTTGCCATAGCACTGCTCTAGCTGTACACACACACATGGCCTTGAAATGAATTTTAATTGAGAAAATTAAAGGAGACAGTTAAGATTTTTAAGCTGGGGTCTATGTTGTTTTCCCTTTTAAGTCCCAGTTACTGGCTTTTTAAAAAAAATATAATTCTGAGATTATGTGGATCCAGACATTCAAATTCCCATTACATAAACTTTCCTCAAGTTACTTATTTCATGCAGCCATGGCATGCTAGCTAAATAATGAAATTATTTATTTCATGGAAAGCCAGGGACAGCAATCTTTGAGTCTAAATAGTTTCCAGGAAATTATGATTTGTGAAAATAGATCTAAAATGTTTTTCTTAAATCTACTGTAATTTATTTGAAAGTTGTACATTATTTGTGTCGACTTGCCCCCAAAGATGTTTTTTATCCATAATAAGTGCTGATAGTTAAAATTTGGTGAGGACAGTTGTGAAATTTGTTAATATAGTATGTCCAATTTTGTGCAATTATGTGATAAAGAGAATTAAATGAGAAGGAAAGATGGAAATAAAGACAGGAAAGATGAGAAAACAGGACAGAGGACATATTTACTGACTTCCCTGATGGAATATCTACTTACGTTGAATATTTGAGTCCAATTTCTCTATTTTTGAGATGCATGCAAGTGAAATGGAACAGCAGCAAGTCCTCTCTAAACTGACAAGTATCAGAAAGTGATAAATCTCTCTCCCAGCTGTCATGGCGTACTGCATAGTATAAGCAATCTGCAGTTTCTGTGATATGGGAAAAAAAGAAGTGGATGGGAAAATAGAATATTTTTCCTTTCAGATATCAAGGTCATTTTATGAGATGTAAAGACAGAAGTGTTTCTGGGAGGCATGCTGCTCACTCCCAGAGAGCTTTTATCGATCTACTGTAAAAAGCCAATTTCTACTTTCATATGTGTAGAACTCCTATTGAGGTCAAAGGTAAAGGACACACCTGGATCCAAAAGAGTTGTTTTTAGCTTGAATTTTCTAAAATAAATTTCAGCTGGAAAAAAAGTTATTATGAAATATTAAGCCCAGAAGATTCATTCTACACACAGTGTTATCTCTGTAATGTTTCTTTCCTCTGCAGGAAACTTGATGCACTCTAGATTTGTTTTCAATTGCTCTGTCCATCTATCTCACTTCCAGAGATTACCTTTATTCCCCTATTTGGCCATTTAAGGGAAAAGAGAGAAAAGAAAAGGTTTAGCACAAAGACTGCTAGAAACTTTAGTTTTTAATTTGCAGCTGTTTGTTTTACTATTAAGTAGTAACCGTTGAGTGCTTTGGGGCAAGCTACATTAAACTCTTTGATATTCAGATTTAGCAGTTTTAGATTGGGCATAATGATCCCTGTCCATTGTTGATGAAAGAATTCAATAGGGATTTTTGTGTTGCTGTTTTTAAATTGGAAATATTCATGGTTTGAGCTTCTTTGCCCTTTTATTTCCAATCTTGCTCTCATTTATATTAGACCAGTTATTGGGTGGTTACTGTGTTAAAGATATTCTTCAGGTTCCACTGTAAAAATGAGTTTTGTTATTGGAGTAAAACAAGTTTTTGAGAGAAAGTCTAAAAAGTATTTTTGGTTTATTCAGTAATTTTGTTTTTTGATGAAACATATTTCTAAATTTTTAATTGATTTCTGACAAAAAAAAATTTATTCCCTACCTTGCTGGAACATTGTAACTCTTTAGAATATAAAGAATTTAATCCTATGGCTCCAGTAGTCTTGATAACTAATTTCCTTAGCAGATAGCCCATCCCTGACCTCTGAGGCCATCTGTTCCAAAATCTGGACCTGTAGAAAATCTGTGGACATCCTCACAATAATTTCATGCTATAAAGTTGAATATAGTTATATAGTTGAATTATATAGTTGAATTATTCTCTCAGGGATAGTAATGACCTCTGCTCTAAGCCTTCTGAAAAGTCTGCTGGTACTCGGTATATTAGGGCTGGAAGCAAAGGAGATTCTCGGAATTTCTGATTTGGTTTGGGACTGAAGCATTATGTGCAGAATCAAGAGTCTCTGAAAGGCTGGCCAGGTGTGTGATTTATGGCTGTCATTATTCACCTTGTTATTTCCTATACACAGGTTGGACTTAATCGAATCTAAAGTATATCCCACCATAATCTTGCTCCACTAGTCTTCCATTAGCAAGATATCACCGAAAATGCTTCTTCCCAGTGTTAAACAAGGGGTCCTTTTGTCAGGAAGGGTATATATGTGTAATGCAAATTTATATCTTCTGTCTTCAGGTTGCTAGCTGTTTTCCTCTCCATTGATCCATGCCATGTAACCTCCTAAAGTCCATATTATTCAAAGTTTTGAGCCTTTAAAACAAGCCAAAACTTCCCTGTGTCCTTTCTTCTTTTGCCCAAATTTCCATTGGAACATTTGATGTCCTGTATATATCTTTAAAGGAGAATAACTATATTCAAGGCATTTTAAGAAAAAGAACAGGCTAATTTTTTACACAGATATTTAATTTTTTCAAAATGTAAATTTTAAAAAATACACAGAAGAGACTAATATAATGAGCCTATACCCCTCTTCAAAAATTATCTACATTTGCCAAATGTTTTATCACCTTTTATCTTGTCAGTCTATTTTAAAGTTAATCTGAAACATCATACCATTCTACATATACATACACTGCTCTGCATTTCTGACACATAAAGAGAAATTTAAAATGCAGCTTTCATATAGTAATCATTTCTAACAAATTTGATAATAATTGCTTCAAATCATTTATATCTAGTCTTTAAGTTTTTCTGTGACCACAGTGATGTCATTTTGAAATAAAGGTTAAAAAAAGGTCCATAGTTAACATTTAGTTATTATGTCTATGAAGTCTTACTGTACAAAAGTCTTCCCTTATATACCACTTTTTAAAAAATAATTGATTTGTTGGAGAAACTGGTTGATTTGTCCAGTAAAATGTTCCACATTCAGGATTTGATTATTTCCTTGTGGTGTTATTAAATCTACTTTCTTCCCTATTTCCTGCTCACTGGTCATTAGAACTAGAGGCAGTATGAGACTCAGATCTAAACTGTGAGGGAAGAATACTTCATAGTGGCTACTATGTGCTTTGTACTACATCATATCATGAAGCCTGGTCTCCTTTGTTGATTAATGATTAATGACACTCAGATTAGTCAGTGGAATTAGCCTACACCCTCCATTTTACAGAAGATCGTATGGGACTTTAAACTGTAAAATGCTATAGTTATAAGATACCTTGTGGTTTTAGCACCTGTGGATAGTTATTGTCCTGATTCATCATTTAATTGTGGTTGCAATTTATTTTTTTTAAGTTAAAGATTTATTTATTTATTTGAGAGAGAGAGAGAGAGAGAGAAAATCTCAACAGACCCCTGCTGAGTGTGGGGCCTGAGGCAGGGCTCCATCTGACCCTGAGATCATGACCTGAGCTGAAACCAAGAGTCAGATACTCAACTGATTGAGCCACACAGGCCGCCCTATTAAAAGCTTTAAACAAACAAACAAAAAATCCTAAACTTATGGAAACATTGGAAGTACAGTACAGAAGATTATTTCTTCCTATGTCTCTCAAAGTTTGCTAAATGATGTGATGTCCAACCATTCCCCAATACTTCAGTGTGTATTTCCAACAACAAGGACATTCTTCTACATAACAACTGAATCATCAAAATCAGCAAATTAATATTGACATATTACTATCATCTAATCTCAGACCTCATTCAAATTTTGCCAAATATTTCAGTAATGTCATTTATAACAAAAGGATCCAGTTCAGGATCATGGTTATCTTTAAGCTTCTTTAGTCTTCTTTGATCTGGAACAGTTTCTTAGTCACACTTTGATTTTCATGGCCTTGGCTTTCTTGGAGATCATAGGCAACTTATTTTGTCAAATGTCCTTCAACTTTTTGTTTGACTGATATTTCCTGGTGAGCAGATTCAGATTATGCATCTTTGGTTGAAATACTACAAAAGCGATGATGTTCTTGTTGCATCCTATCTGGTGACTCATGATTTTGATTTGCCCCATTGCTGATGATGTCATCTTTCATTACTTGATTAAGGAAGATGGGGTTTGTCAAGTTTCTCCATTGTCAAGTTACTCTTTAACCTTTTGCAATTACTTAATATTTTATGAGAGATACTTTGAAACTTTAAATATTGTACTCTTCCATGAAATTTTAAATGCATTTATTAAGGGATAGCAATATGGACTCAAACATAATCTCTCATTTTACTCAATGAGCTATAATCCATGAATATTTTTTAATTTTTATAGTCAAATCCATTGGACTAGAGTTCCTTGAAAATTGGCCCCATGTCCTTTTGACATGCTCATGTTATTTTTCAAGTACTTACCTACTTTTTGATATAAGATGATCCAGGCATACCATGGACTTTTATTGCTCAGATTTGGAAGCAGCTATTTCTCCTAGGATGTCTGGTTCCTTTTGTGGAGAATTAGTATTTAAAAACCAAGATTGGATACTGGGGTTGCTCAATGCTAGTGGAACATCACTGTGCCCAGGTTCCTCTCAGTGAACAGACCTACATACATACCTACATAGATGTATACACACATATTTGTGTCAACATTTATTTCTCTTTATATCCAAATATATTGAAAATCACTCTAATACTTCTACTGTCATCTAGTGTATGGGATTTATTCTAGTTTTCTCCCTCTTTTCTCTGAGAGAAATTTTTTTTAAACTTTTTTGATTACTTCTCCTTATATGCCCAATTGCTCATTACTCCCATAACCCTTTTCTGGGCAGATGCTTCTCCCCCAGCTTGAGCTCTGACATTTTAGCCAATTTGAGAGTCTGCATGGACATCTTCTTTACCCTGTACCATTTCTGACAGCTCTTTCCGAGCCATCCCTCCAAAGGACAACTTTCTCAATCTGCTTGAGTCTGATACACCATGACTTACCATCTGAGTGTTGAAGTTGCCCTCACAACTGTTCATGCTCACTGTCCCCATTGTGGTCCACCCCCGCGGGTAGATATCCTCTGATTCTGTTCAGGTTCTGATATCCCCACTGTATAAAGATGTCATCCTTATTCTGCTTAGACTCTGTTGTCCCTCCTGTGTGGGGATGTCCTCTACACTTTACGTAGATTCTGACATCCCCACCATGTGAGGATGGATTCTTAGGCTTGGAGTCCCTGTAACAGGTGACTCATTTGCATGTGGTTTGAGTTCTGACACTCCAAATACAACAGCCCTCTTATGCAAACATTATCCTTATTGTGGTGGACAGACTCTTGAGGTAGCCCCATGTTCTATGCCTTCTTGTGTCTAGTTCCTTGTGTGAGCCACTCTTCTTGAGTGTGGTTGGGACCTGTGATTTGTTTCAAACTAATAGAATATGGCAAAGGTGATGGGATGTATATTATTGTGTGAATATGAGTACCTAATTACATTGCTTAAGGTTGTAGGGCCATCCTGATGGAGTCTCAGTCCCTTCCTGGCTATAAGGAAGCAAGTGTCCATGTTGGGGAATTCTGTGTGAAAGGGAACTGTGGGAAACCTCTAGGAGCTGATGGTGGCCTCCTGTCAATAGCCAGCAAGAAACTGATGCCTTTACACTGTTAGAAAGAACTGAATTCTGCTAACAACTTGAGTGAGATGAGTGTGCATCCTTCTCTAGTCAGATAACACCACAGCTCCTGCTGAAAGCTTGATGTCTATCAACCTTGTGAGACTGTAAGCAGAAAACCCAATTAAGTTGTGCCTGGACTCCTGATGCACAGCAACTGTAAGGTAATAGATACGTGGTTTTAAGTCTCTCAATTTAAGGTCACTTGTTATGTAGCAAAAGACAATGAAAACACTTAACCTGCTTAGGACATTCCACTCTAGAACAGCCTTGGTCTCCCTCGCCCTCAAGTCTGGGTGCCTACTTGCAATGGCCAGACTAATGACTCTGGATTGGATTGTTTGGTAAAGAAAGGGGATGATGTGAGAGGGAAGAGAAGGATAGGGGACATGGAAGGAAAAGGGGAAGAGGAAGGAAAGGCAAGAGAAATAATAAGAATGATGACTGTCTAAATTTGTTATTCCTTCTGTCATTTTTACCTGGAAGTTTCCTTTAAATAAAAGTATTACCTCAACTACTTTGCTCTCCAGAATTATATTTGTATAGGAAAAAGAAGAAAAATGCTTAATTTGCCCCTTTATTTTTCAGTGTTCAGAATAAGGAGTTGGTGCCCTAGCAATATCTAATAGTGATCACTGAGTTTCTTTAGAAAAATATAAAGTCATGAAATTTTTCATAATTGAATTTGATGTGTTTCAATTTATTGTTGTTGTTATACCTTTTGATGTTCAAATTGTCCCATTTTGAGGTTATTGTGAGACCCTTTATATTGACTTCTATGTCCTTTTGATATTGACCCCATTTGTCTTTGATAGCTTTTTACTTTCTGGTACAGCAAAGTGATCCAATCTGTGGTGTATGCTTATGTTCTGGATATGGAATAGTCAAAGAAGCCTACTCAGAAGTGTTATTTAAAAATCATGATCTGGGAACTAGAAGAATTATTACTACTAGGTAATCATTTTTTCTAGGCCTTTTCAGTGGATAAAGTGTGAAAACATGTAAAGTTTATTTTTTAAGAGTAAAAAAAAATGTGAGTTCATACTGATTTTTTTTTTTTTAATTCAAATTTAGAATTTGCACATACTAAGAGTTAGCTAAACTTGAAGTTAAGGGCATAATCCTCCAGTCTGGAGGCCACATCTATGCAAGACTTTTGACCCCAGCTGAAAGTTTGGGAGTCCCCAGGACCATCCTGACTTCATATCAGCTGGCTACAACTTCAGAGCCCCCATAGACTCCCTCAGAAATGAAAATTAGCTGGAATGAATCACAGAACTCATGAAACTTCTACATTTATGGTTATGGTTTTATTACAGAAAAATGTACAAATCAGAATGGGACAAAGGAAGAGACATGTAGAAGAAATGTCCATTTAGGGGGTTCCAAGCCTGAAACTTCCATGTCCCTAGTGGCATGTTACTTTTGCATCAGTGTGTGACAATATACACATGCAATATTGCCAACCCCAGAAGGTTCTGTGTCTAGAGTTTTTATTGAGGCTTCATTACCTGGGTATGATTGATCAAATCATTATGCATATGGCTGAACTCCATCTCCAACCCCTTCAGTTCCTTGGTTGTCAAGCTGCTATCACATGATTCAAAACTCCAGCTCAGAGCACATGGTTAGTCTTTCTGATGTTTCCAGCTAACATCTTGAGTCATCTCTTTAAGATAATCTATCTAGAAACTCACCGAGAGTCTACCAGGTTGCGTAAACTATCTGGATACCAAAGACACTCCTACCATTCAGGATATTCTAAGAGTTTAAAAGTTACTTCCCAGGAGTTGGGCAGATCTCTTTTTGGGGAAAATTAGTACTTCACTACACAGTAAAGTTTTACTTAATGCTTTTCCTTATAATCATGTCCCTTTATGGTAGAACTCCTGGTCTATGCTCATGGATAAGATTATTCCTGGTTTAAGGAATTAAGGACGTAGAAAATACAAGAAGGCTACCTATAAAATGTTATACCAAAAAAAAAAGAGGTCATAAATGAGTGTTGTAAGATGTATAATATACAAGGGCTCGATGTGTGTGAATGAGAATAACCATAAGTAATTTAATGGAAGAGGTAGATTAAACTGAACTGTTGTAATGAATAGAACCCCAAATGTAAGTTTCAACATAATGGAAATTCATTGTTTGCTCATGTAGCAGTCCAAGGGCTTCTTGGTTCCATATAGTTATCAAAAATCCAGGCTAGTGTCAGAAATTGCAGACTTAATACACGACTTCTAAAGTTAATCTGTATATCACCATCCTGGTCTCCTGGTTGTAGGAAAGAGCATGAAGCAGTGATTTCAGGACTCTTAATAGGTTATACCCATGAGTGGCTCATGCTACCTCCCTCGCATTTCATTGGCCAGTCCTCATTCTTAGGGCCCCAACTGTGAGCAAGGGAGGCAGAGAAATTTGGTAAAGATATATTCCCAGCAGGAAGGTAAAAATTAATTTGGTGGTGAGTTGGCAGTCTCTATCACACAGAGATTGAGTTAAACTTTGAAGATGAAATATGATTGGAGAGAAAAAAGAGAACATATTTTTGGGGAAGATGGAGAAGAGTCAGCAGAACAGATAAGAGTCAAGTTATACAGTTGTGAAAAAGCAAATTGTTGGGAAGGGCTAGAGGCATGATTTGATAGATTGTTCCTTGGTTCACATGGATTTATAAGTACTTGCTTCAAAATTAGTTTCTTCAACTAGATTAGGACCTTCTAGCATAGTATCTGTCACAGGGTGGATATCCAATTAATGTTATAAAATCAGGATGCTAATTTTGATTACTTAAACACTTAGTTTAATCAGAACAATGCTCCCTTTGAGAAATAACTTATCTGCCATCTTTAGGATGTATCACTTTTTAAAAGAGATCTCATCAACTAATACTCTAATAAATGTGCTATTTATTAACTTATTTTTTAGGCAGAGACTTTAGGTAAATTTTAGAATTATATTACCTGGAACTACCTTTCATAGTTTTTATTTGCTCTTGTGTTTACGAACATTGAATGTGTGCCTTTATGAGACAGATCAAAATGATCTACATATTAGGGATAGAGATTGAAATAAATTCTGTTTACTGAAAACACAGGTATTATGTTTAGAGTGAAAGAAGATATCTTTAAAATAGACCACAAATAAAGCTATTCAAAAGAAGAAAAATGTGGAGAATATGGAAGAAATAGTAAATGATTATAGAAATACATGAGATATAAATATCATATCCTTTTTTATTCTTATCTCTTTATTTAGCTAGAAGATGAAAAATTATTCTGAGTGAAAGTACTTTGATTATAGTATTTACCATGATTTTGTGTTTACTGATCTAAGCTTTGTTCTTATTTGTACTCAGAGCACAGCATCTAATAATAAAGCGTAACAGTATGGATAATTTTTATTCTAAGTACATAGCTTGACTTACTTCTTAAGGATCTGCAAATGTGTAGGTGAAAATATTGCTAGGGAGGGGAATGACTGGGAAAAACAATGTGTGTTGCTTGGTCCTTACATCTGATTGAATTTGTTTAGAATGGAGAATTTCAGTTACTATGCAAGATCTTTCCTTTGACCATCCAAATCCACTCTGTCCTTCTTAACCATTTACTGCGGCCTGAGAGGCTACACTGGATAGACTGCCTTGATGGGGTTTCTTGTCCTCCGACTTTGGTTAGGGTTTGGACAGTGGGAGCACCTGCAGTATAGGTCAGAGAGAGAGAGGAAAAATTATTCCTCTAGTTTTTACACTGTGGCATTGTGCCAGAAAATGAATGTATCCTTTGTCCAAAATTTACAACTCCTTTTAGGTAGTCCTGCCTACACAATGCTCTCCCTCCCTCCTTCTTTCTCTTTCTCTCTCTGTGTGTGTGTATTTCTCTGTTTCTGTCTCCTAGTTTATAGTAGATATTCCTTATGACCCTCATTACTCAGGCCTGCAGGTGTTAGCATTACCCCATTGTTACTGGCCCCAGGATACTACACTACTTTTTATGGTTTCCTTACAACCTCTCCACACCTTTGTAAACAGACCCATTCATGAAATTCTCCTCACATAACAAATTTGAGACTTCATTATCTTTGGCCCAGTAATTGGAACCAGGGATTAGAAGGGATACTGGGAGTGATTTGCTCACTTAGTTTAAGAGAATGTTCTTGCTAGGGGGTGTGGGACATGGATAAATTTTGTCCTACAGTAGCAGTATGATCATCTCAATACTCATAGTAGTGGCATGGGATTAGGTCCAGGTAGGGCAAGTCACTGAGAGATCAACTGTGAACTTAGTTCTTATCATGGCAATAATAATGATAGAAGTTAGGGTCGTAGAGAGTATATACATGGAAATGGAGAATTTAAACCTTAGGATTTGTATAGAAAAGCCAAACAGCCTCAAAGTCTGTTTAGGAGTGCTAAGTAGGCAGATCAGATAAAACTGACAAAAGTAGGGGCACCTGGGTGGCTCATTGGGTTAAAGCCTCTGCCTTCGGCTCAGGTCATGATCTCAGGGTCCTGGAATCAAGCCCCGAATCGGGCTCTCTGCTCAGCGGGGAGCCTACTTCCCCCTCTCTCTCTGCCTGCCTCTCCGCCTACTTGTGATCTCTCTCTGTCAAATAAATAAATAAACTCTTAAAAAAAAAAAAAACCTGACAAAGTAATGTGCCATAAGAGGCACAGGAGTTCAGCCCCAATTAAATGTTCAGCATTGTCAGGTCTGTTAGTTAAAGTAAGAACAATAAAGGAGAAGCATGGGGATACTGAAATATGGGAAAAAACGATTTGGGTAGATGTAGACAAGATTGACCCAAATCCTTATATGCTGGCAAAACCAGAATCTCTCCTTTATCTGAAAGAACTACACTTACGCTACAAAAAAATACTTTAGATGATGGTATCTGTTGTCTCACAAGGAGATGCTGATGACATAAGACATCCTCTCAACAAGGCTGACCCAGCAAATGCTACTGGTATACTGGTATACAGTACCCATCCTGGACTGTTCTCTGGGGGTAAAAGCCAGTTACCTGGTCGAAAGCCGATTGCATGATACTTGCATGATCATCATGGAGGGGCCAAAGCTTAGTTTTTCATGATCTGGGTATGGATTTGTATTTCTTGCCCTATGTGCTTCTGCTGACACCACTGTTGGTACATTTATGCTATGGGATAGCATGCTCAAGTTGCCTGAGCCATTGCCTTGGTATTCTTCATGCCATTGCCTCCAATCAGAGGACTCATCTAACAAGAAAGGAAGTGTGACAGTGCGCTAATTTCTATGGAATTAACTGGTTTTATCATGTGCCCTAATGAATAGAAGCAGCTGGATTATACACGAAGGAATGGCTTGTTGAAGCTTAGTTACAATTTCAGTTGAGAAGTAATATATGCCAGAGAAATGAGTCCTGTAATGCTGCTTTATCTTTTATGATTTTCCTACACCTCAACTTTTATGACATTCTCTTTCATTTATGAAATAAGTCACTTTTTTCCTCTTATTTTCTGCCTCTCTATGTAGCTTGATTTATAACTGATCAGTTAAAGTTGGGGTGCATTTCTTGGGATTTATGGAACAAAACAGATAAAGGGATAGTTGTGAAAGATTTGGCTTTTTAGCTGTAGAATGTTGCTAGTAATTAGGAAGGTACTTGTAGGATAATACAAAATTTAATCTGAGAGGTTAAATTTAACTTGCAAATGGAGCAAACTGTTTGTTCCAAGTGTTGTATCTTCATTATTTTGACATCAGGGGTTTAAAAAAGTTTAGATACATTAAAAGTACAGGTGTGTGCGTCAATGGGTGAGAAACGTAAGTAATTGGGGATTCCACAGCTCTTGGTCTCTATTTCAGAGACACATGAAGTAGCCTCTCTGAGCTCTATTATGGCACAGTTCTTTGCTCAATCTCTTGTTTCATTTGTCTAAACAGGAGCATGTTGGGGGAGGGGTTTAAATACCTGGGCCCAAAATAGCAAACGCCACATGGAAATTTTCCTCCTATTGATGGTGGTGCTTGGCGGGGAGGGAGTTGAGTTGTTTTGGTGACACAAGTTTGTAAAGCTGAACGTCTTAGTCTTGAGGATTTATTCAAGGTTACTTGAAGGTTAACTTAAAATTTAAAAATTAATGACTTTTTAAATTTTTTAAAAGATTTTATTTATTTATTTGAGTTAGAGAGAGAATTGAGGGGAGGGGCAGAGGATGAAGGAGAAGTGGACTCCCTGCTGAGCAGGGAGTGCAATGCTGGTTGCCATCCCAGGACTCCAGGATAGTGATCTGAGCTAAAGGCAGATGCTTAACTGACTGAGCCAACCAGGTGCCCCAGTTAATAACTTTTTTTTTTTTTAAGATTTTATTTTTATTTATTTGAGAGAGAGTAAGAGAGAGCATGAGAGAGGAGAAGGTCAGAGGGAGAAGCAGACTCCCTGTGGAGCTGGGAGCCCAATGCAGGACTCCATCCTGGGACTCCAGGATCATGACCTGAGCTGAAGGCAGTTGCTTAACCAACTGAGCCACCCAGGCATCCCAATTAATAACTTTTTAAAGTTAGTGCTGATTCATACTTATTAGCCCATTACTCCACGACCTAGACAACCCTGTTGAATTTTATTTATTTCTCTTAATAGCTGCACTCATTTTTCTGGTTCTGTCTCTTTTGCTAGAATTTATAACATTGAATGGTATTCTGCAATCGTGAAAATTATAATTTGGAAAACCCATCTGATCATTTCTGATGATTCTACGAACTTTACTAACATACAGTTATGCTGGATCTCTTAACTTGAAATGCCTGACCACTAATGGAGAAAGCCTAGAGGTATTAAAGGGTAAATTGTACTTATTGCCCTAGACAGAGACCAATCCATTCATGGTACATATCAGCAGAAGAGCTTCTAAGAAGCTCTTAGAAACTATATACTTTCCTGATCATATTTTACTGGAGGCTCTTCTTACAGATCATATTTTAGGGAATTTAGCAGGTCATTGACCTCTAGCTTTATATTCTTTTGGACTAAATTGTTGCCAGGTAGATTATGTCTAATGGCCCCAACAGAGAGGCTCCAACCATCTATGAACAGGATGTGTCTTAATGCAAGGTTCTGATGCCATCCATCAGGCCCTCTAAGTCACATGGAATTACTTGTGGTTTTTCAGAGACATTATACTTCTCTCCATTTACCCTAAAATATCCTTCTCCTTTTTATACTTCATTTTTCAGGTCCCATTCCATGGAAGACATTCCCCAGTGGCTCAGTTCTGTGACAGGTTTTTATCTAATGTGCCCTTATAGTGTGCATCTATTGTCTATTTTGCAGTTGACTATTCATTCCACTAAATTATGCACTCCTTGAGGGAAAGAACTATAATTATATTTGTGTTTCCAGTAGTAGTTTAATGCTTATGGAATACTGTTTTTGTTATCTCTGAAATCTGGGTTCAAGTTCCAATGTGCCATTCATAAAGTGATTCACCCTGGATGAACTATTTTTGAGCCTCAGTTTCTTCATCTGAGAAATGGGAAAAATGGTTTTACCTAATACAAGTATTTAAATTACATATATACGAAGCACTTAGCTCAGACCCTAGAGGATATTAGATGCTCAATAATTATTATAAAGTATTTCCAACAGATGTAGAATAAATATTTCAGTTCCCATACATACTTATTGAACTTGGATACTTAACAAACATGGAACCATGTAATTATCTTGAATCACTGCCCCATGGGAAAAAGTGCTAATCATCAAGCAAATAAAAAATACGGACAATGAGTAAGATCTGACAATTAGTTCATTACCATGCCATTGCAAACATTACCCTACCACCCACACATGTATTATTACATTTGTGTCAGTTACAATATTGCTATGAAGTCGCTTTCAAAATACTGAAATTGAGAGTTGTTATAACAGTTAGCTTGCTTTTGACTGATAAGAATGTTGTTGAAAGAACGGAATTCTACCTCATTTTTATGACACAGAGAGTTTTTCATGGTCTTTCTTCTTTGTCTCCTAACCTAGCTCTCCTCTCTGTTCCACATTTTTGGATTCCTGTCATAGGCAGTTTTATCATGAACACACTCATCTGGTAGTTTCCATTCCTCTCAATTTCCATAGCAAGACACTCAATCCTCTTTCAGGATTCAGATTATAAGGTGTTTTTGCTGATATAGCTTTTCCAATAATCTAGTATATAATTTGCCATTTTATTTTTTGTGTTCCTACCATACCCTATAGAATTCATGTCATGTTTCTTCACATGGATATGTCTTCCTGCAAACCACATGTGGGCAGAACATGGTATACAGCAAATGCTTACTATTATCTAAGCAAAGCAATAAATGATACAGTATTTGAAGCATATTTAAGGCACATTATAGACTGTAATGCTTTCATTTCAATTCCACTTGTTCTCCATGTCCATTAATAAACATCTATTTATTGCTCATATTTTCAAAGGTGTCCTTAGGTTTCTTAAATATGCATTTGGATGTGTAGATTAGTGTATTTGCCTATAGTGATTTGGGAAGATAATCTCTACAGGAATCAGGGAGCGATTATCATGCTTATAATATTTAGGGATCTTTTATTTAAATGGAGATCTTATTCTGCCTTAGACACAACCAGTACATTGCCAGATGAGTAAGGTAATGAAATATGAGAACAGTGAAAATAAAGGCAGGATTTCCACACAAGACATACTGGACAGTATCCAATTTATATATAAAATGAACTTATATAATTTGGTCAATGTGAAAACACTAAATTTAGATATGGGACCATGGTTCAAGTCAAATCAGACCAATAGAAGGAATATTCCAAGGTCAAACTCAGATAAATACTGCCTGAGTAAGATCAGTTGCAGGGCTGGAATTTGCTCAAAATAAGATGGAAACTTGGGGCACCTAGGTGGCTCAGTGGGTTAAGCCTCTGCCTTTGGCTCAGGTCCTGGGATTGAGTCCCGCATCGGGCTCTCTGCTCAGCAGGGAGTCTGCTTTCCCTCCTCTTTCTCTGCCTGCCTCTCTGCCTACTTGTAATCTCTGTCTGTCAAATAAATAAAATCTTAAAAAAAAAAAAAAGATGGAAACTTGCCCTAGCCTACTTGGGCTGCTCCCTGTATCTGACCTATGTTTGAAGTGCAGACATCTTCTCATTCTTTTGCTCTCTCCTATCTGTTGTTTTTACCCTGGGTGTATGATGGGAGCTGGGTTTTGGTTGCCCTTCTGAAGTACTCATATAATCTCTGCCTGTTCTTCCCCTTGCCCAAGGGGTTGTTCGGATATGAAGGTTGAGATGTGAATGGAAGTCCAGCCTCCACTCATTAGAAATGGGATCTTGTACAAGTCTCTTAAACTCCCTGAAGCACAGTTTCTGCCCTTCCTAAATGAGATTACACATCTTCACAGGGTATTTATAAAACTCTGTGGTGGAATGTGTATGAAAGCAGTAAGTAAACTGTCAAACACTATGCGAAGGTGAGTTTAATGCTATAAATCTGTGTTACGTTGTGCCAGTAGGCAAGGACTGTTTTATGCTGAACTCTCCAGTATTTTTTTTTTTAAGGGTGGTATTGGTAGAAGACATTGTTCTGTTACAATCTGTTGAGAGGTAGAATGTGAACATGGGAACGTATCATGTTCCAGTCCACTCACTGGACAACCTTTGGGGTAACAGTTTGTCTATAGAGCCCAGTTTTCTATGTAGTTGAGGATTTAATCTTTTGTCTCAACACTTAAAAAATATTCTTGATGCAAATTGTTTAAAAATATATTTAAAGGTTGAAGGAGTTAATGAAAAAGAATTGATGGATTATTTATTGTGAACAGAAGGAAATATAAAATATATTCTGGCTCTACCTGATTGCCTTGTAAAGAGCATAGTCACCATGATTTTCCATTTTATTAGTAATTCAGGGGCATCATTATGAATATCAGTTACACTCTGCTATAACACTATAATGACTTCAGGGAATATACTGCATATTGGGTTATTTGCCTTTATATCCTATAACTTCAAATTGCATTTTGAAATTTGTTTTATAATTTTTATTTCCTCCTCTGCTGTCTTTTCTCTTCACTATGGGGTAATACCTATATTAGCCTTTTTTTTTTTTTGCTTATTTATTACTTCCTCATAGAAGTCAAGAGAGAGCCAGTGTTTTCCAAATAGATCCACCTCTCTATAGGGCTCCCTCAGAAGAAGACTATCGGGCACTCCAGGACTCTGAGAGCTGTAGAGAAACCTCCAACCTTCTCCACTCCATTAGATACTCAGAAACTTGCCCCCAGAGTGTGTCCCAGGAAAGTCAGAACTAATAATCGGGACAAGAAGCCAATGCTTTCCAGGTTATCACTCATTTCCCACGCTTTAATCCTCTCTGTCCAAGATATGTCCGTTTTGGCCCCATCTCTCACCTCCGAATCTCCTCTAATGTGCCTTCTCGAAGTCATGAATGAAGGAGTCAAAGTCTATCTGGGGCTGAGAGAGCGGCTATTGACTCAGACTGAAAAGCAACCCTGCCATTTGGGAGGTCAGCTGGGGGCAAATGTAGCTACAGAGTTAGTAGGACATAGCATGTCTGCAGAGTTCATGTGGCAACTGTAAAATTCCAGAAGGATTCCCCTTTCTGAGTGACTATTACATTTTAGATCCATGTTGCCATACTCATCTATTATTGGGGACAACCATTCGCTAAGCCACCCTCACTTCATAACAGCATTTAATCCGTAGTTAATTCTTATTTCTCCAAATTTTACCTCAGAAACTGCAACCAATCCAGAACTGATCCTTGCTTCCATTAGATGTTCCCTAGAATCCTTCAAGCAGGAACCCAGCCCTTACAAAGCATGCTTTCTCCTCCCTCTTGTTAAAAGCTGAATTCCATGGTTCTTCTGCAGTACCTTCCCTTGCTGCATCAAGTCATTAAATCTGATTTTATCGGACTACAGGTTTGTTCCTCCTCGTCTTTGGCCAATTAGAGTGTAACATGATTTACTGACACATCCCCGTTATCACTAACCTCTTTTCTGAACATAACATTAGTATCATATTCTAACTGGATCTGATCACTTCTTCACCTGAAGCCCTCCTCAAAGTAATAGCTATATATTTTTTTCATGTATCTTATGCCACTGGGCCTACAGATGGACTATATGTCCTCTTGGCTGATTTCAGATCATTCTTCTCCTTACGAACTTTCACTTTTAAATCTTATTTCATCAGATTATATTACTGCCCTCACCCTTCCTTGTGGTAATCATCTATTGCCCTCATCTGCCTCACCCCTACTCTGCTATCTTCTATTCCCTGAAATGTTTAGCTCTTGGCTTATTGGCACTCTTTACCACAATATGGTTGTTTTAATTCTTAGTGACTTCAGTATCTGTGTAGATGATACTTCCAATACCCTGGTTCCTCAGTCCTTGATTTTTCTCCTCTTTGTTGACTTTTGTCTTTAGCCCTGCCTATATCATTCACTCCCATGGTCATGTTTTTGATGCTGTCAATACATATAATTTAATTCCTCCATCATCTCAATTTCAGCTCCCTGAATACCAGCTCCTACTTTTTTCTCATGCTCTTGACTATCTCAGCTCCAATAATTTTTCAGTCCTACTGGGTATAATTCTACCAGCATTTTAGTGCCTGTAACCTCTGTGCCTTCAGTTCCCTCATTTTTGTCTTAAATCACATCCTTTATCATTCTAATAACATCTTATTAGATCATAAAAATCATGTTTAATCCAACTCTCCCCCTGCTCTATGTCTGCATGACTGAACATGACTGAAGAAGAACATAAAACCATGCTGTTTGATTTCATTTTATTTTATGATTTTTGCTTGACAAATTGCATTTTGTATTGTGACAGAACATATTTAACATAAAATTTACTATTTTAACCATTTTGAAGTATACAATTCTTTGGGATTAAGTGCATTTACACTGTTATATAACCACCACCACCATCCATCACCAGACCTTCTTCATCTTCCCAAACAAGAATCCGTATCCATTAAACAATGGCTCTTCACTCCTCAACTCCCCAACCTACTGGCAACCGCCATTCTACTTTCTGTTTCTATGAATTTGACTATTCTAGGTACCTCAGGTAAGGACAATCATACGATATTTGTCCTTTTGTGGCTGGCTTATTTTGCTTAGCATGAAGTCTTCAAGGTTTGCCCATGTTGTAGCATTGTGTGGAATTGTGTTCTTTTTTAGGGCTGTAGTATATATCATTTTTTATTTATCCATTCATGATTTCTTCCTAAATTTGTTATCACTTATCGCCTTTGAGACTCAATTCTGCCAAATTGTCTTACTCCTTTTCCACATTTATTTTATTCTGTCTCCTAGACTGTTATTTCATATCTTATTCTACTTTTTCAAATCCAAAAGACTTTACTTTTAGATATTGATTTTGCTTTTTTATATTACTGAGAAATTAGAAGCATTCAAGAAAAAATGTCTGTAAGATTCCAGTGCCATATCTACCAATGAGCCTTAGCACTGACATACACTGTTTTCCCACCTTTCATTACCATCTATTTTGCACCAGCTTACTTTTCCTTTTTATAACTACTCAAGGTCATTGCTATAACAGTTGTCCTCTCTTTTGCCTACATCATCAGGTTTCCTTTTTAAAAATTTTTAATCTTTTTCCTGTTTTATGTATTTGACATTTAGCACTGTCTAGCTTTAAGGTGTACAGCATAATGACTTGATTTACGTATATTATAAAGTTGTCCCCCACAGACAGTTTGGTTGACATGCATCATCTTAAATAGATACAATTTTTTTTTTTCCTTTGAGATGAGAACGGTCAGGATTTACTTTTTTTTTTTTTTAAGATTTTACTTTTTTATTTTAGAGCAAGGGGGAAAGTATAGGGTGGAAGGGCAGAGGGAAAGGAAGGGAGAGAATCTTTAGCAGGCTCCACGCCCAGTGTGAACCCCACACAGAGCTTGATCTCACCACCCTTAGATTATGACCTGAATCAAAATCAAGAATCAGATGCTTAACCAAGTGAGCCACCCAGACACTCCCAGGATTTGCTTTCTTAATAACTTCCAAATATACCATCCAGCAGTGTTACCTACAAGTCATCATGTACATTATATGGAAGGGGAGGTATTTTCTTTTTTTTTCAGTTGAAAAATTGTGAACAGGCCCATTCAGGAAGACCTACTACCAAGTCACCATGAAGTCTAAGAATTACAGTTCTGAATTATTAATTGATCTAAAGCATATGCCTTCAATACATTTTTTTTCCAAATTTTTATTTAAATTCTAGTTAGTTAACATATTGTGTAATATTGGTTTCAGGAGTAGAGTTTAGTGTTTCATCACTTACATACAACACCCTGTGCTCATCACAAGTGCCCTCTTTAATAGCCATCACCCATTTAGCTCATCCCCACACCCACCTTCCTCCATCAACCCTCACCTCATTCTCTGTCCTTAAGAGTCTTATGGTTTGCTCCCTGTCTCTCCTCTTTTTTTTTTCCCCTTCTCACACGTCCATCTCTTTTGTTTCCTAAATTCTACATATGAGTGAAATTGTATGGTTTTTGTCTTTCTCTGACTCATTTCACTTAGCATAATACACTGTAGCTCCATCAATGTTAACGCACATGCCAAGATTTCATTCTTTTTGACGGTTGAGTAATATTCCATTGCATATATTTATACACCACATCTTCGTTAGCCGTTCACCAGTTGATGGATGCTTGGGCCCTTTCCATAGTTTGGCTGTTGTTGTTAGTGCTGCTATAAACATTGAGATGTTTTCCATCAGCATACAATGTGCTGGAACTTCTCTCATCTTAAAAACAACAAAACTCTTCCTAATTTATTTTCTTCCTATCACCACTAGTTTTTCTCCTTAACTTTGCTATGAAGCCTCTGGAAAACATTCTCTATACTTTCTGCCTCAATTTCTTTTCTTAAGTTAGTTCTAGTCTATCTTTTGCTCTACCACTCTAGTGAAACATCTTTTATCAAGGTCACTAATGGCTTCCAAATTGTTAAATACAATCCAAATCTCAGTCCTCATGTTACTTGATACTTCTAAAATATTTAATACCACTGATCTTTTCCTTTGCTCTGATGCATTTTTCTTGCTTGGCTTTCAGACAACTACTGTTCTTAACTTTTCTCCTATCCCACTGACCTTTTCTTATTAGTCTTCTTTGCTGCTTTCCTCCCCCATTTCCTCCCCCTCCCCCCGCCCCATTTCTCTGATTTTTAAATGATAGAGGGCCTGGGTCCTAGTCCCTGATGCTCTTTGAATTTCTATATACTCCCAAATCTAAATGATACTTCAAGATCTTAATGAGCCTTATATAACTATAATCTGACCACTTTACATAGTTTCTTCCTTTGCTTCCTAAATGTCTTTACTTAAATAATACTTTCTCAGGTTAGATCACATTGGACCCTCACACCCAATCACAGCAGTTTCTATTCTTTTTTCCTGTTAGCCTTTATTACTATTTAGCAAACTGTAATTTTTAGTTATGTACCTTTTGTATTGCCCATGAGAGCAAAGATTTTAATTTGTTTTGCTTTGTATCATAAACAAATACTATTGTATACCCCCCCAATGCTTAAAACAATGCCTGACACATAGTTGGAGTTTAGTTAATATTTACTGGATGAATGAATGAAAAATTGGTACTGAGAATTAGGAAATGTAAGATATTTAGAGCCGTGTGTACAAGAGAAAACAGGTCCTTGGTTATTATCTCCATGGTTTCCCTGTGAGTAATATTTTAGTTTTATGAAGTAGCAGCTTAATGACAAAAATAACAACTGAGTACTTATTATGTGCAGAAGCCATCCCACATGCTTTTTTCACTTCTTATTTAAGCCATACAATCATAAGAAATAGGTATCATTACCTCTGTTTTATAAATGAGGCTAAGCAACTTGTTCAGAATCACCTTGCTAGTAAGTGATTATGTTGGGATTCAAGATCATTTCATCTAACTCCAAAGTTCAATTTTTCTCCCACTATAATACATGGTTTACTTTTTGGCTCTTCGCTGGTGTTTTGGTTAATGGGGTATTAATGTAAGCAATAAAGTAGTCAGAAAAACTGAATGATACGCCATTAAACCATTTGAGTTTATCATTTTCTTTATTATGCAGACTTAAGTATAATGCAGTTTTAATACCTTCTGTATTTGTGGGAGATCTGAATAGTCAAAATGTAGGGCAAGCATTGTTTTCATTTTTAATTGAAAATTAAAGGTTGCCCTGTATCAAAATCTGCATGCATGTAATAATAGAAATAGATATGCTTGATGTTTGTTAGTGTAATATTTGGTTATTAAAAATGGAATTTTATTTGGTTTGACTATTTCTTTTGCATTTAAGAGTCAATAAAAAAGCTCTCCTGCAGCTAATTTAAAAATAACAACAAATTCTCATGGATGTAATGCAAGTATCTGCTGTGAGGCAAAGCCTGCTTCATTTTATTTATTTATTTCTGCGTTCATTACATTGATTACACTGTAATGGGATTCAGGGACCCTAATAATGGAAGAGAAAATTAGATAGGTGCATGTGAGAGAAAATTAGTCAGCTAGTTGTCCTACATTTGGACATGACATTGTGATTTTTGTTTTGAGTTTTGTAAATCATTCATTTTGGGACCATAATAAGCAACAAAGATATCATTCAATTTTCCAAATGTAATTTGGAGCAATTTTTTTCTTTTGATACATTTTTGATTATGGGATAAAATGTATTGATAAATTAATCTTTCATATATAAATCAAAATAGATAAAAAATGTTCATTGTCAATTATATATACTTGAGTAACTGAATGGTTTAGGCATTAAAAGAACTGATTCCTAGCTCCAACGTTTACATTTTCTTAATCTCTGTGCCTTGACTTCCTCCTCTGAAAACTCAGCATATCCCGAATCCTATTTATTTTATGGATATATTGAAACTTTCATCAGGTAATTTATGAAAAATTACTTTGTAAGTTGGAGTTCCTATGTAAAAGTAAAATGAAAGTAGTTTTATTACTATCCTTTGGCATTAAGGGATTATTAAATTTTTTATCAATTTGGGGCATCTGGGTGGTTCCATCAGTTAAGCACCCAACTCTTGCTTTCATCTCAGGTCATGATCTCATGGCTCATGGGATCAAGCTCCAGTTTGGGCTGCATGCTCAGCAGGGAGTCTGCTTGAAGATTCTCTCTGTCTCTGCCCCTCCCCAACCCCACAGGTGCATGCTCATGCACACACAGTCTCTCTCTCTGAAGTAAATAAATCCTGAAAAAATAAAGTTTTTTCAACTTTATATTTTCTCCAAAATTGATGTAACATTCACCCTTCAAAATTGTTTGTTAGTTAATGAAGAATTTCCTGGAGTATTAAGTAAACCCTTTGTGGATTTACCATACTGGTAAGGAATTAACATCCTAAAACTTACTCAGATTATATTTTCTTTCTCATGTTCCTTTTTCTGTTACTAAAATAATTAATGTTGATATTTAAATTGTTTCTATTTTTTGTGGTTATAAATAAGGCTGTAATGCATTTTTTGAGTGCATATGCCTTCCAGTATCTGTATAATTTAATCCTGACTTTTCTGGTTGACATGGTATGCAGTTTACAAGAGATTCTGCCTAGACACTATCTGGACTCAAATGGAAGAAACTTTTGTTAGCCTCTCCCCAGTTCTATTTTATTTTATTTTACTATTTTATTTTATTTTATTTCTCTGAGAGAGAGAGAGAGAGAGAGAAACTACATAGGAGGAGGAGCAGAGAGAGGGAGAAAGAGAGAATCTCAAGCAGACTCCCCACTGAGCACAGAGCCTGATGTGAGACTCAGTATCATGGCCCTGAGATCATGACCTGAGCTGAAATTGAGTCTGCTACCTAACCAACTGAGCCACCCCGGTGCTGCCAATTCTTCATTTTAAATCTGTAATTTTAAATCTACAAGATGATCATCTGAACATTGTATGCTACAATATATGTTAAGTATTGAATCATAACTTTTTTGTCAAAAAAGAAAAATAAAAAATAAGACTTTTTGTTATTGATTTCTAGTTTCATTCTATTGCGGTCAGAGAACATACTTTGTATAACCTGTGTCCTTGGTTTTATGGCCCAGGATATGGTCCATCTTAGAAAATGTTCTGTTTGCACTTAAAAAGAATGTATATTCTGCCTTTTGTTAGGTAGAGTGTTTTATCGATGTCAACTAGATCAAGTTGGTTGTTAGTGTTATTCAAGTTTTCTATATCTGTATTAGTTTGCTAGGGCTTCTGTAATGAAATACCACAAACTGAATATTCAAGGGTCTGAGGTCAACATATGGGCAGAGCCATTCTTCTTCTGAAGGTATTAGGAAAAAGATTTATCCCAAGCCTCTCTTCTAGCTTCTGGTATTTTCCTGACTTGAGGTAGCATAACTCTAAAATTCACATAATATGTTTGTCTCTGTGTCCAAATTTCCTTTTTTTATGATCCAATCCAATCATAATGGACTGGGGACCTATGATACACTGATAAGACCTTGTCGTAATTTAGCTAACTACCTCTGTAATGTTCTATTTCCAAATAAGGTCATATTCTGAGATATGGAGGGTTAGGACTTCAACATCTGAATTTTTGAGGGGACAAAATTTAACCCTTAATAATATCTTTACTGATTTTTTTTTTTTTAAGATTTTATTTATTTATTTGACACAGAGAGAGATCAGAAGTAGGCGGAGAGGCAGGCAGAAAGAGAGGAGGAAGCAGGCTCCCTGCTGAGCAGAGAGCCCGATGCGGGGCTCGATCCCGGGACCCCGAGACCATGACCCGAGCCGAAGGCAGCGGCTTAACCCACTGAGCCACCCAGGCGCCCCTATCTTTACTGATTTTTGGTTTACTTTCCTATATATAATTGAAACAGGTATTAAAATCTCCAACTCTCTGTATTTGTCTATCTTTGTATTTCCTTATAGTTCTATCAGATTTTCTTTATGTATTTTCAAGTTCTATTATTAGGTACATAAGCTCTTACAACTGTTAAGTTCTCTTGATGAATTAACTCCTTTATCATTATAAAATAACCTCCTTCCTTCTTGGTAAATATATAATATTTTTTGTTTTGATATTGATTTTGTCAAATATTAATATAGACACTCAAGCTTTCTTTTGATTTGAGTTTATCTGTATTCATGTTTATTTGTATATCTTATTAGTCATCTTTGCTGTTTTTTAATCTCTATCTCATTTCTCTGTTTGAATTTATGAACTATGGATTCTTAGAAATGTCTTGACACATAGGCCATGTGAAGATTTGAAACAAAATGTTTAATAACTTAAATGCTCCTCACTGTTTGAAGAGACCTCAGTAGATGAAGAGGTCTCATTATTTTCTATTATTTTCAGCCAGCAACATGCACATGATGCTTCGAAAAGATCTTGGGGAACCGTGCAAGATGTCCGAGTTATCTCCCTGCTTTGACTGTGGCTCTTAATTTTGGGTATCCTTGAAATTATTAGTAAAGTTTGATAGTCATTAAGAACTCTAATTTGTGGGAATCTGATCCTTTCGACAATCAGATCCTTTTGTTGGCTCATATGCTTAAACATTTAGATGCACATCTGTCAAAAAAAAGAATTTTAAATTTTCTAAAACATTTTGATTTTTTCAAAAAGATTTCATTTATTTATTTGACAGACAGAGATTACAAGTAGGCAGAGAGGCAGGCAGAGAGAGAGAGGAGGATGCAGGTTCCCCGCTGAGCAGAGAGCCCATTGCAGGGCTTGATCCCAGGACCCTGAGATCATGACCCAAGGTGAAGGCAGAGGCTTTAACCCACTGAGCCACCCAGGCTCCCCTAAAACATTTTGATTTTTAAGGTCCCATGGGGAGTATCTGAGGTATATGGCTTGAGGGATAGTAGGGAAATAAGCTTTCCAATTAAAGATTTATTACTCTCTTCAGATTTAAAACAGATGAATAGCAACTTTAAAACTGGCAATAGTTATCCCAAAGTTCTTATCCCTAGTAAATCTGTTACTGTTTTCCCCTCTTCTATATTCTAACATGGGTTCTACAGGTAGAAGGAAGTTTACTTGAACTTACTGAGAAGAGGGATGATTTGTGTAAATGAGGGTCCCCTGCTATTAGCTGAGTTCCCTCCTGTCTTCCCTGGTCAGCATGTGCTTGCTGGCATATGCTGCTGTGTTTTGAGCTGGTGAGACTCATCTTCTGATCTCTCTGCAAGACCAATGGATAGGGGAATGTCTCTCTCAGTCTGTAGACTAGGCATCATCTTGAAATCTGCTCTTCCTGTAGGTTCACTGAGACCTAGTCATATCTCCCCTCAAACCCCAAGACCTTGAATCACTCATCCCTCACCATAATGGCCTTATGTCAGACCCACTGGCTTCAGACTATGTGTGAATGCTTAGATATTTTTTGTAACCCATGGACTCAAAGGAATCATGTGGACAAAGGAGAGGTATGCTTCCTCCTACCCTCTTTGGCTGAAATGTTCTCCACACAATTTCTAATTTTTTGCAGCTGTTTCATATTGTGGTAGATGATTTTCCTCTAGAATCTCTAGGGGTGAGTGAGGCAAAAGCCTATAGAATTTCAGCTTTACCCAGTCTTATGCTTTGATGTCACTGACTCTTGCTAATAGGGGGAATAATAAAGAGCTTGACATCCAACCTTTTTGCTCTACTCTAGGTACTTGCTATCCCTTTTAGCTTATCTCTTGCAATCTTCTTTCCTCTGTTGAAGGAGTTTCTCTATAACATAAACATTTACTTTCTATTTCATGACCTTCTTTGAACCCATCTTCTGCTTCCTGATGCAGTAAATCTCAAACTAATACTTAATGTCTGAGCACTGTAGGAGGACATGATTTATGGGATCATAATCATATATTGGTTTGAGATTTCCGAAGTTATTGTCCCCAGTTTGCAAATCAAACCTACAACAAATGAAGGAAGCAGATCAGAGAGTGTTCAGATTTTATTAAGAAGATTTCCAGGGGTGTTGGAACTAGATGAAGTTGTAGGGATGAATTGCCATTTATTTAAAAAAATTGTCTGCAAGGGGAGCTAGATGTTGGTGCAAAGCATAGTATAATTAAATGAGGTATGAGGGTCCTGCTGACTCCTTCAATACACAGGACACTTATCATAGCTTATTTCATATAATGCTTTTCATTAACTTTGTAAGTTAGATTTTTTAAAACATAAACACTCCTTTATCTGTAAAGAGCTGGTAAAGAAAGTTACAGCCAAGTGTGACAGGGACAGAATATGAACTCAGAAATCCCTGTTTTGTGAATCCCAAACCTGTGTCTATCTATCATATCATTCTATAGGTGCTGTAAAAAACCTGAGGCTCATGTCTGCAGAACTATAGACAGTCTGTAATCTACCCCATAACACCCATGAAAGGAATAAACAGGCTATTGTGTTCTATGTGATTTTTTCCCATTTAAGTAAAGCCTGTACACACCTATTTTTCTGATTAAACTCTTATAGATATACACATTGGTAGGGAGACTATTCCCGAGTGTTGCATAGCTGTAGGGAAAAAACCCTGACAACTGATAAGTGAAACAAAGTTTAGGATTTGTAAAGGAGGTAACTATAAATGTACATTAGTGTTTGGGGAGAAACAAAGTGAAACATTTTTAGTAAAGGATATCATAGATGCTTAAAAATATGTTGCTATAAAAAACTTAAATTGGGCTCAACAGTTCTTGAGACTTTGATCTAAATCAAAAGGTTTTTGGACAGCTTATGGATTTTTTCTTCCCTGAAACTGTTGGAAATCATAGATTTGAAAAGGAATTTCACACAGATATGATTATCACAGCAGTGATAAGCTGTTATCTCTACAGAACAGAAGGAGTCAAGTCAGTGTTTTGTGGGACAAGGTTCCTTAGCCATGGAGATACCGGAGGCTGGTGTGGCAAAGCCAGCTGAAAACATGGGATATTATGCATGTTAAAGGAATCCCAATGAAGTTTCACCAAAAGAAACTTCACCAAGTCACTTAAATATAAATAAGGTGCTTTCATATTGAATGGCTTGGAAATGGGAACTTTTGCTCTTTCTCCATGAATTTTAATTTAACAAGAATGTATAGCCATATGAGCTAAAATGTTATCATCTGAAGCCATAATCTCCACATTTTCCAAATTGCACCCCTTATTAGTAAAATATTTTAAAGCACACTTCTCCAAATTATATTCCTTTTATTTATTTAAAAATTTTGGCATTAATATATATTATAAAAGCACACAAATGGAAATTTAAAGCACCAGTAAAATGAAATAATAACATAAACATTTTTAAAAAGTTTTTGCTTTTACTTAAAATACAATATTTTTAATACAAATAAGATTAAGTGTATTTCATTCTTTTTGAAATAGGTGGTTGAACATTTTTGTGATCCAGTTTTTTGAAGGTATTATTCTAAGGCCATAAAACATGGAGGAGATCTAATGCCATAGCTAGATTTCTGTGGATTCTCAAGTGAGTTCAGAGTTTTATCATCACTTTGGCTTTAAATTGTTATTCTTGTTGGGTGTCATTTACAGATCTGACCTCTAAACTGCTTTGTGCTCAATGCAGAGAATCAGTAACTTTCTTTTTCACAAACTGCATTGGGATGTTTAATATCTCTGTTCTTAAATGTTATCGGTTCTCTTAATATCAAGACTTTCTCATGGACCAACTTTGCCCATGGGCTTGGGCCTCTTACAAGTGGATTCTGCTTCCTCTCAAATCCTTCTCTGTTGTTACTCTTACTCAGCTCCTTCCATATCCAATTATATTTCATATAATTTATATAATTTCATGTAATAATTATATATATATATATATTTGTTTATATATCACAAACCACTAGTCACAATAAAGAATTTACAGAGACTTTAAATGTCTTCCTTTCCTTTCTTCCTCCATCATCCCTCTATAGAAGGAAGGGAAGAGGACCTAGATTCAGTTTACACTCTGAATGATGCAGTTGTCTTCAGAAAACAGAAGTGGTTAAAAATAGTTTTGTTTTTAACTGAGCTGAAATTCACATAACATAAAATTATCCCTTTTAAAGTATACAATGTGGTAGCACTTAGTACATTCATAATGCTGCACAACTACCACTTCTGTCTAGCTCAAAAACATTTTCCTTAGCTCAGATGCAACCTCATTTCCATTAAATAGTCATTCTCTATTTCCTCTTGTCCCAGCCCCTGGCAGCAACGTCATAGAACATATGACCTTCTGTGATTTGTTTCACTTAGTACAACATTTGCGAGATTCATCCTTGTTGTAGCATGTATCAGCACTTTATAATGGTTGAGTAATATTCCCTTTCTTATACATACCATATCTGTTTATCCATTCATCTGTTAATGGACATTTGGGTTGTTTCTACCTTTTGGCTGTTGTGACTAGTGCTACTTTAAGTACTACTTTAAGTACTTTGTGTACAAGCATTTGGTATAATTTTGGTTTTAAATAAAATTTCTCATTCCTTAATACTATTTTCTCTTTTGTATGCTTAATCAATTTCTACAGTGATCTGACATCTATTGGGGTACTTGAATTTTATACTGATCACTACTTTGGCTTTCCATTCACACCCCTATTGTACCTGCTGGGGAGCTTCTGTTTTAACTCTTTTCCTCAAGAGGGCGTAGAGACTAGATTTGGCCAATGCTTTGGTTCTGGATCACCTTGCAGCTCACTGTGTAAGTGGGAAAGAATGTTGAGTCCCTGCCTGAAGACATGCAATATGAAGCTGAGGCAAGAGTGATCATTTGAAGGGAAGACCCAGGAGTATTGGACCTTGGAAGCTGAAGGAAACAGGGGCAGTAGTTTAAAGCCAGGTTCTAGGATTCAGTGGACATGATTTAAGACAAAGACACATTTCTGTCCCATTCCTATGTTCTTTCAGTACGTATGTCTCATATTTTTGGACTTGCTTTGTCTTTTGGAGGTTAAATGTAACCTCAGCCATCAGCTAGAGGCTAGGCATTACTTCTTCTTATACCATAAATCAGAATCAAAAGACTGCTGTCATCACTTTTGTTAGTAATCAGTTGTATTGATAAAAAGTTGACTTAAACTTTGTTACTTTTCATCTAAGGCTTCTGTGCTACATTGGAAGCATGCAGGAATAACAAGTGAGAAGCAATTGTAAGGAGAAAGCATTATTAACACTCAGTTACAACTTCTGAGCCATGAGTTAACTGCTTGTCTACAAATCTATGTGTATGTGGTTTTTTTTTCCCAGCTAGTCAATTCCTCCTAAATCTTCAAGCAATTGTATAATCAATGTGGCTGCTTAAACACTTAAGGCAGATGGAGTCAATAAAATTTCCTAAAGAAATTGGAATTAACTCTGTGTTGCCTTTTATTCTGTGGGAAAAGAGATCATGTTTATTGTCCATTTGACAGGTTTTTATTTGCAGGTTTACTTGAGGGAGTCAAAATTAAAGCAAATAAATGTTAGAGGGAGAATATTGCTTATAGTGAAGACTAAGAATATTATATGGATTTTTTATTGTTAACATTTTTATTTTTTCTAGTTTTATTGAAGCATAATCAACATAAAATTATATATATATAAAATATGTATGTGATAGTTGAACAAGCATATACATTGTGAAATGATTACCACACAAATTAATTCATACATTCATCATCTTATATTATTACCTTTTGTGTGTGTGTATGTGTGTGTTGAGAATAGTTAAAATCTATTATCTACTAGATTTCATGTATCCAATGCATTATTGTTAACTGTAGCCACTATACTGTACATTAGATTCCCAGAATTTATTCATTTTATAACAGAAAATTTATGCCCTTTGATCAACATCATCCCAACATCTATCCTGTATCCCCTGGTAACCACCATTCTACTTTTTAGTTCTGAGTTCAACTTTTTAGATGACACATATAAGTGACATCAAATATATTTGTCTTTCTATGTCTAGATTGTTTACTTAGCATGATGTCCAATCCATGTTGTTGTAAATAGCCGGATTTCCTTCTTTCTCGTAGCTGAATAATATATAAATACATATATGTATGTATGTTATATACATATATACCACACCTTCTTTATCCATTAAAATGTTTGGTGGACACTTAGGTTGTTTCCAGGTCTTGGCTATTGTGAGAAATGCTGCAATGAGCATAGGAGTGCAGATAACTCTTCAAAATACTGGTTTCTTTTGGATATATGCCCAGAAGTGGGATTGCTGGATCATATGGTAGTTCTATTTTTAAATTTTTTAAGAACCTCCTAAATTTTGAAAAACCTGATACAGCCATTTATCAGTTTACATTCCTACCAACGGTGTACAAGGTTTCCCTCTTCTCCTCGACAATACTTTTATCTCTTTGTCTTTCTCATACAAGCATTCCTAACAGATATGAGGTGATATTTCATTGTGGTTTTGATTTGCATTTCCCAGATTAGTCATGTTGAGCGTGTTAGTTGTCTACATATGTATGAGTCTGTTTCTGGGCTCTGTTTTCTATTCCATGGGTCTCTTGATCTGTTTTTATGCAAGTACCATACTGTTTTGATTATTATAGCTTTATAGTGTAGTTTGAGATAATTAAATGTGATGCCTTCGGGTCTTTTCTTCTCTCTCAAGATGGCTTTGGCTATTTGGGGTCTTTTGTGGTTCCTGTAAACTTTAGAATTGTTTTTGCTATTTCTATGAAAAAATGCCATTGGAATTTTGATAAGGATCGCATTGAATCTGTACATTGGTTTGGTTAGTAAGAACATTTTTACAATATTAATTTTTCTAATTCAAGAACATAGGATATTTTTCCATATATTTATGTCTTCTCATTTTTTCTGTCATCAGTGTCTTATAGTTTTCAGTGTACAAGCCTTTCTTTTCCTTGGTTAAATTTATTCCTAAGTATTTTGTTCTTTCTGATGCTATTGTAAATGGAATTGTTTTCTTAATTTCTTCTTCAGGAAATTTGTTGTTAGTGTATAGAGATGCCACTGATTTTCTAGTGGTTGGTTTTGTATCCTATGACATTACTGAATTTGACTATTATTCTGTGTATTTTGAAGGGCAAACTTTTTAATTTGAATAAACCCTGACTTCTCGATTTTTTTCCTTTTATGGACTATACGTATTTTTGTTGTGTTTTAAAGATCTTTGCCTAACCCAAGGTCACAATTTTCCCCTATGCTTTCCTCTAAAGATTTTATGACTTTCATTTACATTTAGGCCTATGATCCATTTTAATTTAGGCTTCCAATACATTTTGATACCAATTATAATAGAAGACATTGGATATACTAGTTATAATAGTTGTTTGTTTGTAAGAAGCATGAACTTACTTAAGTGTTTCAAGTAAAAGTAAATTTATTGAATGAATACTGGGAAATCTGATGGAGGCTAATTTTAGAAGTATAATAGGGTCTCATGAGAATTGGAGTCATTAAGCATCTTCTCTCTCTTGTTCTTCTTTCTTATTTGTCGACATAAACTCAGGTTTGTACCTTGGCCAAAATGTCCCTTTTCTTCAACACTTGAGAAACCCAGGTCTGTTGGAAGCATTTGCCATGGACTACTCATATGTTTTCTCTGTTTTCTACCTTTATGTCACCTTCTTGGCTTCCAGATTGTTGGTTTACTATTCATTTTTGTATGAGTGTGCTTTTGCTTCATATACTTTCCTGATGTCAGTAGATGTGAACCTTACTTAAAATAATTCCTTTTCTAGCTTGTTCCCATTGTTTTGCATGGGCTGTTACCAGGTTTCTCATTACTATTAGGTGAAAATAATCCAGATGTTTGACAGTTTTTTAGGATCATGAATCTTAAACTTGCCTAAATGGTTAAAGTGTTATCCTTGGGGTGCCTGGATGGCTCAGTGGGTTAAAGTCTCTGCCTTCAGCTCAGGTCATGATCTCAGGGTCCTGAGATCGAGCGCCTCATTGGGTTCCCTGCTCACTGGGGAACCTGCTTCCCTTCCTCTCTCTCTGCCTGCCTCTTTGGCTACTTGTGATCTCTGTCAAATAAATAAATAAAAATCTTTAAAAAAAAGTGATATCCTTTATTGCATTACCATTTAAAAAGAATTAATGTGACAATAAAAGAAGGACTCTTTCTTATTTTGCAGATCAACTGAAGTTTTTATCTTCATTCAGGAAATAGAATCTGGATGACCTTTATTATAACATGTTATATAGTGACTATAATACTGACTAGAGAATAGTTGAGGCATTAGGTGACATATTTCTATTGCAAATGCTAAATTCTGACCTCCATCCCATTCTAAGCCATTAATTGGGAACTTGTGAAATTTTAATTGAAAACTTTCTACAAGCTTCCATAAAGGGGTAGTCCTCTTCCGTTTCCTTCTACATCTGTGTTACACATCTCACTCTGCTTTGTGCCCCAGGAAGCTGTTATGTGGGCTATATAAATAGTTCTCTAGATCTCTGGATTTTGTTTGGGTTTGGCAAATTGGAAGTCCTAATAAAAATGAGTAACTGTCTTTTTTTCTTTTTCTCCACACAGAAAGAAAAGTATGATTTGAACCTCTGATCTTTTCTTGTGAAATTTGTTGGTGCATGTGATCTGGATGGTTGGTGCAAAGCTGCTTTTGTAAAGAAGTATCAGTCATCAGGAGTGCTACTGGCCTTTCCCAATAGACAATGTTTTTCTTGCTATTCCTTCTTTTCCTCTTTATCCTCACTTTTTCCTTTTTATTTTTGAAGTTGTGCCATACTGTGTACATAGAATTTTCTATGCCAAAGTGATGGTCAACTAAATCCTTAAGTGTCAAGATGTGTCAAGAAGTACAATTATGACTTTTGGAAACTTTGGTCAGATCAAGGATTTAAAAAAGACGTCAAGGGGGTGCCTGGGTAGTTCAGTCAGTTAAACGTCTGCCTTCAGCTCAGGTCATGATCCTAGAGTCCTAGAATCAAGTCCCCCATCAGGCTCCCTACTCAGTGGAGAGCCTGCCTCTCCCTCTCCCTCTGCTGCTCTCCCTGCTTGTGTTCTCTCTCCCTCTCTGTCAAATAAATAAATAAATAAATAAATAAAATCTTTTTAAAAAAAAGGAAAAGGAAAGAAAAGAGGTCAAAGAGTTAGAAGGGCTTTATTAGAAAATTGTCTTGGTAGACTTCTGTTGTCATTCTGTGAATTCCTACCTACATCTCAGACAAAGGGATGCAAGAATTGAGGGGGCTCTCTTACTCATACCTGACAAGCTGATTTAGTCTTTGATTGCAAGAGGAAAGTCAGATTTTAGCCCACAGTTTAATAGAATAAAGGAACCATGAGTGTTTCCTGTGGATCAGAGGTAGATCCCATAGGACAGAGCATGCCAGAGATCTGGTTTTGGTTTTACCCAAAAGAGGGAGTGATGGGATTCCAATGGTGAGAGTCTGTGTACAGTGACATCAGACAACCAGGAGCAGACTCATGAAGGAACAGAATAATATATCATTAATGTTATAGAATTTGAAGTCAGAAGGGTCCAGGACAGGAGCTTCTGATGGGTTCAAAAAAGCATCCACAGGAGAAGGAATCAACTTGAAACATCTGCTGTGCATGTTGTGGTCTAGTATACAACACATTTAAAAGGTCCTATGGGCATACAATACTCTCTGTATTATATAAAGTTAGGAATAATGTTTTTCCCATTAAAAGTTTATTATTGAAGTATAGTTGACATATAATGTTATATGAGTTTCAGGTGTACAAAGTAATTCCACAATTCTACACATTACTCATATACTAACCATGATAGGTGTAATCACCATCCATTACTGTACATTTTATTCTTCTTAATTATAATTGATTTCCTTTATGACAGTTATTTTTACTTACTTGAATGAACATAAATAATTGGTTGTTGAAGACTGCCATTCAAATTTTGTTTCTTGTCTTTGCATCTGGTAGCTTTTGTTTTATAATTTAGTTTGATGCATGAATATTCAAAACTGCTATATCTTAATTACAAAAACTGTCATGATCCCAATAAATAATTGATAAAGGACATGGAAAGTTCATTTGTAAAAGAGAAAAAAGAAATGCAAAAATGTATATGTGAAAAATGTTAAATGTGAGTAATAAAACAGTAAATTACTGTGTTCATTGAAAAATATTCATTAACAAATTTTTTTTAAAGATTTTATTTATTTATTTGTTAGAAAGAGAGAGAGAGAAAGCATACAAGCAGGCAGAGAGGCAGGCAGAGGCGGAGAGAGAGGCAAGCTCCCTGCTGAGCTAGGAGCCCAATGCGGGACTCAATCCCAGGACTCCGGGATCAAGACCTGAGCCAAAGGCAGCGGCTTAACCCACTGAGCCACCCAGGCATCCCTCGTTAACAAATATTTATTGAATATCTATTATGTGTCAACCACTGAGTTGCCCAGTGGAGGCACACAACTAATATCAGATATGGTCCTTGTTCTTATTGTGCAGGTGGAGAATAATAGGTCATATTTTTATGTATTTTTATTTTGCCTAACAAATCAGCAAGTATAAAAATTATAATGCATAATGCTGATAAAGATGCATTGGTTAAGGTATTCTTACAAACTGGTGATCATAGTTTTTGGAAATTTGTCAATATAGGTCATACTTTTTAATCTAATTATTGTAATTATTGTATTTGTAGAGGTCTTTAGTAAGAAAATAATAAAGAAGTTAAAAACATGAATAACAATTTTTTTTTTTTAAAGATTTTATTTATTTATTTGACAGAGAGAGATCACAAGTAGACAGAGAGGCAGGCAGAGAGAGAGAGAGGGAAGCAGGCCCCCTGCTGAGCAGAGAGCCCGATGCGGGACTCGATCCCAGGACCCTGAGATCATGACCTGAGCCAAAGGCAGTGGCTTAACCCACTGAGCCACCCAGGCGCCCCATGAATAACAATTTTTAATAGCACAATTTATCTTAGCAAAATTATATAACTCAAATGTTCAGCTAATAGTCGGAGGTTATGTTATGGAATGCTTATGATAAATTGCTAAGTAAAAAGTAGATTATGAAATTTTCTGTATTATTTCCACTGTGTAATACATCTATTAAAAAGATACAAAGACAATACATTAAAATGATAATAGAAAATTAAACAAGAAGATCTCCTTATGGTTTGGGTACAAGCAAACAGACTCACCTTCACCTCCTAAACACATCTTGGTGAGATTTCAGCTACGAGGACATTGATCGAAGCTTGGTGAACATTTCATTCTGATGAGGGTGGCAAGTAATCCCAAGACACTTTCCTTTGGAGGTCGATGTCTATAACAGCTGCTGTTCTTTTTCTAGGTTGAAATAATTTTTCCTGTGTTCCAGCTACAGAATTTGGGTTTGTTCTTCATTTACTCACTTTAGAAACTCTGGCAGACTTCATTTAGCTGTTTGGATCACTGGAGAATCATATGATATATAGGTTATATGAGAGTAAATTGACAGGTTAAACAAATATGACACCAACTTATACTGTATATTAAAATAGAAATTAAACCTGCAATTTTAGCTAATGTAAAATCTAGAAATTGCTTTGAAGATCTTTCAAAAAGCTAGACAGTACTGTGGAAGGTACAATTGCTATACTGTAGAGATAATTATTAGAATAAACTCCATTTATTGCTTTGTCAGCAAGAAAAATGCTAAAAAAATAACATGGTAATAGGACAAATGTATAACTTGGGAATGAGCATCTGAAACCAATGAATTTTGGTTTGATCAATGCCTTTTTCTTTTTTGCTGCTGTCTGGCTTTACTAGTCATTGAATATCACCAAAAGAAAGCCAAGAGAGGAGAAAGAAATGGAAGAAAGTTCGAATAAAGAGCAAATGCAAAAATGTATTCCTATTTATATATACCTGCTTTCATATAGAGGATATACAAAATATGCCTTTATGTGTTCGTGTCAAAATTTTTAAACTTTACAAACTTCCAAGTCCTCCTATCATGATTTTATGATACATATCTGAATATAATTAATGATGTCAAAGTAAATGTCTCTGGGGCCAAATAAATGTTTTACAAACTCTACTTATTGGCTTAGTCATTTTAAACAGTTTCAAAATAGCCCAAATCCTAGAACAAAGTAAGAATGACACATTTGTGGAGGTTTAGTTCAGTGTAATGTGACCAGAGGGTAATACTAAATCTCACCTTATGTGCTTACCATTGCCTTTATAAAACTGTGGCCTTAAGAGAACATCAGACATGGTAATGACTGAAAATAAGAATATGGTAAACTACTTCCAGAATCTGAAGTGTCAGACTGTTAAGAGTGAATGCATAATTGAGATTAGCCTGTTGATGATGCCATTCAAGAAAGTTTCAGACTGTGCCTCCAGAGGGGCTTGGGGTCGTTGGGGTGTAGCATCAAGAAAGTGTTGATAAGTGTGAGTGTAACTTGAGAGAATTGAAACCTCAATCAGTTGTACTCTACTCCAGTCAAAAGAGAATTATATATTAACAAACAGGGAGAGGGTTTGCCAAGAGCCTCAAAAGGAGGAGCTCAAGCTTTTGTTTATCTCTGTCTCGGGAAGGGAGAGTCCTTCCAACCACCCGAGAATTCTAACCTTGTACATCCTCCTCTACTAAAGGGTTGAGTACGTTGATCAACACAGCTCAGTGGCTTTTGAAGCAGTGAATCCTCTTACTCTGATTCTACAATTGTCAAGCAAAAATTTGTAGATTTTAACTACAGAATTTTTATCAGGGAGACAAATAACAGATCCTTTCTGTTCTGGCATCAAATAAGTTAATTGAATAATTCAGTAAATATTTATTGAGCATCTGTTGTATGTCTGGGTCTAAGGTCTAGTTTAGGATTTATCTCATTAGTGGTTATTTGTCATTATTAAAAACGTTATGACACAATGTTATATTTATTTGGACTCTACTTTTGTTTAGGCTCTAATTTTGTTTGGACTCTTATAATTTGATTAGCACGTTAGTCACACTGACTTGTGTTAATATGTAAGCATTGTCCAAAACTTAGTTTTTAGAGATGCAGGGAAGAATAAGATTCTTGACTATTGTAATGTCCCCCAAATGGTTATACAGAACACAGATATTATCTGAATGATTAGCTTGTCACCTTCAATGACATCTCTACCTTCTTTCTTCTAACCTGAAACAATATTTTCAGAAGCCGTGATGAGACAAGATTTCAAATGAAGTATGTCAAAAAGTGAAAATGATCTTCATAACATTATTCCTGAGTAAGGATAATGTAAGAGGGGATGTATTGATACTCAGATTCTTGCACAAATTAGAATAAATACAAGTAAATCACATTTTAAGTCATCTAATTTGGTCTATAAAATATATTATTTCTCCATTTAGAAAATCAAAGCACAAATATTAATTTAAAGGAGTTTCTTTAAAACAACTTTGTTTATAATGTCATATTTTGTTTGAAATACATTTTTTCTTAGCTAAATTTTTAAACTTAATTTTCTTTCCTTCCTTTTTTCTTTTCCTCCCTCCCTCCCTCCCTCCTTCCTTTCTTCCTTCCTCATAGCTCAGGTTATACGAACCTTCCCTATGATCATGCTAATCTCTGTCTATTCTGATCTACACTGTAATGCTATGTAATTTTGTTCAGCCTTAGTATTAACTGCAAATTCTTACACATACAAAGACTGCTCACTTGCTACATCCATACTAAGTTGTACATGAGGCTTTATTTTTTTTTCTGCACAGCTACAGTTAATAAAAACTATATGTACACCTCCACTTAATATACCTCGAAATGTTCCAGTGTACTTGGCTTTTTCTTCATTTATGTAGATAGTTTTTGTTAGATAAGTAACTTCCGTTCCGAAATCTGAGCTCAGAGGACTACAGTTACTCCTTTCTTTTTTTCTTTTTAAAGATTTTATTTATTTGAGAAAGAGAGAGAGGGAGAGGGAGCATAGGTTGGGGGGGTGGAGGCAGAGAGAGAGGGAGAAGCAAACTTCGCACTGAGTATGGAGCCCAGCTGGACTTGGGGCTTGATCCCAGGACCCAGGGATCATGACCTGAGTCAAAGGCAGATGCTTAACTGACTGAGCCACCCAGGTGCACCAGGATTACGCTTACTTCCTATATGTCATAATTAAACATCTCTTTGGTTTGCCCGTATCTGTAGGTTATAAGGGGTTCCTTTGAGGACAGGCAGTTTTCATTTTGAGTAACAGGAAAACACACACACACACACACACACACACACACACACAATGTAGGTGCAAATGTGTCTGAGTAGGTCTGTGTGTTTTTATATATTGCAACTTTTATATTTGTTAATGTTATGGATTCTCAGGTTATGAATGCAAATCATAAACAAAATAAAGTATCTGTGGAGTAGTAGCCCAGAGGTCTGATTCACTTCTTTTTGTTGTTGTTCACATATGTTTATGACAGCTTCTTCTCATTATGGCAAAAACGAACCAGTCCCCCAAAATTATGCCAAAAAATAAAGCAACAGTAAAAACAAAACAAAACAATGCTGCATATGTAGAATTGGGTACTTATCAATTAAATTATTGTATATAAAGCTAAAGACATGTTATCCAGGCATTAAACTGCTACTTACAAATAATTTTGCCTGTAAATTAAAAAAAATCAGTAAAAAATGTCTAGTGCTTTTTTAAAATGAAAAACAATTGCACTGTTTTTTTCCATTTTATCTCATTAATACAACATTCTATGCAATAGGTATTATCTCACCCATATTTAAAAGAGGAAAATAAATCACACAAAATAACTAGCTCAATGTCAGAATGATAGTATGTGACAAAGAAGAAATTAGTACCTAAATCTGTTTGACCTCTAAACAATGATATGGTATGCATTTCTAAAAGAGAAGAGATTCAATTTGCAAACCAACTTCAGTATTTTGGGGGGTCATTTTGTTATGCACAGTCAGACTCAGTGAAGATCCTGTCACTTTATTCCCAGCTGATTTATTCTTTGGATGAAAAGAAATCTTAGAACTGTCAGTATGCCAGTTTAGGGACAATTTTTAGACCAGAACATCCTAAGATATCCTATATTTCAGTTATTCTTTATGTGACCATCTTTTTTTTTTTAATGTTATGTTAGTCACCATACAGTACATCATTAGTTTTTGATGTAGTATTCAATAATTCATTATTCGCATACAGTCGGTGGCAACCATTATGATAGAAGACTAAACAAAGTAAGATTGTCATATGTATACAAGGATGAAGCAGGATATGAAAAATTAATTTCCAGAGGTTGCAATAGGGTAATGTAGATGATTCAGTCTAACTGAGGGGACATAGGAGTGTCCTGAGTGGGAGTGTCACCATGGAGCAGTTCATAAAGTTCAGGAAAGTAATGGGGCATTCATTCATGTCACTTCTCCTGGCCAATCCAAGGACATTGATGGAAGGTACTCACCAGATAGTAGCTAGAACAGGTGTCTCTTTATCACAGGACAAGAGATGGATGGTTTAGACCTTGCTTGTACTTGCACAAATTTCCCTGGTGTGGAGACTGGATGGGACTGGAAATGTCTTTGCTAATTTTCTTCTTCCCACATACCTCCTCTCCCTTCCCCACCAGATTTAGTGGCTTGTCCTAGAACTTAAAAACCCATCCAACTCCCCTTTTCCCTCCTAGCCACATGACTCTCACCTGGCCTCCTGACTTTTCCTCACACTTTTGTCTGGAGAATATTATGACAAAAACACACCCATGCTGAACTTCCTTCAGTTGCTCTCTTTCAGACTCCAGGAGCTTTTTTTTTTCCTGTCAACAGAAACTCTCACTTTGCAAATCAAAGTCCTCACATGTGAAACTTGTTTGTGATAATGGCTTCAAAAGTTTATTTAGTGCATGCCTCTGATGGGTACTAAGAACAGAAGGACAGAGGAACAGAACTATAAACACTTTTTTTTTTTAAGGAAAGCAATATCTGTACATAATTATAAAATCAAATAATTTTACAAGTCTTATGATTAAATACCTTCATCCCTTGCTCTTTCCCTCATCACCCCCAAGTTTTTCTCTGTAGACACAAACATTTCAACATTTTCCGTTGGTTCTTTTGGCATTTGCCTCTATCATCCAAAAGAACATGCTTGGTTTTCAGTTTTATATATTGTGATAGGCAGATAATGGCCTCCAAATATATCTACTTCCTAATCTCCAGAAATCGTGAGCGTGTTGCGAGTGGCAAGGGACAGGTGAGGGAATTCCAATTACAGGTTCTAAGCAACTGGCCCTAGGATTAGGAGAGGAGTCTGGGTTATCCAGGTGGGGCTAATGTAATCACAGTTTCCTTTAAATGTGGAAGAGGGTCCTAGAGATTCTTCATTAGAGTGATGGGTTATGGGAAAGACGAACGCCTGTTCCTGGCTTTGAAGCTGGAGGAGTGCTTACCCACCCCCACCAACTCCCCAAGCTGGGAAATCCAAGAAAACTGGCTTTTCCCTCCAGCAAGAAACACTGATGTGCTTCACACCTTCAGTTTGATGTAGTGAGAGACCTGTTTTGGACCTCTGCACTCCAGAACTGTAAGTTACTAAGTTAATGTTTATTTAAACCACTGAATTTGTAGTCATTTTTCTTATTAGCAGTACGGAACCCGAACATGTTACCAGTGGACTTCATACAGCTAAAGGTAAAGATGTAATTTTCTTTTTGTTTTTCCCTTCTCAACTTTTCCGTCACAATATTGGTTATATTTAAATTCAGTGTGTATATTTTCAGGGCTTTTTCTTGATTTTCTAGGGCGAACTGTAGCCCATCTCCGACAAGTGCTCATTTTCCTCGGAGTGACTATGGCGGTTGGTGTTTGCTTGGTGTTTGAAATATAAGGAGCTTTCTAAGAGTACTTTTTGGAGACCTGGAATGTGTGAAATGTCTTGATGCTACTTTCATGGTTGACAAATACTTAGCTGGGTATAGAATTCCACGTTGGAAAAGAAAAGTTATCATTATTATTTTTTTGTTATTTTGAAGCCATTGCTTTGGTTTTCTTGGATCTTTGTTTTTTGTCTCCTTTGCTTTAAGCCTTTAAATAACACACATACACACCCACAGAGAGTAATATAAAGTATCCATGTGTTTTATAACCTAGTTTAAAGTGATAGTGGTATAACTGTCTCTTGGGTCAACAAATCGTACGTTGCTGGCTCCAAGGCCATCTCAGGATCTCCTTTGTGATTTTACCAACTTCTCTTTTAAAGATAACCATTCTCCTGATGTATTTATTAATTATTCTCTTCTTTTTACTAGCTATAAATGCCTTTCTAAACAATATATTTTAGTTTTCCCCACTTTTTAAATTTGCTGTCAACAGATGCAAATTATACATAATCACTTGAGTCTTGAACTACTGTGTTGCATTTCAGGATCATTAAATTTGTCCATGTTGTTCTGAGAGGCTACATTTCGTCCATTCTGTTGCTGTGGGAGTGTGCCATGGCTTGACTTAGACCACACTTTCCTTTTTTTTGGTGGGCATTTTGGGTTTTTTCACATCCATCTGCCTTTTATCTTCCAAATTTCTATTTCCTGTCTGCTGTTGACCTTTCTTAATTCTTTTTAGTCATTTATAATAAAATCCTTCATACCTTTTTTTCTTAATGATATTTTACTTTTATTTTCATGGGTGGGTTAGGGGGAAAGGGTTGGGAGGTATATTCTATGTTTAAATGAAGCCAGGATTGTTATATTAAGATATTATGTGATACAGTAGCTATGGATATTATTTTCAATGTGTTTTTATACACTTGAGTTCCCTTGTTCCTTTTGCTCTCATAAAACCAGACTGACAATCTTGGGATTATGTTGAAGCCACTTTTTGTAAAACCTAAAACTATGATTTGATTGGTTAAGGGAGATCAGTTACTGTGTTTGATGTAAGGATTCTGCTCTGTGAAGAGATGGGACATAGCTGCATTTGTAAGAGGTAAAATAACCACAAAGAATTTAAAACTTGTTTTTGAATTTGTAATACCTTCTAATCCTCCAGTACTTTTTTCTTAATGTTCCCTTAAGAATACTATCTAGAATGATCCTTTGTTCACAAAGAAATATACATTCTGCAACACTTAATAGAGAGAAACAAAAGTGTGATTAAAAAACAAAACCAAAAACAAAACAAACCTTATTCTCTGACCTGCAGTGCATTTCAGTATCCTCTGCTTTTAGTAAATGAGCAGTCCTTTTCTATTTTGATCACTGTACCTCAACAGCTGAGCACACACAATGGCCAGTGGATATTCTGGCCGTGGATAGTACTAATACACAGTAACACACAGCAAAAGGGAAAATGCAGGTAATTAAATACAAGTGATATAAACACATCCTTTGCTCTCTTGTTGCTAAATATAATATCACATGTATCACAAATTGAAAGTTTTATTTCAAAAAGAGCAACCTAATTATTTCTAAAGCCCTTTTGTAACCACAGCTATGACCTTGATGATTACACAGTTAAAAGAAGTTGCATTTGAATGAGTGTTTTTCTGTGTAAAATATTATTTTTTTTTTCCTCTCAGTTCATTAAAATCATCATGAAACACTGTTTCCTCTTTCAGGTTATATGGGATAATGGTAAATACACCTGCCTTACATATTCTTCAATTAATCATTGATACTTAGGGATATTTTCTAAAGTTCAGACATATCTATTACATGCAGGAATGGATGTTATTTAATTTAAAAGATACTACAGACATAAAGGAAAAAACAGGTACCTTAGGGGGGTGGAGATCACAAACACGAGGAATTCTAGCTGTGACATAGTGGTGACATAATGATCATTTTTATGGTGTCTTTGATCCTCAAAGGAAGGTATTGTCCTATTTTATTTATGGAAAAACAGGTTTACATGGATTCATGTTCTTCTCATGAAATCATGAAACTAAACTTTGATTTTTCCCCCCCCCCTTTTTTCAGTATGAATGAAGCATTTTTCAGAAACTGGCAATAATTTTTCCAAAGCTGGAATCTTTTTTTTTCTTGGAATGTTTTAGTTAACTCCATCATGATCCCTACTAGAGCAAAAGACTTGGTTATTCTGTCTCTTTTCTTTCTTTATATTCTTTTTTGGTAAAGAGATCTAGCGTTTCTGTGGAAAACGGAAGGTGGCACTCTGCCTTCTATCTTGTGATATTTTCTGCTTGAGTGTTTATTTTAATTCTGTTAAGATTCAGAACAGCACTCTGTTGGCGAGTTGATTATTTCTTTGTGGTTAATGACCACTTTTGTACTTATCAAAAGGCAGGGACACATTCCATGAAGTATTATACCAAATGAAGCACCACTGTCATTGACAATTCAACAGTAAACAGTGGTTAAAGTTTGACAAGGTCACTTATAGTTTACTTGCCCATATGAGCAACTTGTCTCCTGAACGATTTTTTCGTCATTCTGTTTTAGAAACATGGGTAATAGAAAACATGTAGGTGTATAAGAGCACTTGGAAAAGATTTGCTATTACCAGTTTCACATATACTGAAATTGATGGTTGACTAAATGAGCATATAGTGATGTAATCTGTGACCTTTGAGGCAATTGTCAAATTAAATTTTGTTTTTAAGGGTTTTTTTTTTTTTCCCTTTGTATTAGTTCTGATCTTGGCTAGTTTACATGAATAAAGTTGATTACCTCATGTATGGCAGTAAAAATCAGTTCTATGTCTTTACTTGGTATTTATGGTATATTGTTTTCCAAAGGTATGAAAACAGTTAAAGATACTTACCAAGTAGCCTCAAAAATTTTTTTTTCAATATTTTATTGATAGCACATGTGAGAGAGAGAGAAAGCACAAGCAGGGGGAAGGGGTAAAGGGAGAGGGAAAAGCAGACTCCCTGTTGAGGGATCCTGATGTGGAACTTGATCCCAGGAGTCTGGGTTCATGACCTGATCCAAGGCAGATGCTTAGCTGACTGAGGCACCCAAGCTTCCTGTTAAAATGATGTTATCTTTCATTGAGAATTAATATATTCTATTTTTTTGAAGGTTGACTCTTTAATTATGTATATAAAACAGACCCAGCAGATTTTCCAAATGAAACCATTTCAGCCTTCATTGTTACCTTATTAAAAAAAAAAAGTTTCACCTTTTTATATTCCTGGCCCCAAGTAAGTATATTTAAATTATGAACATGACTGTGTCTGTTAATAATATACTGTTAGGACATACATGTTGGGAAGTTGTTGGTTATTTAAAATTGGAGTCCCACTCCTATAACTTGATTTTTTTTTTTTTTTTAACATTTTCCTGATATCAGTGTAGAGTTAGTTCACTTTTTTGATATGACCTTTGGAAAACTGGTCCTAGCTGAAGATCATGGGGAAGCTGTGTGGTTTTTAAGAGCTGGCTATAGAACTTCAATGTCTTTACTAGGAATCTTTCCTAGTACCTCATTCATGGGGCACCTGGGTGGCTCAGTGGGTTAAGCAACTGCTTTCAGCTCAGGTCATGATCCTGGAGTCCCAGGATCGAGTCCAGCATCAGGCTCCCTGCTGAGCAGGGGGTCTGCTTCTCCCTCTGACCTCCCTCATCTCATGCTTTCTCTCTCCCTCATCTCATGCTTTCTCTCTTGTTCTCTCTCTCTCACACAAATAAATAAATAAAATCTTATCCCTGGTGGCTGCTCCTGCTGGACTGAAGTAAGCTATCTGGAGTTCTAGCCACATGAGCACGGGAGAAGAATGAGGCACAAACAAGTCAGCCTCAAGAGAAGGGAGCAGATGGCTGCCCAGAACAACTCCTCAGTCCCGTATTTATTAGATACGGATAGCAATCAACAAAGGAGTCCAAGGAGATTATAGATAAGCAAGATATGTCTGATCAAGTAGTATAGGATTTGTGGTTGAGTAAACACATTTAAAGGAATCATCTAATTAACTACAGCTGATCGCTGGAGAAGGCGCGATAACAGAAAAAAGAAGCCAGCAGCAGACAGCTGTCCACTCTGAGCGCCACCCTGAGCTGGCAAGGTATTCCCAGATGCTCAGTTTCAAGAATGTGTATGATCCTCTCCCCCAGAGGTCTCTTGCTGGTACATGTTCAAGCGTGTTTGCTCAGTACATTGTTCTGAGGGACGGTTACACACATCTGTTTCTAAAATCTCTGCAAAATATTTGCCATCCACATCCCAGATAGTTGTGCTGCTATGTCAATTACAGCACTCATTGTTTTTGCTAAATTAATACTTAAGCCTTGCACTGTTGTAAAGGCACATCTATTAAGGAAACAAGCCAAAGTTCCCAAGTTGTTCACTGCTTTATAAGAACTAGATCAAAAAAGGGAAGCCTGGGTGTCTTAACTGGTTAAATGTCTACCTTTGCCTCTGGTCGTGATCCCAGGGTTCTGGGATTGAGTCCCGAGTTGGGTTCCCTGCTTTGCAGGGAGTCTGCTTCTCCCTCTGCCCCTCCTTTCCACTCATTCTCTCAACATCCCTTTCTCTCTTTCTCTCTCTCTCTGACAAAATCAATAAAAATCTTTAAAAAAAAATAAGAGTAGATAAAGCAATGTTGCAATGGTGAGATCCTTGGCTATGTTGAAACATAAAATTTGTATCTAAATGAAACAAGATGGGATTGGGAGGGAGACAAATCATAAGTGACTCTTAATCTCACAAAACAAACTGAGGGTTGCTGGGGAGAGGGGGGTTGGGTGAGGGGGGGTGGGGTTATGGACATTGGGGAGGGTATGTGCTATGGTGAGTGCTGTGAAGTGTGTAAACCTGCGATTCACAGACCTGTACCCCTGGGGATAAGAACACATATGTTTATTAAAAAAAAAATCGTATCTTTGGGTATATGGTTAAAAGCTCATGGCTAGTAAGCAAAGTGTGGTTCTAATAACTACCCAGAGTGAGTTGCTTGGATGTCATGGTTCTCCTCTGTCTCTTGTCTTTATTTCCTACATAGATAACTTCTGTGAATGCTTCTTCTGTACATGACTGCCCGATACAGATCCCTTACAAAATCTAATCCTGTGGAATACTGAGCTGTTTCTCAGTCTTTGTGAATTTGAAAGCTATGGAGTCCAGAGACCAACCTGTAACTTTTTATTAAGATCAGGGACATCTATACAATATAAGTATAGATTTTCCCGATTGGAAGGCCGGTGGTGTTTTGCAGAGGTTTTGGAAACCGTGTGGCCATGTGGCTAGAAGTTGAGGTCTCTTGGCATCAGTCCAACGGCAACAGCCACCAGGAAGGAGGTAATAAGTCCTAGGAAAGATTCCCCATAAAAACAGTGAAGTTCTGTAGCTGGAGTCAGCAAACTTTTATAAGGATCAGGTCATATTTTAGTTTTTCCGGGTCATTGACAAACAGAGGATATTCTACAGGTATTTGTGTAACAGTTAAAAATGTGGTATCTTGGGGTGCCTGGGTGGCTCAGTGGGTTAAAGCCTCTGCCTTCAGCTCAGGTCATGATCTCAGGGTCCTGGGATGGAGCCCCGAATCCGGCTCTCTGCTCAGTAGGGAGCCTGCTTCCTCCCTCTCTGCCTGCCTCTCTGCCTACTTGTGACCTCTGTCTGATAAATAAATAAAATCTTAAAAAAATGTGATATCTTGACATGTAAAAGCTATTCTTAGTAGCCTATACAAAAATAGGCAACAGGCCTGACTGAGTCTTCAGGTCTTACTGCTCTCATCCTTACTGGATTCAAACATTTTGTGCCGTATCTATGTTGTCTTTAATAGTTGAGGCTAGCATTAAAAATACTTGCTTGGTGAGATAGAACAATCACATGGTTACAGGTCCACCGTTCGTTGGAATTTATAGAAGAACTAGAGCTGATTAGACAGATGAAAATTTTGAATTGATTGATTTGCCTCCAGTAAGGACAAAATTACATCTGGTAAACATGAAGTCAGGTCCTCAACAATCAAATAGCATTTATTTAAGCTATTAGGGAAATGTCAAAAGTCCCACGAGAGACAAAACCTCGTTGCTGCAGATCGTTTGTGATGTTTTACAATTTTATGCTTGGGAAAGAGTCTGGTGTAGTCAAATAAGTTAAATCATTCAGGAAGATTTAAAATACTGCTTATTGAGGAGGAAAAATGTAAAAGAGTTCAGGAATTAAATTTTGTCTTGAAGTTACAGAGGCTTTTTATTGATTGGTCAATACTACGCTTTTGAGAATTTGCCTCAGGTAGTTTGTGGGATAACTTCACACAGATTGGCAAAAGGCCTTGTCTGGCAACTTTTTAAAAACTCACATTATTTTACCCTATGCCATTTTTTTCCTGTTTTGGGACTTCATCTGCCATATGATAAGTTTTATTGTCAAAATCCTTGCGCTCCTCTTAGCTGTTCTAATTTCTCACATTTTCCTCATTTTTGTTAAGACTATTTTGAAGAGTATTGGCCAGGCATTTTATAGAATGACCCTGAGTTTATAAGTTTGTATTATATCTATATTATATCGATGGATAGATTATATGCATATGTATGTGCATGTATGCATAAATATATACACACAAATATAAAGAAAGAATTATAAAATAAAAATCTAACATATATGCAATTAGATTTCTTATTCTTTTTCTATAAGGGATAGTCTGAGCCAAGTTTATCCATTTATGCTGGATAATTTTTGCAATGTAGATCTAATAGTGAAGGAAGAGGTCTGAATCCTATGCTACTAGAGAAGATGTCCTAATAAGGACACAATCAAATCTTTAAAAATTTTCATTTAACTGGATTGGATTTAATATTTCACATTTAGTGTTATGATGATAAGTGAGTCTTTAAAGTTCTTAAGTCAGACCAATCTTCACTTTCCTTGCATTTTTCTATAAACCCCAGAAACTTCGGTCTATTTTAAGACATTTTTAAAAAATATATATTACTAGTTTAAGAGGTAGAGGTCAGTGATTCATCAGTCTTAAATAATCCTAAGTACTCATTACATCATGTGCCCTCCTTAATGTCCATCACCCTTTTACCCCATCCCTACCTCCTTCACCTCTAGGAACCCTCAGTTTGTTTCCTATGATTAAGAGCCTCTAATGGTTTTTCTCCCTCTCTGATTTTGTCTTTTTTCCCCACTCTTGCCCTATGATCCTCCATTTTGTTTCTTAAATTCCAAATATGAGTGAGATCATATGATAATTGTCTTTCTCTGATTGACTTACTTTGCTTAGACTAATATTCTCTAGTTCCATCCACGTTGTTGCAAATGGCAAGATTTCTTTCTTCTCTTTCTTTCTTTCTTGCCTTCCTTCTGGCAGCTGCATAATATTCCATTGTATATATACATATCTTCTTTATCCATTCATCTGTTGGTGGACATCTGGGCTCTTTCCATAGTTTGGCTAGTGTGGACATTGCTGCTCTGAACAGTGGGGTGCAGGAGTCCCTTCAGATCACTATATTTATATCTTTGGGGTAGATCCCTAGGAGTGTAATTGCTGGGTCATAGGGTAGCTTTATTTTCAGCTTTTTGAGGAACCTCCATAATGTTTTCCAGAGTGGCTGTACCAACTTGGATTCCCACCAACCATGTAGGAGGGTTCCCCTTTTTCTGCATCCTTGCCAACATCTGTAATTTCCTGTCTTGTTAATTTTAGCCATTCTGTTTGGTGTCAGGTTGTACCACACTCTGGTTTTGATTTGTATTTCTCTGATGCCAAGTGATGTTGAACATTGTCATGTGTCTGTTGGCCATTTGTATGTGAACTTTGGAGAAATTCATGAAATAAAACATGCTGTCTAGCCATTTTATAATGCTGCATGTATATATGTATGTATGTATATATGCATATATATATATGCATTATATATATATATACTTGCATACACACTATTGTGGTTAGACTAGGTGAGTTCTTTTTAAAAAATTTTTTATTTTTTTTACTAACATATAATGTATTATTAGCCCCAGGGGTACAGGTCTGTGAATCGCCAGGTTTACACACTTCACAGCACTCACCATAGCACCTTCCCCAATGTCCATAACCCCACCTCCCTCTCCCTACCGCCCCCCCCCCCCGCAACCCTCAGTAGACTGGTTGAGTTCTTTAGAATTTTTATCAACATCCTCTTTATCACACCCAACATTCAGTGAATGCTTCTTCTAGACTGTGTCAGAAACAGCATTGTGTAAGACCTAAATTAGAGTATCCTGAAGAGATGCTAGAATCGATCCAAGTTCTAGGTGTGTTGACAAAAAAGCATTCCAGATGAGAAAATGGCTTTCAGAAATGTTAGAAGTCCAGAATGGATAAGGAAGATGTGGTCCATATACACTATGGAGTATTATGCCTCCATCAGAAAGGATGAATACCCAACTTTTGTAGCAACATGGATGGGACTGGAAGATATTATGCTGAGTGAAATAAGTCAAGCAGAGAGCGTCAATGATCATATGGTTTCACTTATTTGTGGAGCATAACAAATAACATGGAGGACATAGGGAGATGGAGAGGAGAAGGGAGTTGAGGGAAATTGGAAGGGGAGGTGAACCATGAGACTATGGACTCTAAAAACAATCTGAGGGTTTTGAAGGGGGGGCTGGGAGGTTGGGGGAGCCAGGTGGTGGGTATTAAGGAGGGCACGTATTACATGGAGCATTGGGTGTGGTGCAAAAACAATGAATTCTGTTACGCTGAAAAGAAATTTAAAATATGTTAGAAGTCCATGATGGGAGAAAAGACAGGGTCAGTAAGATGTCATTTTAGGGGGTTCAAGACTAATCCTGGGGGAAGTGGTGATATGGTGGCTTAATAGACTGATAAGAGCTGGTAGAGAGAACTGTGTGCCAGAATGAAGAAGGAATGCTCTGAGAAGCCATCAAGCATGTTTAAGGGAAGGGCTTCTCTTTAATCTCTGCAAAGCCTTCTCTTGTCTCTGTGGCTTCCTGCAGGTTCTGTCCTGTTTTCATTTGCTGCCAACCCTCAAAGTTGCCTTTTACTCCATGTCTTTATTTAATAAACTCTTTATACCATACAGTTTGCTTCCCCCTGTACCCCGTTACCCTGAAACTGCTCTCAAGTGTCTGCACATGAAATCCATTTTACCTCAGCAATGCCATGTCTGATACTATGGAAAACTTCCATTGTCAAGAAGATAACTGATGGCCAGAGAGCTTATGTGACCCATCTAGTGTTCCTTAGCTCTACGTGTAGTATCTCATTCTGAAACCAGACTTGATGAGACTCCTCTGGTTTTTTGCTCCTTTATGTGCATTCTCATTGCTGCCTGCCCAGGACTGCCCGGCATACAGATAGATGCCTTGAGAGAGATCTAACCAGGGCAGTCATTAGAACATTCTGCCCTCAATTGTATTGCCTCATAGCTATAACCTAACATCAGAATACAAATAAGAGCTAGATGATAATAATAGGTAAGTCTTATGTAACATGCTAGAACAGGAAAACCAAAGATTAGAACTTTAATTTAAAAACTTAAACCAGTGGAAGCAGTTGCCAAGCTTCTGTATTAGGATTCACACTCTTGATCACTAATATTGTTAATAGAAGCTCTCAAATGAATTTAATCCATGTGTTATCTTTGCCTTAAAAGTCTTAACCCATAAGACACAGTTAAAGAATTTTATGAATAACTTGACTGATTTGGTAGGTTACACTCTAGGAAAATTTGTGAATATTTGTAATGACTATATATCATGCATATTTTGTCCAAGCATGAAAATTATGCTCACATTCAATTATCAGAAATCCCTAAATTGACAATACCAAAGGCTTCCTGTGAATCCAGTGGTTCTTTTCATCCTCTAGTCCTAACCTTGTGGGCACTATTGCTTCACGTGAGAGGACCCTGGATAACAGAATTTTATTTTCCCACTGTTCCTCTGAAATTCCCCTAAATTTTAAGAGGGATAAGCCCTACTCCAGGGTGATCTAGTAAATTACCAATTTTGATAAACTGAATTAAAGTGTGTGTCCAGATGTTCAATTGATGAGTCTACTCACCTATAATTCTTGGCAAGTGACCATAGGTTCTGGTTTGTCTGGGATAGTTCAGATCTGTTTTCCTGGAAGCCTGTTGAGCATTTGTTCTTGGATGAAATTGTCTTACTTTAGATCATGAATTATGTGGTTACCCTATATGGTCCCTGAATTGGTCTTACACATATTGCCCATGTGGTGGCAGGATGGACCGTAGCAATTCTGAATTGCAGTCCCTGGTGGGCTCCTGTTTCTTGCTCTGTCCCTTCATTTTGGGTCTTGGTTCTTTTGCCTTTTTATCTGCATTTCACACTAATTTTACCTAACTTCATTTATTCTACCATTAGCTTTTATTTGCAAACTCCTAAGCCTCACAATAATAGATTCAATTGCTTCTTGGCAGTCTCCACCAGAATATACTTTGACCCCCAAGTTATCATGTGTAGACTTAACTCCTTATCTCCCCTCCTACATTGACTTCTCCTGCGTTCCCTCCTACTGTACTTCTGTAATCAAGTACAAAACTTAGAATGCAAGCTTGAAAAAATGCCTTTTTCTTACAGTCAGTCAGGACTGCTGAATTATTCTTCAGTGTTTTTTTTTTTCTAGTTTTCCTTGCGTATTAGTAATTTCTACTGTTAGTTCCTTATCTTAGGGTTTCAAGTCTTATGTGCTATTACAGTCTTCTTTGCTTTGCAGTTATCTTTACTTCAAATTCATGTTCCACATGATAGCTGAATTTGTTGAAGACACAACCCTAAACATGCTGCTCCCCGCTGCTTTACTTTGAACCCTTCAGAAGCTCTTCATTAACTGCCCGGAAAAGTCCCAAGTCTTTAATCGGGTTTTGCTTGATCGGCTTGAATACACACTTTCTTGCTTTTTCACAAGCTTATTCTTTTCTTTTACATGAAAAATAGGGGCAATAATGTGAATAGAAAGATAAAGGCATTACCTGGGTAAAAAGGGTTTGGGTGGATACTTTCCTAGTCAATTACCTGTGACAGTTCCAAAATAGATTATAGACCTGGTCTTTCATAATTTGATTACCCACCCTCCCCCTCCTCAAAAAAGTGAAAGAGGTAAGAAGTGAAAGAGGAGTTGATAAGTACATTTAGAAATAAAGTATCATTAGAGTCAGAGTTCTGATCAGAGCATTCTCTTCCCTCATTGGATTAACTATTGAATATATTTCCTGGTAAGATGCTAAGGAAACGTGTGTGGTTCATGGGGAAATTTAGTGGGTTTTTAAGAAGTTGAGGATTTTATAGTATGTCAGACCAAGATGAGTCAGGCCAAGATTAGTCCTTATCTGGTGCCCATTTCAACTTAATAATTTAATAATAAAATTTAAGTGCAAATATCTGTACAGATACCTGGGTTTCTACTTTATATTCTAGTATTGCTAAGAGAACATGATTTCTGCATTGCTATGTTGTCCTCCTTTTTTTTTTCTTCCCTTAGTTAACAGCACTCTTAAGTTCACATGTTGATGAATGGATTCACAGTAATCAGACTCTGAAGACATGGATTTGTAAACCAGAATTCAGCTTATTTATAAAGGAAGATCCATCTAGTGCAATCTATAATGGATACCAAGTGTCTTCTCAGCATGTCACTTTTTGACATCAATATATGTGGGAAACCCAATTTGTTAGTAATAGATGGCTTTGGCACACATAGAATCAGCCAGAGCAAAGGAAAGTGGATGGATTTAGGGGCCATCTCTTTTAAGTTGAGATAGAGCTTGAAGGAATTATGCTTCCCCACAATAAGGATAGATGCAAGTAGCAATCAGTGTCTCTACTGACCAGGTCAGTTCCTGGCAGACACTGGTAAATTTCTTATACTCTATTCCCGGCATTCCTTTCGACTCTAAAGGATTCTTATTTTCCTGCATTTTACTTCCCGGACTGAGTCTAGGTAATACTGCGACATAGATAAATTTTCTGCGTGTGTTTTGGATAATTTTTTTCCTAATCTCTTTTAATTTTTAACTTTTTGTCAAAATACAAAAAGGTGGGGCACTTGGGTGGCTCAGTCAGTTAAACATCTGACACTTGATTTCAGCTCAGGTCATGCTCTCACTACCGTGAGATCAAGCCCTGCATTGGGCTCTGTGCTGGGCATGGAGACTGCTTAAGAGTCTCTCTCTCATCTTCTCCTCTCCCTCTAAAAAAAAATAAATAAATAAATAAAAAGGAAATCACACATTAATGTGCAGTTTGTTGAATTACTAAAAACTGAACATATTCATAAACAATAATCTCCTATTCCTTTTTTTTTTTTTTAAGATTTTATTCATTTATTTGACAGACAGAGATCACAAGTAGGTAGAGTGGCAGAGAGAGACAGAGAGGAGGAAGCAGGCTCCCTGCTAAGCAGAGAGCCCAATGCAGGGCTCAATCCCAGGCCCCTAGGTTCATGACCTGAGCCCAAGGCAGAGGCTTTAACCCAATGAGCCACCGAGGCGCCCCTCCTATTCCTTTTTAATAAGTCCTCTCTCACATGTGATCTATCATTTAATCATTTTTCACTTTGGTTTCTGTGTTTTATTTATTTTTTAAAATATTTTATTTATTCATTTGGCAGAGAGAAATCACAAGTAGGCAGAGAGGCAGGCAGAGAGACAGGAGGAAGCAGGCTCCCTGCTGAGAAGAGAGCCAATGTGGGGCTCGATCCCAGGACCCTGAGATCATGACCTGAGCTGAAGACAGAGGCTTAACCCACTGAGCCACTCAGGCACCCCTGGTTTCTGTGTTTTAAACAAGCCCACAAAGCAAGATCAGTACTTAACACAAAGTGATGAATTGCTGAAGATGGAATGTCCAGTGCATCAGGGAAGCTAAAACCTGTGCAGAATTGCCCAATGTTTTCCTTGGACAAATGCTGGGAGATTCAAAGGAAACAAAATACTGTGGGAGTTGGGAAAACTTTATGAAAAAACTGGGAATGAGTCTTGAATAGAATTTACTAGAAGGCAGGGGAGAAGGAGTGAGTAGACATGAAGGGGATCTCACAGTGTGGCATGGTGTAAAACTGGATAAGGAAAGAAGAAAGAAGGCAATTGTGGGTAGGGCACAGGAAGCAGGCCTCGGTATAGTAAGAGGAAATGTAGAGGTACGGAGTCCTGCAAATGGAAAACACAAAATACAAAGTAGAGACTGAATCATCGTTTCTAGCAAGAATGACCATGACAGATATGTTCGAGAAATAATGGTTTGACAGTAATATATATTGAAGAGCTTGGAGGGTACAGGAGTAGCATTGAAAAGAACAATGTGACTATTGCTACAAAGAAGGTAAGGTCTGATTTAGATTTGAACTACAGAAATGGAGAGAAAGGAACAACTCCTAGATATGTGGAAATAAGAGTCAGTAGACTTAGGTTACACACTGAATATATGAATATAGATAACAAGAAAATTAAAAAAAAAAGACTTCAGATCTGTATGATTAGAACAGCTGGTTTGGGGGCAAAGAGGATTTCAGTTTGGCATATGAGGTGTTTCCATAGCTGATGTGACACAGAAGTGAAAGTGTCAGGTGGGCAATCAAAAATAAGGTCTGCAGGCAGAAGAGGAGAAGATGAGAGATGTATTTGGAAGTGATATGCCCTGAAGATTAGGAAAAGGAATACATTGCCATTTGAATGCTAAGATGGACAGAAGGACAGCATCTTAGACTTAGGATCTTGACATGGAAAATAGGATGCTTCAGACATTAGAGCTGAAGAAATAAAAACATAACAAGCAGTTTCTATATTTGTGTACTGTTCTAAGTATTTTAAGTGTATTCATTTAACTTACATCCTTGCAAAGAAAACTGAAACACTAAGAAAAAAGCCTTAAAAATCAAAGGACTCAAGTGTTAGACTTGAGCTAAATGCTATAGAAAAATTAAATAGACTATGAAAGATCACTGTTGAATTTGAGATAATAGTTCGATTATTAAAGATTTATTTTAGAGAGAGAATGCTAGTGGAGTGGGGGTGCAGAGGGAGAGAAACTTAAAGCAGTTTCCCCACTGAGTGTGGAGACTGGACATTGGATCCCATGACCCTTAGATCTTGACCTGAACTGAAACCAAGAGTTGGATGCTCAATCGACAGAGCCACCCAGGTGCCCCAGGGGTAATAGTTTTATAAATATCTGTTCAGAAAATGAACTTCAAGGAAGTAGAAATATTTAGAAGCACTGTGAAGGGAACCAGTATGTAATGAATCTGGCATTGAATGGAAGGGCATTAAACAGGATGAGGAAGAAACCATAGTGTTCTTGGAAAGGAGAGGCTTAAATAAAAGGAGATGGGGGAGGAAATACATGGAAGAGAAAATACTGTAGATCCATGATGGAGGACACGAGTGGGAAAGAGACCTCCCGGAAAGGAAAGGAAAAGAAGTGGAATCTAGTGTATGCATGGGAGCATTAATTGCAGGAATAGGAGATGTGTTTGTGGTTAGTTCAATGGGAAGAGAGTGTGAGGGAACCTGGTAACGAAGTAATCTTGTAATGAATTACTACCTGTAGAGCTCACAAAAGGCTTCTTTTGTCCTCATCAAGGCAAAAACAGAAGGAGACAGTACTAGGAACTAAAGTTTAAGGAATGATAGGAGAGTGAGGATGGGTAGGAGGAGAAAGCTAATGTTCATTGACAACGCACTTGGTGCCAGGTTCTCTGATGAAAAACTGACAAATTGGTCGGTGTGATTTTTTTTTTTTCTTGCATCAGTTTTGTAAAATTGAATGTCTTCCTTGAGGTTATCTATGATTTTTCAATCTTTTATTTTACTTGGGAAAATTTGTCCTCTTCTTTCCTCTTCCATATTTTATCTCTCATTGACTCTGGGTTGACTTACTTTATTCTGTAAGAAGAATTCTGCTCAAGATGAATTCCAGTTTGGATGCTCTATGTGTAAACATAATCTCATGTACCAGCAATTCCTTGAATTTGAAACGTGCATAAATACACTTTTGGGTTCTCCATCATCTGAGTAGATGTCTTCAATCTCCTTAATGCAATCTTTAAATTACTTTGTATCTTGCCAAATGCTCATGTTTTATGGAGAAGTAGATGAGTTCTTATTCTTTGGCAGATGAAAAGAATTATGTTCCAAGGAATAAGAAAGAAATAATAAGTTTATTATGTACTTGACAGAATTTTACCTGGTGTCTTTATCATCTTGAATATGATATAATTTTATCGAAAAGAAGTGCTTGAATATTCTACTAGGTTATCACTGTACAAGAGACTACATTCCTATATAGTTAAATTCATATTTGTTTGCTGTTTTTGGCCCTTTTTACCTGACCATAGAGCAATGGTGCCTCTCATGTATTTGAGCATTAAAAATGGTACGAGCTACATTGGAAAGACACAGGCTAATAATAGGGAGACTGGTGTTTGAAAGTCAGTGAAAGGATTTCTAATGGTCAGTAACAGCTGTGTTTGCCTATTTTGTCTCCTAAGCCCTGGAAAGCACCTTCTGACGGTAAAGTTCCCCTTGTTTCTTGTTTTTGCATACGTTTTACCCCTGGTATTGCTACCACTGATTGCTCTGTCTTGTAGATGCACCCAGACTCCTCAGTGACAATTTAAAAACAATTGTTTTTGGCTACAGCATTATCAGACAGGCATTTGCAAGGATGAACATAATCCATTAATTTAATTAGCAGGAGCATTCTTCTTAGGCAAGGCACAGGATTTGTAAAAATTTACTCTGGTATGTATCAGAATCAATGTAGTCCCCTCTTACAGATTCCTATCAATTTATCTGAGAAACTTTACTGAATGTGTTTTGAAAAATCTCCCTTGATAATTTTGAGGGATACGAATCAGTCAAGTGAAATCATGTATTTCACAGCTGAGTATTCTGGGACATTTTGTAAGTAAAGAAATTTTAAGCTTTGGGAAGTTGAGAATTCCTAGTTACCATGATAAATTTCCTAGGTGGTTGTTAATTGATTAAAAAAAATTTTTTTTAATTGTATCGGCACTTTTGTGAATTTTGGAATTCACTCACTGGGACTTTATCTTTAAATCTTTATGTATGTTAAACAAAATAATAAAGCATTTTAAGAAAAAGTAAAAGAAATGTAATTGGATATAAGCTGAATTGCTGTAACAAGAAAGCCAAAAACAAGGACTAGGTTTCCTGAGATTGTTGGAGTATTTTTCAAGGTGTTTCTCCTGCTACATGAACAGGTGAAAAGCTATCTCACCAGCAACATATTTGCATTCAAGGCAATAGGAATAGGAAAGAGAGATGGGGATTTCTAATAATGTGATCGGGAAATTTCAATCATCATTTCTGCCCATTTCCCGATGATCCAAATTCAGTCACATAACTGCCCCTTACTGCCAGGGCAGTGGGGAAATATTCCTTTGCTAAAACAGACCAGTAGACCATCTGAAATTCATGAAGCTTTGTTTCTTAAATAAAACCAAAACCAGCCACCCACCCACCCAACCAATCAAACAAAAAGCAGGAATGGCCAATACACTGAGGCAACTTAGTAACAATCCATGAACTCAAAATTTTGAAGTAATGAGAAGATGAAGAATTACCAGGAGAAAGTAGGGAGTTCCATGGAAGTGTGAAACTTCAACCCAGCCTTACTATTGCAATAACATTTATCAGATGTTTTACTACTAGGTTATTTATAAACTAGAGAAGTATAATAAACAATGTTAATAGGTAGTAGTTTTTTATTTTTATTTTTTCCTGGCGTATGGAAAAAATTGCAATGCCCAAAAAGTAAAGTTTTACAATTCCTGCCTCTACATGTAGAGAAGACTTCTCAGTGTTTAGCATTCATCACCTTATTTTTCTTCCTTCTGAAAATACTGGACAGTAACTGTGCTTCTAATCCACCCAAATTATAAAACCAGGAAAGCGCTGTCGTCTTGTTCATTCCTTACAAAGGCAGAGTGACAACTCTGACAGTTGAAGTTTAAAAACCCAGTAAAACTTTCCCATAAAACAATACACACAGTTAAAACCGCTCATCACTTTCTACAACAAAGCCGAGCTCAAGCCTATAATGAATTTTGACAGCTTTTCCCTTAGAGCTAGGGAATAAAAAAGAGATGATAGACAAAAACACAAATATAATTTGATAACATGCATCTTTACTTGGTTTCTTTCTTTCATAATAATGCCAACCTCACTTTTTTTGTTGGTGCTGTGTAGTTAACAGAAATGTCCAAAGCTTATCCACCTTCAGAGACCTACAGACCCTTGATCAACTCTACTGTGGTTTTATATTCATGCTTTTGGGTTCTTGGCTTTCATGGCTCCGATAGTTACTCCAGTTTACTCCCACTATATGGACATATGGATGTCCCTCATACTTGTGTTTTAGAGTCTTGGTGTTAATAGTAATATGATTAATAGAAAGATCCCTTTTAGTTTATATTCAAAGTACTGGTTCTTGGCATTGGGAGTCACTAGCTTCTCTGTGCTGCAAAAGAAGGCGGGTTGAAGATGATAGCCCATCTGATACAGTCTCATCTTTGCTCTTCCATGTTTAGAATTCTTGGCTATAACCCTTGTACTTCCCTTTCATCATAACCAATTTACTTCTTACACTGAAGATGGAAAAAGGCAAATGTTGATCTGAGGAGCCCTAAACAGACTTGAACATGAGACTCATTGATAGCTGGCTGATCTCCTTTATTTCAGTGTGTGCATCCCATTTAATTACAGTAGAAGACAGGTAATATACAGCTCACAGACTAAGATGGATAACTTGATTACATTTTATAATTTTTTTGACTAGACAAGTGTTGGCAAAGGCAATACATTAGTCTCACGGTCGAGGGCATCAAATATCATAGTGATAATGGGGTTTGGGGCCACGTGTTTCCTTTGACAGGCTGCCACATGCTGTTCTGTGGTTTTTAGACTAGTGCTTGAAAGAGATGAGAGAAGGTTGCAAGGAGGTGAGAAGTATATGAATCAGTTCCTGGGGTGTCCTGGGGTTTGGAAGAAAATGACTTGAAACAATTCCAGCTCTCACTTTTTTCCTTCAATCAATTCCCAGCTGGGCTGTGACAGAAGGCAGATGATAAGAAAAGAGAGGAGAGCAATAAAGTGCAGCCACTTTATAAAAGAAGTCATTGTTTCCCAGAGGGAAGGAGAAGAAAAAGAAGCCGAAGAGTTGGGGGGAGGGGATGGGAAGGAGCAGAGCTTGCTCAGAGGAGGCGTTAGTACAGTAAAATCTTTAAAGGTTGTGAACATCAGCAGTTACAACAGTTAAGAAGTTGAAACAGGTGTCATGGGGTTGGATGGAAAAGGGCTTCACTGTAACTAACTGTACACTGATGATAGCGGTCAACATTCACGTCTTTGACAATAAAAAACTGCTTTGGTTGGTTGAAAATGAAGATAGAAAAAACAATCCCAATTACCATGTGAACTTTAGTATCATTCACAAGGCAGGATGATTTCTGCATCACCAAGAAAGCAACCAACAAACCACCAGGGACTCCACAGTCTTCAGAAAAATTAATACACAATTTTATTTGAACTAATTCCTTTGTTATGTGTATTGCTACAATTATTTCTGTCATGGCTTCACAGATCCAAGTTCTAGAGCACTAGCTTGATCTGACATGTTGTGAAGAGAAGCGCTAGAGCTCTTCTGTGTCCCCCTAACCTGAAGCATTGCTGGACGTGTGCAGGCAATGCACGCTTGGAGCAGGTAAGACCAAAGCATAGAAATTCCGCAAATTCCGCCATTACACACAAGTCACTTGTGCGTCTGTCATCCTCCGTGATGTATAAAGCGAAGTCAGATTGAGGGGCATGAAATGTTTTACACAGAACTTTGGAATAATGGAATACGTGTTGGAGCCTAAAGTATAATAATACTTAAAATAGAAATTAAGTTGAGGCATATTTAAAAGGAATCCTAGCACTATGGGGAGAATACCCTTTAAAATGAGCCACTAAGGGAAAAAAGGAATGTTCTTCGTTTTTTCTTTCTTTCTTTTTTTTTTTTTGTTTGTTTGTTTTTTACTGGTAAGGCGATTTTCTAGTTGGTCTTACCTAAGTTAGAATGTTAGAAACATACCTGAAATTTCTGGTTTTCTTGGGAAAAGCAATTGATGAGTTATTTTCTGACTTTTGGTAGCATAAATGAATGACCCCAGTTGACATAGGAGAAAAGACAGAAGAGGGACTGCCGCATGACTAAGAATAGTAGTAGTAGTTACTCAGATCTGTAGTAGTTTTATTGATGGCAGGATCTAGGTAACCTTACAGGATTTAAGGAAGTAGCCATCCTGCTTTCTTGGTTTAGATTTAAGTACTGAATGCATTTCTTCATGGTATTCAAAGTTTTCTCTAGAAACACAGGTGAGGCTTTGCTTCTAATGCACAGAATTACAGAGCTGTGATTTGATTCTCTTTGATCCCATCTCCTCCCAAGACTTTGGAAATACACAATCCCAGACATGAGGTGTATGTTCAGTAACTCTTTTTGGCTAAATAGCTGTGAATCAGCCACCTACATATAAGTACTCCTTTGCACCATGAACATATATTTTTTTGAGGGCTCTAGGCTTGCCAGCATTCTCTCTCCACCCCACCCCCTATGCTCCTTACTAATACCACACTGATTAAAAAAACGTTTTCTATAACCATAGTCCTGCCACCAAAGAACCAAACAATAGGATTAAAGTTGAGGCAGATCCTATTAATGTGTATTCTATACCTCTGTTTAACTCGTACTCAGGAGTACTGGATTTCAGTGTTTTCTTATGGTCAAGTGGTTATTTTCCTAACCATTGCAATAATTTGGAAAGACTGTATTCTACTGGTAAGGAGAAAGAGACATGGAGGAATTTTCTAAGTCTAGCTTTGTTACTCTGAGAGATCCCAAATGGATGTCATTAAGAAATTAAAGTTAGGTTTTATTTTTATTTAATTTTTTAAAGATCTATTTATTTGAGAAAGAAGGGGAGGGGCAGAGAGAGAGAGAGAGAGAGGAAGAGAGATAATCTTAAACAGACTTTGCACTAAGTGTGGAGCCCTATGCACAGGGCTCAATCCCACAACCCTGAGATCACAACCTGCACTAAAACCAAGATTTGGATGCCTAACTGACTATGTCACCCAGGCACCTCTAAAGTTAAATTTTCAAAGCAGAAATTCTCTCAAAAATGTAGCTCATCAACTAATTTCTTCAGCATTAAGAAACAGATTTTCCAATAAAGTAGTTTTCCTGTTGATCTTCAGAGTCCTAGATTTAATCTTTGTATTTTTTTTTTATTTTAATCTCCAGAGAGATTTGCTAGTGGGCTGGGCTCAAGATATGTAAATATGATACAGTGATAAAGCTAATAAAATGCAAATCCCACAAGGTCCACTGATGACAGATAAATGTCAGGTTTGTTCTCCGTAAAATGAAAAAATTGAGTAAGACTATTATTGGGGGGAAACTCCATTTTTTCCTCCCTCAGAGGTAACACTGATTTTTTTTTCTTCTTTTTAAGCCCTTATTTTCTCTAGCTATCACTGTACACTGAAATGTTAACCTAATACTTCAATGCCTTTCTTCAACATAGGTTTCAAGGTTAAGAAAAAAATCTTCCATCTTTTTTAGAAACTTCATTTGCTTCTTCAGTTACACAAATAATCCTTTTTTCTTTGAACCAAGACTGAATTCTGACCCTGCAAAAATGGGAGGTATAAATGCCGAGAGGCGAACAAAGCCCAGAGAAGTCGATCGTCTACATGAACTGACTGAGCAAACTGACCTGTGAGAATTAACTAAATTGCAATGCTCAGAATGCCACAGTACCCCAGTGCTGTGCGAGCTGTGGGGTCAGGAAGATACAGTGGTCCTAATGAAAAAAATTTATTATGCATGAGTCCGTTCTCTTGTGTCTGGAAGACGTTGTGCTCGGCAGTCGGGGGCTCATGGGAATAAGAGCTGTAAGTTCTTTATCTGTAACTTTAAGTCAAAAATCGAACATGATGGTCTCACATGGCAGAGCTCCCTTGAACTCTTACCACATCTCAAATGGAACCTGGTTCTTTTTAATTAATGGACACGTGTTAGACCAGCTGACGGAAAACCTTTCTCAGGGTCATTACGAGACCACTCGATAGCCTGATTTACTCAGGGGTTCCTAGGAGGCTTGTGTTGTTTGTTTTTGTTTTTAAATGAGTGGTATAAGTATGTTCTGTTCATGAGAAGTTGGGCATAATTTGTGGCGATCCCTGTTACAGATCTTCATGTGGTTACCATGGTTGATTCTAAGTGAAACTTCTTGCAAGCAAATTAGTGTTCTAAGTTTTAAGAATAATGTTTTTGCTTTCCATGAAAACATATTGGATTTTACTGATTTTTGAGTGTTTTGCCCAAACCTTTATAGGGAGATTCTACCCATGTCTGTCAAATCTCTCTTGGGAGCCTAAATGCTACCTTCTTCAGAGCCTTTGCTGATCTACCCTTTGTATAGGAGCCTCTCTCCCCTTAAACTGTATATTTTTCCTGCATCTTTTTCTTAGAATACTTAAAACATGCTGCCTTGGGCGCCTGTGTGGCTCAGTCCATTAAGTGTCTGTCTTCAGTTCAGGTCATGATCTCAGGGTCTTGGGATCCAGTCCCACATTAGGCTCCCTGCTCAGTGGGGAGTCTTCTCACTCTCCTTCTGCCCTTCCCTTGTGCTTGTGCTCTTTCTCTCCTGCTTTATCTCTTAAATAAATCTTTAAAAAACAAACAAAAAATACATGCTACCTTGCATTAAAGTAATTGGTGCACCTATGTTTTTCTGGATGGTATTTTGGGCAATTCACTGTTACATCCTTTCTTCCTATTTGTGCCTTCTCCTTTTTTCCAATTCAGGCAGCAAGGTTACCAAGTGAGCCTTGCCTCCAGGGAAAGATGTGACTGAAAGGAAGGCACATATAAGAACGTTTTCTTGACTTTTGTTTCTAGAATTCTAAGGCCGCAGGGGAAAGAAGTGAATTTATGAGTTTAATCAAAATTTTAGAAGGTTTGCAGAGGGAGAGAATCATCCTCTCCTTCACTAGAAAAATTTTCCTAAAAGTTCAGGGGAGGAAAAAACAGGGGGCATAGGTAAGAGACAGATGATAGAAGTTGGTGGCTCTCAGGGGGCCCTGCTTCTGGGTTTGGGTCTCTGGAGTCAGAGAGGGAAGTGTACAGAGGGTGGATAAGCTCGTAGAGATTTCAGGATTTCAGGGTGTAGCATGACCCACAAGGAGAAGAACCATTCTTTGTTCTCAAATAAGACTCAGTTGGCAGAAAGAAATACACATTTTCAGTTTTTCTTCTGTAACCTTAAAATCAAGTAGTTGATTCTCCAGACCTAAAGAGACAAAAAGCAGTGGCATCAGTTTGCTCCCTGCTTAGATGAAGGATTAAGGAGAAGACAGAATGATGGATAATACAGAAGAGAGAGGACCAAGGGCAGCGAAGACCAGATAATTGTCCTTCCAGCTCTTTGATGCTTTTGTATTTTTTTAAGGCTTCAGGAGCTGGTATACAAATTGAAAAAGGACTGAATGCAGCCAGTCTTTTGTTGAAAGTATATGTGGACCATCCTATTTGGAATGGGGGAAAGAAATTTTTTTTTTAATTTCAATAAAATAAGACTATTATGAGGGGCTTTTGATACATTTGAGTTTATGAGGTCAGCTTCAGGTCTTGACTCATAATTTTTAAAATGTTGTTATTTATGATGTACCAGAATTTCCTTACTCATTTTTTGAGTGTGAACTGATGAATTCTCACCATTCCACCAAGGAAAGATTGTATTTTTGCCTCATCTCCTTATTTTTAAATAGATAGGGAAATTGAGGCAGAGGGCAATAATGGAAACTACCCAGATGGTTTAAGGGACAGGTAATGGGATTGAAATCTGTTATGTTTCTGGAAGCTACTCTGCTCCCTCTCACAGCTCAAAGTTTTTTAAAGAGCAGAACTATATTTCAACTATCTTTGCTTTACCTAGAGTCCCTGCTATACTATTCTGCTAAGCATCTAATGAAATAAATTTATTGACATCTACAGTTCAAGTAGCCAAGGGATACTAAATAAACACAATGAAAAAGAAAAAAAGAACCAAGTAACTTGGGAGAGTGCCCAAGTCCACTGAGCAAGTGTCATTCTGTTTTCTTGATCATAAAACACCTGTGTGCTGGCATGGATCTGCAGTGAAAACCTCCAGAATTTAAGTGTATGTACCATAGAACCATTTTTATTATGGTGTTTTTTCCACCTTTTTTGGGTGGAAAGCTATATTGCATATTGTAGCGAAGTGGTAAGTGGTGCCATTAAATTTGAGCTAGAGCTGTATGTGACATTCTGAAAGCAGGAAAGAACACAATGGAGCCATGTTTGATGAAAAGTTGTCCTGTGGTCTTCTAAAGTCTCAAAACCCTGTTATTTTGGTTTGTTAAATTTTTTGGTTGGCCTGGATTTTGGAGGAAACTGATTAAGCCATCAAAAGACCTCATTAGGGGCGCCTGGATGGCTCAGGGGGTTAAGTCTCTGCCTTCGGCTCAGGGCATGATCTCAGGGTCCTGGGATCGAGCCCCACATCAGGCTCTCTGCTCAACAGGGACCCTGCTTCCTCCTCTCTCTGCCTGCCTCTCTGACTACTTGTAATCTCTGTCAAATAAATAAAATCTTTAAAAAAAAATAAAAAAAAAAAGACCTCATTAAATTGCTCAAAGCTGCTTGTGATCAGATACTGCCAGAAGTCATTGGTCAGTCTCCAGGCAATCTGATAAAAGCACCAGTGTGGGGATACCTGGGTGGCTCAGTTGGTTAAGCCTCTGCCTTTGGCTCAGGTCATGATCCCAGGGTCCTGGGATCGAGTCCTGCATCGGGCTCCTTGTTCAGCAGGGAGCCTGCTTCTCTCTCTGCCTCTGCCTGCCACTCTGCCTGCTTGTGCTCTCTCTATGACAAATAAATAAATAAAATCTTAAAAAAAATCTTTAAAAAATAAAAGAGTAACTGTGTCAAGGTGCAAAGTCTGTGCTAGTGGTGATGTGGGCCAACTTTGAGAGGACATAGTGAAAGCAGACTAGAGTTAGCCGTTCATGGCCACAGATGCTGGGGCAACAGGCTGAGCTTGAGTTGCAGCCAGAAGACTGGAGTTAAAAGAAAAAAAGCTTATAGACTAGAAATGTGTGTACTTTAAAGACTTAATTAATTTGAGAGCAGAGGGAGGAGGGCTCCCGCTGAGCAGGGAGCCCAATGCAGGACTCCATCCCAGGACCCTGAGACCATGACCCAAGCCGAAGGCAGCCGTTTAACTGACTGAGCCACCCAGGTGCCCCAAATTGGGGATATTTTAAAGATGATACTACTGGACTGTTTTTGAAACATGGCAGTTCTCTGGGTGCTGTTTTTGGCAATTCTCATGTGGCTCACTGAAACATTGTATTTGACTTGTCAAATACAGCAGTTTCTGTCTTTAGAAGACAGTTTTGTGTCCTTTGACCTTGATACTCAAAGCCTAGCTCTCAGAACTGCAGCACTGGAGTCCTCGAAGACCTTGTTAGATATGCAGAATCTTAGGGACTTGCTAAACCGACTCCACTGAAATCTGCATTTTAACAAGATCCTCAGGAGATTTATATACACATTAAAATTGGGGAAGCCCTCTTCTGTGAAAAATCCCCGTTTTTCTTTATGACCTAGTGGCATAGGTGTCATGAAAGTCTATCTAGTATAATGACAGCAAAGGTGAAAAGTGGACTGAAATCTACTCCAGGGCTTGTCTCTAATCGCCCTCACTTTGCCTTTGATATTCTCGAACCATAGAGCGCATCACAATAACCTGGACTTGGATGAACACATGTGGTTGGGTTCTGTCTTTCTAGTTACTGATTTAGTAAGTCAGGGAGAAATATGATAAATGGAGTTTCTAGAATGTTTTCAACTGATGCTGTTGTTGATGATATGGTTTAGAATCCTTGCTCTGAAATCAGATACTGATCTGTGGCTTACTTTGACTGAAACAGACTGCAGAACCCACCACGGAGGGTAACTTTGTTACCCGTGGACTTCATGGCCTTAGGGAAGTTTAATCTTTTTGGGCTTCAGTCTTTCCATGTGTTCAGTGGGGATGAAATTAAAGAACAAAGATAAACAACTAGTAGGTAACAAACTAACATGGTGCCTGGCAAGAAGTAACTTCTCCATATGTATTATTTATTTTGCTCTTCTCCTGTGGGATTTTAATTGCTTTTGAAACCATTAAAAGCTACTTGTTCTCACTTGAATTTCCCTCCTGGTTTTTACCCTATTAAATTCTCTGCATTAAATCTTGGGTTCTAGCACTAACAAATTTTTGATGATTTTCATAAGTATATTTGTTACATATGTTAATATCTCTGTTCTCTATTTTTTCGTTGCTACTCATAATCAAATCATTCTATAGTTGCATAATCTGTTAACTCAACACTCCCATCAATGTAGATTTTATTATTCCCTTCTCTATGCTAATAGTGGAACTTGTTTATTTCTGTATTGCTGAACTGACAACATCACATTTAACTGATGAGTAAATTAACTTAATCATCACTTAATCATTTCTCTCTCCCACCACGCCCCCCCCCAGGATACTCTTCGCTTTATAGCAGGGTCACAACTGACTCATTTGTGTTGTGAACATGTGCTACATTGCTTGGTGCATAGTAAGTGTTTGATGGATTTGCAGGGATAGAAGCAGTCTATATGAGATCTTCTAATTTCTTTTTAGGTGTTCTGTCACCAGCTCAAGGGCAACGAGATTCCCAGCAGGGGTTTTAATGAGTTGGAATAGACATAGCTTTCAAGGGAGCAAGGAAAAGTTTTCAGTCTTTAAAATAGAGACACCTACAAATGAATATGAAAATGAACATGATTTTTAAAGATTATATAACAGTTGAAATAAAATCCATTGAAAATAAGATGCTAAACTTATATTCTAATCAGCAAAAAACTTAAGAAATTGAGCTATAGGTTGAACAGATTTTCTTCCTACATGCCTATAATACATTTATCATGTATTTATCCACTCTAGTCTCTTATTTGAATTTCTAAGAATAAGAATTGTATCACTGAATTACAATGAAGGTGAGTTTGCCAGTATTGAAACTGCAATAAGTTTTTTTAGATTTGGATTGAAGTGTGGGCTGTTGATAGACTTGCAGAACTCTTGAATCTCCTAACATGGAAGACAGTGTAAATTCTACAATTTAAGCATATGCATGACAGACTAAAGGCTCTTTACCATCATAACTTACGATAGCTGTAAAATATCTTCATAGAAACAGCAATGGGATGATTTTAGACACTTTAGTTTTGGTCTGTGTGATTCCAGATCCGTTCTTTCTTACAGTTTTCTTTTTAAAGTTTGACAAAATACCTAAGAGTTCTGAAGAAGGCTACATAAAACATGTCTTAGGAAGAAATGACTATACTTGCCCCTTTATTTTTTGAACATAGAGAATCTCATTTTTAGTATTTATCCCACTAATGACCTTGATATTCTTTTATTAAGAAGTATGCCGAAATTTGATCTTTGATTGTAAGTGTCCCTTAAAGTTACATACCAACAAAATGATCTATAGATAATATATATGTATATATGTAATATAATATATATATTAGAAGATATATATATTAGAAGATACATATATTAGAAGAGCTACAAAAGAAGTTGTACTCTGATTCTGTCTTAAATAAAGAATTGGAGATAGGTCTCAATGAAAACCATCAACCAACAAGCTAAAATGAAAACTTTGCTGAAGGAAGGCACTAAGTACAGATCCATATCCATGAATTACTGAATATGGACTTTTTCAGTACTTGAATGTTTTTGTGATACTTTACTTGTTTGCTCTGTCATGGCCCAGCATACTAAATTCATCCAGACATGGCGGTGGGTGAGTAGTTCATTATCACCATAAATTGGTGACTGGAGTCTGACTAAGAAGGGACATAATTAGCTGCCATGCAAATGAATTTGGACTCCATCTGGAAGGAGTTAAACATGGTGGCAATATGAATGGACTGACTTTTTTTTTTTTTAGATTGTCTTAGTAACAACATAGACTTACTTTATTTGGTTATGCAACATCATTGGTTGCTAGGCTTTCCCTAGGGGACTATATGCCTCAATGTAGGTTTTCTCTCTGATACTATTTGAGGGGCTTTTTTCTTCCTACTAAAGACCTGCCTACTCCATAGTATTTCTTTCATCCAATGGATGAGTCTTTTCCCTTTTCTGGTTCATATTGGTGGTCTTTTACGCTATAGATGAGGCAGCATAGTACAGTAATTCATTCCTATAACAGGCATTCAGCAAAGGCTGAGTGAACTCATGAATGAGTGCCTGCTGTCTCTAGATACTCAAGGATACCCGAATGACAAAAATGGCTCTCTTAAAGAAAGCTTTTCTTTTTGTACTGTAGAGTGTTGAAAAATTAAGCCCAAATTTGAAGTAGATGAAAATTCTATAAAACAGGACAGTTAATGAAGTTTTGTAAGTAAAGTTATAGTAGCAGTGCTCAGAGGTGAAAATGTGTTACTTGATTAAAAATGTGTTGTGACTCAAACTCTCTTACTGGTATGTATTTACATAAGTAGGTTTTCAGCTTTTTTTCTTTTTCTTTTTTTTTTTTTTAAGATTTTGTTTAGTAGAGAGAAAGAGAGCATGAGAGTGCACAGCCCAGGAGTGGGGCAGAGGGAGAGGGAGAAGCAGACTCTCTGCTGAGCAGGGGGCCAGACATGGGGCTTGATCTCAGGACCCCGGGATCATAATTGGAAGGCAGATGATTAACTGACTAAGTCACACAGGTGCCCCTTTACCCTTATCTTTAGTAGCCTTTGTACCTTCTATGTTGCTGTCACTAACCTTAGCAAACTAGGTTGGAAAGTAACCGTTCTCCATTTTGCCCTCACTGCACTGATGGTGCAGGATTTTAAATTAAGTATTATACATCTTTTGTAAGAGGACTTGTGCCAAATACTCTTAAATTAAAAAAAAAAAAAACAACTTTTTCAAGAAGGAATGGTTTCCATATGGTAATCAGTCCAGTTCTAAACAATCAAAAAGCAATGGTTATGTTTGTAATTGCCTGATTTCACAAATATTTGTGACTAGTCATTATTCTCATTTACTACATTGTTTTCTAAGTGCTATAGATCAGGACATTTACCATGTCTCTCAATTAAAATAAGTTACCGTGTTAAATAAGGACACCTTACTATTTAGGAAAGAAACTCTGTGAATTGCAGCTGCTTCTCATTTTTCAAGTTTACTGTAATACTCTTCTCAGTGAAGGTCCTATAACAACCTTTGCTCTATATGAATTCTTAACCCTACTTTCTTATCTCTTGAAAATGCTGCTTATTACAATCTCATATAAAGTCAGGCATGTTTTAACCTAATTTTCCTCTCTACCTTCTAGTAAGAGACAAAAAGGAAATGCAGTTAAAAGCAAATGAGAATAGTTGGATACCTGGTAAATCTCCTTTTACATCTAACTCCAGTATTTGAAGTCATTTTAAACCTACTGGAAGGAGAATCATGGTTTGAACAGAAATTAAATTCCTTTTCTTTACCTCACTCCAAGGCAAAAACCTCATTCTGATTTCATATTTGAAATCAGAAACAAAAATCAAATACTAATCTCTTACATATAATGATTAATTAAACTTGCCTCAGTCATAAAATTTTGGTTCAGTTTCAAAGTAAAGAAGATTATGTCCATAACATTGACAGTCTAAGGTTTACTGTATATAATAGATAACTTCAAGAAAAAAACTTCAGTAAAAGATGTAATGTATACAAATCTCAATATGTGTATGCAGTGTTTCTCCGTGTAAAACAATTTTCAATACTTTGTATGGGTGAAGTTTTTCTAGATCAGTGGTTTAAAACTTCGTCAAAAACAAAGAATGTTTAATATTATGAAAAATTAGAATCTCATTTTATTTTATTTATTTTTTAATAAAATATGTTTGAAGATTTTTTTTTTTTTTTTTTTTTGACAGATCACAAGTAAACAGAGAGGCAGGCAGAGAGAGGTAGAGGAGGAAGCAGACTCCATGCTGAGCAGAGAGCTCGGTGCGTGCAGGGCTCGATCCCAGGACCCTGAGATTATGACCTGAGCCGAAAGCAGAGGCTTTAACCCACTGAGCCAGCCAGGCACCCCTAGAATCTCATTTTAAAGTAGTACTTGTAATATACATTAAATGGGAAAATATTTAGTAATGGTTAAAAAAAAAAAAGTTGACAGCATTTTTATAGTGTCAACCAAATAACAGACACATATTAAGCGTATAAACAACCTGAAGCCATTGAAGTATCACCTCAACTCTAATATACTCCATTATCATATGAGAGTAATGGGGTTTGTAATTTGTCCAGGTCCACACAGTCAGTGATGAAGGTGGATTACCTTGAAACTATGCTACCACCATAAATTCAGTAGCTTTTAAGAATTTGAATTTGTTCATTACTAAGGTATGGATCTGTTTTAAATGGAGTACATACATGTGAGGAATAACTGATTTAGTCCATTTACTGATGATATCTTGCCTATGTCATAGTATGTACTTGTCTCATGTTTTAATGCCTGCTTGCTGAGCCTGAATGGAATCTGCCACAAGTCCTCTTGCTGATGGCAGCTTCCAATCCTGTATTAAATACTTAATATCCTTTCGTACACACTGCTTTTGGGCTAGAAATCTGCATGTCTAGACAGGATCAGCTGCCTACTCCTATACAACTGGGAAATGGATGGATTTTCTTTGAACATTCTCTTCAATTTTCTACCTTTCTTCCTCAGCACTTTTTCCATTAATACCCATTAGCTTTCCTTAACCCAAATCTTAAAATTTTAACTTTGTAATTACCTCTGACATTAAATATTAATCTCTACTATGGAGATACTCATTTAAACTGGAAAGGCTGAGAAGAAAAAAAAATGGAGGTTTTTTAGATAGGTTCACTTTCAGGAGTGACATCTGTTCTTCAAACCGACTTGCCCTCCCAGAATTTTGGGGCCCACTCTTCCTCACTTACATCCATCTCTTTCTTTCTTTGTCTACAAGCAAGTGAAATCTTGCTTAACATCACATCTCCTTAACATCACATAGATCATGATACATCCTGCCAATGAGGAGCTTCCAATCTGACTGGGACTAAGTCCATAGTCTGCACTGCTAGACCCATCTGTGACAAAGTCATCTAAAACACTTAAGAGAAGGCACTTCTTACTCCATTTGCCCTTGAGGGAAGCAACCAAAATACATTCACCAACTATGGTAGGCAGATAGCTTCCAGAGTTTGGTAATGTGTCAGGGGATGAGTGCTCAGGCCACAGGCAGATGACATTTTGGCTTGAGATAGTGCTACGTAAGAGACATGTTTTCTCTGTCAAGAATGCTACTTTGTAGACTCTGTGGAGATGTGAATGATACAGTGTAACTGACGTCTCACAAGTGTTGCTGGGGCTAAGTGTTGACACTTGGAGATGAAGAATGATGATGGTTAAGGAAGTCTGCTGCTAAGTGTAAAAATAAAGTGTGAATGCTAGCTAGTAATTGGGGCTATAATAACATTTTAAATGTCTAGAAAAATGTATCTTAAGTAAAGTCACTGGGAAAATGTTCACCAAGCAAATTCTAACATTTAGTTGTATACTTTAGAAAGATGAAGAAACTTATTGATCTTGACAAAATGTCATCTTGCAGTTGCAGGGACTTGAGCATTCTAAATATTTCATGTAGATCAGTAAATTATCCCTGCTGGCAAAGTTACAGTACTCTAGAAATGATAATCTCAAAAAAAAAATTTTATTTTCAAGTTAACATTTCATCCTAACAAATCATTTTCCAATGTAAATGAAGAAGCACCTGATTACAAGCCTTAAAGTTAATTTTCAGCACACACACACAAAACAAAAACAACATGAGTTCTATTTCACATTTATCCCACTTGTTTTAAAATAGGTGAGATTATATATATATATATATACATACACATATATGTATATATATATACACACATATAGTGTGTATATATATATACATATACATATATATATATATATATATACACACACATACATACATACATACATTAGAAGGTTTAAAATGACTCTTAAAAACAAGTCTGCTTGATTTTTCTGTATCAGCTAGGCTGGGCCACGGTGATCAGATAGTTGGTCAAATATTGTCCTGATGTTTCAGAGATACTGAGGTGGTTTTTTGTTTTGTTTTGTTTTGGTTTTGGTTTGGTTTGTTTTTGTTGGATGAGATTAACATTTAAATCAGTAGAATATAAGTAAACAGATTGCCTTTGGCTCACCAACATTATGGAGGGCGATCAAAGGTCTTAACGGCACAGATACTGACCTTCCTGAGTAACACGGGGTGGAATTCTGCCAGCAGATGGCGTTTGAGTTCGAATTGCAGCTTCCCTGACCCTCCAACCCCTCCCACCACTCTGTAGATCAGTGACATGTCTTGTCTTTTAATTGGGTAGGCTAATTCCTTACAATAATCTTTCTCAGACTCCTTGAACGTTATCCTAACACATCCTAAACACATCCTACTGGTTGGTTTTCTTGCTCTAGAGAATCCCAACTACCACAAAGTGGTATTTCCATATTTCCGTTAAGTATCTTTATGCTCAAAATACCTTTGTTAATTCCAAGGTGACTGTTGATTTAAAATAATGTTTTGTGGTTTTAGTATATTACTTTTTTTGGTGCTTATTGTAATGACAAATGCTAACTTAACAATTTATGTCCTGTAAGTAGTTATAGGTTTTTTTTTTTTTTTTTTTTTTTTTTTTTTTTAAGATTTTATTTGCCAGAGAGAGAGCGTGAGTACACACAAGCAGGCAGAGAGGCAGGCAGAGGCAGCGAGAGAAGCAGGTTCCCTGCGGAGCAAGGAGCCCGATGCAGGACTCGATCCCAGGACTCTGGGATCATGACCTGAGCCAAAGGCAGCGGCTTACCAACTGAGCCACCCAGGCGTCCCAGTAGTTATAGATTCTTAGTAATATTTAACACATGTTCTTTACCTATGCTTAATTTTACAAAGGTGTGGGTTTTCCAAGTATGAAAAAATAAGAGAATACAGAGTCACTTGTGACACTAAAAGTTTTCTGAGCAGAAACTATATAAAAGCACCATGCCGAAAGATTTTCCAAAGCATGCATGAAAATATAAATACACCTTGCCTTTTCAAGATGCTCCTCTCCCTTCCTAGCCCTTTACTTTGTAACTCCTCTTTTTACATGGAACTCCCCAGGCTTCAGTAGGATCTTGTAGCAGTGAGACTTACTGTTCCTCTTCATCTGAGTGAACACTCAAAATGGGTACAGTTGCCCCTGAAAGAGATTATAATGATGCAGAATATGGACATAGACTCTTGACAAAGGTCTCCTTTACCCACTATATAGAATTATCCTTTCATCTCTAATTTTCTTTTTTTAACCCCATCCTGAATCTTTCAAAGAACTTTCTGGACCAAATACTAGGTAATATACCCGAAGATCAGCTCAATAAAGGGTGTTTAGTGGTGATAAACACCACATATAGAAGACATTGGCTAATTTTCTCTTGGGAAGAAACTCTCCTTTTTTGGTGTGATACCTGCTAGTAAAACAAAGTGATTGAAAGTGTTTTTTGTTATTATTTTTAGTATAATTTTAGATCTGTGAAGTTAATCCTCACAAATGGTTAGAATCCTTGGGCCTTTGGGTGCTCTGGCTTTAAAAACAACTACACTTAAAAGTATTATTAACTTTCTCATTCTATGAGATGACAGAATTAGTTTTTGACAAAAGCTTGACATTTTTCTTTGCAATTAACATTAATGAAAGTTGCTTGTCACTTTTTAGGATAACCTTCAAGGACTTTTAGAAATTTGTTTCTTGGTTGGTTAATAACTAAACTCCCTTCTAGGAGAGAGCCGAGGTTTTAAATTTGACTAGAACTGTACATTGACCTTGATCGTGACTTTGGCAATACCCTAGTGACATGACTGCCTGAACTAAGAAATGGGTGAGGCTACACTGGGATGTTAAGCAACCCTCGAAGCTGACTTTATAGATGGAGTAACATTAAACGGACCTGAGTAACAATATCAGTTCTAACTGCCTATACTTTATACTTCACTGAACTCTAATTTATTAGATGGAAGTAGTATTTTTGAATGCTAGGAAGCTGACCCTATGCGCAGTACTCAGGGATAGGGTACGACTAAGCATCATGTATCTGTAGACTGTCTTTGTGCCTTGGGTGGTTGTGAATTAGAGATACAGGGAATTTTCTTTTAGTCTACCTTCCTGAACTCTGTTTCCTTGGCCATACCTTAATGCCATTGGCTCTAAAGTTTAGAGACAGGTTTTAAGGAAACTTGGGATGGCTGTTCTTATAGTTCAGTGGTTTATTCACTTTGGAAGGTAATGCATTTTCCTGTCTAGGATTTGACTTCAATAAAAGTTCTTGTTCAGGACTTAGGAAGATAAATTCACGATAGTTTCTAATTCCTGTGCCTATCTGATTTCAGGGAACTTCATGAGAAATACTGGTGATTATAAAGCTACATTCTTTGGGGGACTATCAGGTACAAGAAGAAAACAGAGGGAGCTCTCCTGTGGGTCCTCCAAGGAGAACAGGGGCATCTCCTCTAGAGGCACTTGAATAACAGACTGTGAGGTGAAATCCTGGCTGTTAATCACCAGTTCTGTGACGGTGGGTAAATGTTTAAACTTTCCTATGCCTTGATTTCTTACACATAAAAGGGTGTAGTACTAGTATCCACCTCTTATCGCTGTCTGCAGATTACATGAGTGAATTTGTAACTCACACAGTACAGCAGGACTTCATGTCGAATAACTTAAAAGTCTTTGCTGCTATTTTTATAGCTGCATGAGAGGATTTGGTGATGCTGCATGAGTTGGCCTCTGGTGGCATTGCAGAGAGCAGACTGGAAGAACATACTCTTTCATGAAAAGAAATGGGTATTACTTTAATTTTCCATGACTGAAAATAACTTTGGTTCAGAAGTTCCAAATTTAACATTTAAGGTAAATTCCTCACTTGTAATTGAAGACACTGTTTAATTACAGATCTACCTCATGATTTTCGTTCCGTGCCAGATTCCCATGCCTTGTCAGGGCAGTCTTCTCAGCTCCCCTGTTCCTTCTCCTCAAGATACTGTCTGGGTTCAGAAGTAACTGTGCGTATGGTGGGGCAGTCGGAGCAGTCTCCTCTTCATTGGCCTGCACTGAGGGTGATGGACTTCTTTTTCCCTTTGTTCCTTTTGGGAACCTCTCTGTTCCCAAGGCTCTTGTCATCACCTGGTCTGGCAACTTGTGGTTTCTCCTCTCAGAATTGGTTGTTTTCAGGCAAAGTCTTTCTTGCTGATCAAATACTTGGAAACTGCTTGTCTGATGGTCACCTGTGTTCTCTACCCATTCCCAGCCTTAGGCTGTTTACCTTAAGTTGACCGATACAGAATGCTTTCACCTTGGACCATAGGAGTTCCCTGGCAGGCACAGGAGGAGCTTTTGTTATTGCTGCCATTGGTATTCTACCATAACTCTAATTTTTGTCCTAGAATTTAGAGCATCTCTATCCTTAGAATTTTGAGAGACCTACCATCTGTTTTTTGGATCCTCTCTTTGAGGGTACCAAGACTCCCAAAGACCTTCATCTGAAATAATGTTTTAAAATAATTAACTTTTATAGTGCGTTTCTTTTTCTTTTCTTTTTTCTTTTCTTTTCTTTTCTTTTCTTTTCTTTTCTTTTCTTTTCTT